>NC_086445.1:656844028-657201323 GCF_028390025.1 Pseudophryne corroboree | reverse complement strand
ACAGCCTGACATCGACTCTCCTTTCATCTTAGAGGTGGATGCCTCCTCCGTTGGAGTAGGAGCGGTGTTATCTCAGAGGGCTAAAGATGGCCATTTACACCCTTGCAGTTTCTTCTCCCGGAAGTTCTCCCCAGCTGAGCGCAACTATGCCATTGGCGACCAGGAGTTGCTAGCCATCAAGCTCGCTCTAGAAGAGTGGAGGTATCTGTTGGAGGGAGCTTCTCATTCAATCACCATACTTACAGACCACAAGAACCTTTTATACCTGAAGGGCGCACAATGTCTCAACCCTCGTCAGGCCAGATGGGCACTTTTCTTTTCCAGGTTCAACTTTAAACTCCAGTTCTGTCTGGGCTCTCAGAATCGCAAGGCCGATGCCCTTTCCCGCTCATGGGAGCAAGAAAATGAGTCAGAGTCTTCAGACAAGCATCCTATTATAAATCCGTTGGCATTCTCCACGGTAGGGATGGACTCTACGCCCCCATCAGGGAAAAGTTTTGTGAAGCCGATGCTAAGGAAGAAGCTCATGCATTGGGCCCATGCTTCCCGTTTTGCCGGACATACAGGTATCCAAAAAACCCTGGAGTTTATCTCTAGGTCCTATTGGTGGCCAACTCTGAAAAAGGACGTCTTGGAGTTTATTGCATCTTGCCCAAAGTGTGCCCAACATAAAGTATCCCGCCAGTCGCCTGCGGGGCAACTGGTTCCACTATCCGTTCCCCGTCGACCATGGACCCACTTGTCGATGGATTTCATTACAGACTTACCCATGTGCAACAAGTTCAATACCATCTGGGTGGTAGTTGACCGGTTCACCAAGATGGCACACTTCATTCCTCTCACCGGTCTTCCGTCAGCTTCCAAGTTGGCTCAAGTATTCATACAAGAGATCTTCCGACTCCACGGTCTTCCTGAAGAAATTATCTCAGATCGAGGAGTTCAATTCACAGCCAAATTCTGGCGAAGTTTATGTCAAGTCCTCCAAGTCAAGCTAAAGTTTTCCACGGCTTACCATCCTCAGACCAATGGTCAAACCGAGAGGGTGAATCAGGACTTGGAGGCCTTCCTCCGCATCTATGTGTCCTCCTCTCAAGATGACTGGGTTCAATTACTTCCCTGGGCCGAGTTCTGTCATAACAACCAGTATCATTCTTCATCTGCTTCAACACCATTCTTCACTAACTTTGGATTCCACCCTAAAGTCCCTGAGTTCCAACCGCTTCCAGCAACTTCTGTTCCCGCAGTGGATATCACCTTGCATCAGTTTGCCAATATCTGGAAGAGCGTACGATCAGCTCTGCTCAAGGCATCGTTCAGGTACAAGAAGTTTGCGGATAAGAAGCGTCGAGCAGTTCCTGCTCTCAAGGTGGGTGATCGGGTATGGTTATCCACGAAGAATTTGAGGTTAAGAGTTCCCAGTATGAAGTTTGCACCTCGCTATATCGGTCCTTTCAAGATTGAACAAGTCATCAATCCTGTTGCTTACAGACTCCAGTTGCCTCCCTTCTTAAAAATACCCAGGACATTCCATGTTTCCCTGTTGAAACCGCTGATCTTGAATCGGTTTCATTCCTCACTTCCTCCAACTCCGAAAGTCCAAACTCAACGAGGCGTTGAGTATGAAGTGGCCAAGATCCTGGACTCACGTCACCGTTACGGTCAACTACAATATCTTATTGACTGGAAGGGTTATGGTCCTGAGGAACGTTCATGGACCAATGCTTCTGATGTCCATGCTCCTGCCTTGGTCCGGAGATTCCATTCCAAGTTTCCTCAAAAGCCAAAGAAGTGTCCTGGGGCCACTCCTAAAGGGGGGGGTGCTGTCACGATCCGGGTATCTGGACGCCAGTTCTTACCCATCAGATGCCTCCTAAGGCTGGCTCAGCGCTCCAGGACCGGATCCCATCTGTTATCCTGATGTGTACATTCCTGTATCCTCTCCTGTCACTCTGGGACGCTGTCACAGTAAACGCCATATTACACCTGGCATGGCGTCTCCCGCGGCCTCCGCCGCCGTCCCTGAACTTCTGCATGCAGAGTGTCTGAGTGGCGATTACGTCAGCCGCGGCCTCCGCTGTGTCCGCGTGGTTGGATGTGCATCTGTCAGCCTGGCGCCTCCTGTCTCCGGTGGCCGGCGCCGCCATTACTGTTTTCATTACCACATGGATTACAAACCAAACTTCCCTCCAAGTGTCTGCATGGGCGCAGCCATCTTGGATTCTGTCAGCTGATCATTTCCACCAATCTGTTCTCAGTATTGATAATCTGCATAATTGCCTAGCCAATCCCTTCCTTGCTGCAGGTATAAATACACTGTGCCTGAGCAAGGAAGGCGTCAGTGCTTTGGTTGTCAAACCTAGTTCCTGTTTGTCTCTCTCCTGTGATTGTCTTCCAGGTTCCAGCTCCTGTCTCAAGACTTCCACCATAGAGACCCGCACCAGCATTCCACCTGCGGTGTAGCCTGACTCTCCAATCCATTGTGGATTCTTCTGTTTCCAGCTACAACATTACCTGCTTCCAGCTCAGCTTCCAGCAGAGTACAGCTTCACTTAAAGGGCCGGTGTCCTTTCTACACTTTACCACTCTCCACCGGTATTATTATTTCTCCGCTCTCAAGTTCTACATTTCAGATCATATATCATCGCTCCCAAGTTCATTTATGATTTAACTGGTTCCAGCCAGTATCCACTCCGTGCTAACAACAGTCTGGTTCCAGCCAGTATCCACAGCAGCTGTTTTATCTTCAGCAACCCAGCTTTTCCTGGAACACCAGCTGGCACAATCCTGGGTTATCTCCATTGCTACAGTCGGGCCTGGTAAGGACTTTCCATCTAGAAGATCATAAGAACTATCTCACACTACCAGTGCCCTGTGGCTCCTGCCATCCTGTAGTACCCAGGAACTGTATTTATTCTTTGCTGACTTTTACGTTTTCTTTTACTGCTGCTGTGTTGCGGAGTTGTCATAATAAACATCATTGACTTTTATCCAAGTTGTCGTGGTCACGCCTTCGGGCAGTTATTATTCATGTTACTTACATGTCCAGGGGTCTGATACAACCTCCCAGGTTCCGGTACATCTCAGCCCCTACAACTGAGGCTGCCTCCCGTCAGCTCAGGCCCTCAGTTGTGACATGGGTGATCTTTTTTTTTTTTTTTAACATAAGTTTTCTTTATTTTTTTTTCTTCTGTAATTCACAGTGTTGTCATACTTTCACACATTTGTTATTTGTGTTTTTTTTTTGTGTAAACTGTTTTTATTAGTCAAAGCAGTATTCAAAAACATTACAGAAACATTTTCAAAAAAAAAACAAAGGACAAAAGACAAAAGGAGGGCATACAGAAATATCGCGTAGCATATATCCATCAGTACCCCCCACATCAAACGCCCTTAGCCGAAGTATATCTGTCTGCATTTCTGTCATCATTAAAACTTATAAGTGAAGAGCATAATATCAAAAACAGCATCAATGAATGGGAAAGAGGAAGAAAAGAGAGAAGAGAAGATGAAAATAGGATAAGCCAGGGAAGATTAGAGTTGGCAGGGTCAGGTGTGACAGTCTGCATGGTGCGGGTAGACTATTTGGGGAGTTTATGGGCGATCTCCACCAATCCTAAGTCTGGGCCACAGTACAGGAACAACATTGTCAGGGTATGGGTGTAAATAATGGTGTAGATATGAATATGGGCCCGTATACCAATATGAGGGGGGTTATGTCGCAATATAGGACCTATACTGCGATGTGTCTTTAAAGTCGTACCAGGGAAACCAAATAGCTATGAAGTTAACTGTTTTCCCAGATGAGAAGGAAACCAAGTCTTCCATGTCCAAAAAGTGATCAATCTTTGTGAACCACATTTTAATTGAGGGTGGAGAGGTAGATCTCCAAAGAATTGGGATTACCGCTTTAGCAGCGTTGCAAAGGTGTCTTAACAGGGAATGTTTGTAGGAGTGTGATCCTGCGGGGGTATGATTAAGGAGCCAGAAATCTGGGTCTCTCGTGATTTCGGCACCTACTATCTGTTCGGTGCATTTAAATACTTCTGCCCAGAATGGAGTTATAAGAGGGCAATCCCACCAAATGTGTATAAAACTCCCTGGGGCATTTTTGCATCTCCAACACATATTTGAAAGAGAAGGAAACATTCTATTGAGAGCACGAGGAGTCCTATACCACCTATATATAAGTTTATAAAGGGTTTCTAGTGTCGAGATGCATAAAGAACTCGCCTGAGCGTTCTTGAACACGGATTCCCAGTTTATTTGAGTAGGTAGCCCCGACAATTCCCTTTCCCAGGAAGCCAAGAAGGTAGGAGGTTGTGGGAAGAAATTTTCCATAATCAACGTATAAATTTGAGAAATAGTGTGTGTTGGGTGAACTGGGGGAGATACATAGTCTCTCAAATCCAGTGAGGTCCCTAGTTATGTCAGAGAAGTTCTTGGGAGATGATATGGTGGACCTGCAGGAACCTCCAAAACTCAGCACTGTGTAGGTTCCAAGAGGACTGAACATCTGAAAAAGAGCGCGCCCTACCCGAGCTCACCAGCTGACCGACTCGAAAGATCCCAGCTTCCGCCCATGGGGCGAAAGCAGTCCCTTGAAGGCCAGGGATAAATTCGGAGCTATAGAGAAAAGAGGTTAAGGGGGACCGTTTGGAGGATATATAACTCTGGGATCTCAACTTGGCCCATAATCTGAGCGTGGGATAGACCGTGGGATGTGACACCCTCGGGAGGGTAGGGAGCCAAGGTGCAATCTCTATATAATATGGGAGACAGCCCTCCTCTAGGAGGACCCATTGTTTGCGATCCTTGGCACGTGTCCATTCCAGTATCCTATTCAGGTGTACTGCGTGGTAATAGTTAGGGATATGTGGGAGTTGTTGCCCCCCTTGATGTTTTCTCCTGAACAAAATATCATGTTTAAATCTAGGTGTATTACCACCCCATACGAATGTACGGATAAGCCTCTGGACATCTCGAAGCCACAGCAGGGGTATGTGTATCGGAAGGGTCTGGAGAAAGAATAAAATCCTGGGGAGGGCATTCATTTTAACTACGTTGATCCTTCCGAACCAGGACAGTCTCAGCTTTTTCCACAACAGGAAGTCTAAACGAAGCCTAGACAGTAAGGGTTTAAAATTTAGGGAGAACACTTTGGATAAGTCATTGGTCAGTAACACCCCCAAATATTTTAATTTATGATCATGCCAGGTGAAGGGGAAGGCCTGTTTCAGGCTTTCTACTATGGCAGGAGGTGCAGTTAAGGTCATGGCAATAGATTTGGAATAATTTATTTTGAAGTTAGAGAGGACTCCAAACCTCTCAAACTCCACCATTAAGTTTGGCAGAGAGGTGACCGGATTCGTGATTATTGCGAGTAGATCATCGGCATATAATGCCAGTTTGTGTTCGGTTCCCCTCACTAACAAGCCCGAAATATTTGGGTTAGCCCTAATGCTTCGGGCTAGTGCTTCCATGCAGAGGACAAAGAGCAATAAGGATAGCGGGCATCCCTGTCACGTACCGTTAAGAATTGGAAAGGGGTCAGAAAGGGTGCCATTAATCTTAAATTTGGCGGATGGGGAGGTATAGAGGGATAGGATTCTGTGGAGACAGATGTTACCAAGTCCCAGATGTCTCAATATTCCGGTCATAAAATCCCAGTCCACTCTGTCAAAAGCTTTTTCTGCATCGGTTGACAGTAGGATAGATGGGGATGAGAGCTGACCTGCATAGTGAATCATGCTGAGCACTTTGGTGGTATTGTCCCTGGCTTCTCGGCCTAAAACGAGCCCAGCTTGATCTCCGTGTATCAAGCCAGGCAATAGTAGTTTAAGGCGGTTTGCAATCAATTTAGCGAAAAGCTTTATATCAATATTTAATAGGGAGATTGGGCGGTAGCTGGAGCAAAGACTGGGGTCTTTACCCTCTTTGGGTAGAACTGCAATATGGGCTTCGAGAGATTGTGGGGAGAAGGGCGATTGGTCAGATATAGTATTAAAGGCTCTTGTAAGTATGGGGATTAATTTCTCTTTAAAAGCTTTGTAATATGCAATAGTATATCCGTCAGGGCCGGGACTCTTGCCATTAGGAGAGGATTCAATAACTCTCTGGACCTCCTCAGTAGAAAAAGGGGCGTCCAGCTCTTCTATTTCTGTTGCGGTCAGTGTGGGGAAATGTAAGGTCTTTAAATAGTCAGCTATGGCTTTTTGATGGGACGACCTGTCGAATCTGCCGGTTGGGCCGGAGAGGTTATACAGGGTAGAGTAATATGTCTTGAAGGCCCTGGCTATGTGAGATGTCTGGTGTTGGGGTTGGCCATGATTGTCTTTAATTGTATGAATGAAAGTAAGAGCACGTTGTTCTCTAAGTGCTTTGGCCAATAATTTTCCAGGCTTGTTGCCCCATTGATAATATCTGCTACGGCACTTCCGATAAGAAAACTTGACTCTATCTGAGAGTAACTTATTCAGAGCCGTCCTAGCAGTTTCGAGATCGGCGTAGTGTTGTGGGGTTTGGGATTTTTTATGTAGGAGTTCTAGAGATTGTATTTTAGACAGTAAATCCTCTCTGAGTTTCTCTCTCTGCTTTTTGCGAAAGGATCCTATTTGAACACAGACCCCCCTGATAACACATTTGTGTGCTTCCCATACTGAGACTTTGGAGATGTCATCTAAGTCATTGGTACCTATATAGGAGTCCAAAGCGTTATCAATTCGGGACTTACAGTCTGCATCTTGTAAAAAAGTGTCGTTGAAACGCCAGGACCATTGGCGATGTGCGTTGGGAGGTAAGCGTATGGTGAGGTTGACTGGGGCATGGTCGGACCATACAATCTGTCCTATAGAGGCATCAGACAGGAGGTGTAAGTGTCGGTGACTCAAAAATAAATAATCGATCCTAGAATATGTCTGGTGTGGGTGTGAGAAATAGGTGTAATCTATATCAGTGGGGTGTGTCAATCTCCAAGTGTCGATCAGCTGGTGGTCGAGCAGAGCACGCCTCATTCCCCTATGCTCCCTTTCTGGCTTGCTGGAGATCTTTTTAGAATTGTCCTGGCGAGGGTCCAGGGTCCAATTCAGATCACCTCCCATCACCACCACCCCCTCCAATAGAGGATCCGCGTCTTCTAGAATTGAGGATAGAAAGGAGGGTTGTTTAGCGTTGGGGGCATATATGTTTAAAAAAGAGAAACGTTGGCCATGTATGTCGCATTTCACCAGCAACCCCCTACCTTCAGCTATTCTGTGGGAGGCTACATTGAGGACAGGCAGATGGCGGGCAAGTAGGATGGCTACACCCAGTGTTTTACCAGCCGAATTATTGGACAGGAAAACATGCGGGTAATAGTGACATTTTAGGGACGGAGCATGTCCCATCTTGAAGTGTGTTTCCTGAATAAAAGCAACGTCTATTTTCTCGTCTCTGAGCCATTTAAGAAGTTTAGACCTTTTTTCAGGGACATTTAGCCCCTTGACGTTAAGGGTAGTTACGTGTAAATCACTCACCCCCATTATCAGTCAGATCCAATTGTTTCAGGATAGTCTTCTCTTCGGTAGACCCTGGGAAAGGTGAGGGAAAGATAGCAGGGGGGGGAGGTAGGAAAAAAGAAAGAGCAAAGAAATAGAAAGAAAAAGCTGCGGCGGGGGAATCTCCGCCAAAAAAATACTTTAACATTAAACATGAGTGGTATTACTACAAGAACTGCTGCAAGAAGGACAGGAGCGGAATCCTGCCGACTCCCAGTCCAAAGAAACGGGATGCAGCATATTGGGGTCCTGCGGGGGGTTCAGGACAGCGACCACTCCCAAAATAGAAACTCGTTAAATATACGGTGTCACCGAGGTGTGCACTAGGCATATGTGAAACATGAAAAATAAAGCATACAAATATATAAGTACATGTATTGGTATAAGAGCGTACAGACAAACCTCAAGTCATCTAGCCGGGTATCAATAGACTTTAGTGTCTGTACACTGTTATCCACCCATGTAAACAAAAACAACAAGAAATAAAAAGGAAAAGAGAAAATACAAGTAAAAACAAAAACCGATCACATTGGTGAACAATACCTTGCACTATGAAAAGATAGAAAAAATCAATGTATAACATATTCGGCAAGTAAAATTACATCCACTCGGGACGAGGCCTCGCACTCAAGGAGGCTTCAAAAGTCGTGGGCCAGTAGTGGATCCCCGCATCCGCGGGGTGCGAACCTGCTGCCACGCGTCCTCTGGAGGGAGTACAACAGGTAAGTCCGGAAGGTGGTGAAAGGCGTCCCAGTCAGGAACCGGAACCGGGGGGATACCTAAAGTCGTGAAGAAAGCCTGTAAATCCGACGGTCTAGAAAGACTCGCAATTTTGCCGCCATGAGAGACCTGGAGGGAGAACGGAAAGCCCCATCTGTATTTCAGCTCGAGCTTCCTGAGAGAGTCTGTAAGAGGTTTCAAGGCGCGACGTTGTTGTAAGGTTGACCAGGCAAGGTCAGGGAATATCTGAATCTTGTCGCCTTGAAATTCAATGTTGTCTAGTAGACGGGCCGACCTCATTATATCCTCTTTTTGGGTGTAATAGTGTAGCCTACAAATCACATCCCGTGGTCTGTCGGAGGGCAAGCCTCGAGGGCGAAGGGCTCTGTGAGCTCTATCGAATATGATGTCTTTATTCGGGTCCAGGTCGATAAGTTCCCCGAATATCTTAGATAAGGCGTGTACCAGGTCTGTTTGCTGGACGCTCTCCGGCAGGCCCCTGACTCTAATATTATTTCGCCGGCCGCGATTATCCATGTCCTCTATGCGCGACTTTAAGAAGGAGATATCGTCCCGTTGGTGAGATAGCACTTCCCGAAATCTAGTCAAAGAGTCCACAGTAGACGATTCATGGCGTTCCAGGACATCGACTCGAGTCGCGATTTGGGACATATCTTGTCGGAGCGCTGTCACTTCCTGAGTGATGGTGGATAGTAGACGGGTCTCCAAGGCGGAGAAGTCTTGTTTCGTGGGAAGTGATCGTACATGAGACAATATTTCACTTATCTCCGCAGATAAGGAGAGGGCCTGTGAGGGCTCCGGAGGCCCAGGGGAGGTCATGTCGTCCACCGGGTCGTGTACACTCGAGAAGGTCGGGACGTTAGTAGAGGCAGAGAGGGTCGAGGTTGGAGAGGTTAGGAACTGACGTAGATCTGATGAACGTCGATTCGCGGGGGGAGGAATCTCGTCCGGCTTAGTCTTGGCCTTTTTTTTTTTCTTTATCCCTTTCACCATGAGATCGGTCTTTAGATAGAGCAGATTAGAATTACACTTTCACATTTCCTCGGTATTATGTAGTATGAGGGCCGTCATCGTGCAAGAACCCCCCTCGTGGTCTTAGGGTGGCATCAGGCAGGCATGCACGAGGCTAGGGGCCCATATTTTCACTTGTAATGGTGGTGCCTCTGATATATCTCGATCGGGGTGTATATACAGGACCCCAGGCCACCGCTTAAGGAGTCAGCCAGCAATTATAAAGAGTAATTAAATGGATAGGTGGATGGATGGATGGATGGATGGGTGGATGAGTGGATGGATAGATGGGTGGGGGTAGAACTATGATTGTTTTTGTAGTATTTTGTAGTGTGGGCAAGCCTATATGGCCCAGCTTTGTGGGTCTCCCTTATTTCTTTTCTGCACGGAGTTGCAGCTGCAGTGAAAGCACAGTACAGTGCCCGAAGTGGGTGATCTTATTAAACCATTGTTTGATCGAGGGCGGGGAGGTGGACCTCCAAAGAGCCGGTATCA
Organism: Pseudophryne corroboree; assembly: GCF_028390025.1. Lineage (NCBI taxonomy): Eukaryota > Metazoa > Chordata > Amphibia > Anura > Myobatrachidae > Pseudophryne > Pseudophryne corroboree. Next base: position 657,191,544 of record NC_086445.1, on the reverse strand, counting down.
CGGCCCTTGCAGCATTGCTGAGGTGCCTCAAAAGTGAACCTTTATAAGAATGCACACTTGCTGAGGTAAGATTAAAAAGCCAGAACTCCTGCCCTCTGGGTACCGCATCCCCCACTATCAACTCAGAGCATTTAAAAACGTCATTCCAGAAAGGGATTATTAGAGGGCAGTCCCACCAAATGTGTAAAAAGCTCCCTGAGGCCCCCTTGCATCTCCAGCAGAGATTCAAAAGGGTAGGAAACATTTTATTAAGGACACGAGGAGTCCTGTACCATCTATATATGAGCTTATATAGTGTTTCCTTCGTTGAGAGACATAGAGAGCTTGCCTGGGCATTACGAAATATAGTGTCCCAATTGGCCTGTATAGCTAACCCAGGTATATCTTTCTCTCAGGAAGTCATGAAGGCAGGGGGCTGAGAAAATAGATCCTCCACAATAAATGTGTAAATTTGGGAGATGGTATGTGCAGGAGAACTAGTGGAAACGCATAATTTTTCGAAATTAGTGAGATCTCTAGTGATGTCAGAGAGATTCTTAGAGTAAGTTAGGAAATGATGGACCTGAATGAACTTCCAATAATCAATGCTTGATATATTCCAATGAGATTGAATATCTGAAAATGACCGCACCCTACCTGAACTCACCAGCTGACCAACCCTAAAAAGCCCAGCTTCGGCCCATGGAGCAAAAGCCAAACCATGGAGTCCTGGAACAAATTCGGGGTTGTAAAGAAAAGAGGTTAGGGGCGACCACTTAGAGGAGATATGGCTCCTCGACCTGAGCTTGTTCCATAATTTAAGCGTAGGGGAGACCGTGGGGTGGGTGACCTTCGGGAGGGTGGGTAACCATGGAGCGATTTCTATATGATGTGGGAGACAACCCTCCTCCAAAAGCACCCACTGTTTACAATCTTTGGCCCTTGTCCATTCTAAAACTCTATTTAACTGTACAGCATGGTAGTAGCTGGGAATATGTGGGAGCTGTTGTCCCCTTGGTGTTTTCTCCGGAATAGAATGTCATGTTTAAATCTGGGTGTTTTACCGCCCCAGACGAACGTTCGAATGAGATTCTGAACGTCCCTGAACCATAAAGGAGGGATGTGTATGGGGAGGGTTTGGAGAAAAAATAAGATCCTGGGGAGAGCGTTCATTTTGACTATATTAATCCTGCCAAACCAGGAAATACGCAATTTCTTCCACCTCTGGAAGTCTATACAAAGCTTTTTCAGTAAGGGGCTGAAATTTTAGGAAAATATTTTAGATAAATCGTTAGATAGCATAACCCCTAAATATTTAACTTTATGGGCATGCCAGGTAAAAGGGAAGGAACCCTTCAGACCCGCTATTACATCAGGGGAAGTAGTTAGATTCATTGCGATAGATTTGAAATAGTTTATCTTAAAATTAGAAAGGGCTCCAAACTTATCAAATTCTTGCATCAGATTTGGGAGAGAAGTAACCGGGTTTGAAATCAGAGCCAACAAATCGTCGGCATAAAGAGCCACTTTGTATTCACTTCCTCTCATTAACAAACCAGAGATATTTTGGTTAGCCCTAATGCTTCTCGCCAGAGCTTCCATGCATAATACAAAAAGTAGTGGGGATAATGGACATCCCTGTCGTGTGCCATTGGAAATGGTAAAGGGGTCTGATAAGGAACCATTAATCTTAATTTTAGCGGACGGGGTAGAGTAGAGAGATAAAATTCTATGGAGACAGGCGTTGCCCAGCCCCAGGTGTCTTAGGACGCCGGACAGGAAGTCCCAGTCCACCCTATCAAACGCCTTTTCAGCATCAGTTGACAATATAATCGAGGGGGGTGTTGCCTGGTTGGCATAGTGAATCATATTAAGCACCTTGGAAGTATTATCCCTGGCTTCCCGACCAAGGACAAAACCCGCCTGGTCTCCATGAATCAAATCTGGCAGCAGCAATTTAAGGCGGTTTGCAATCAGCTTTGCAAAGAGTTTTATATCTATATTTAACAACGAGATCGGCCGGTAACTGGAACAGAGGCTGGGGTCTTTACCCTCCTTAGGTAAGACTGTAACATGTGCCTCTAGGGATTGAGAAGAGAACTGTGATTTTTCGGAAATAGTGTTAAATGCTCTTGTAAGAAGAGGGGTTAATTTCTCCTTAAAGGCTTTATAGTAGGCAATGGTATATCCGTCGGGGCCCGGACTTTTGCCATTGGGGGAGGATTCAATAACTTTCAAAACCTCCTCCGGGGAGAAGGGGGCATCCAAACCCTCTGCATCTTCTCTGGACAAACTAGGGAAACCTATGAGTTTTAAGTAGTCTGCTATGGCCGTTTGGTGTGTTATCCTATCCGCCCTCCCCAACGGCCCAGAAAGGTTGTACAAGGCTGAATAATAGGCCCGAAAGGCTCTAGCTATGTGAGGTGTCTCGTGGTGGGGTTTCCCCCGACCATCTTTGATGCAATGGATAAAGGTAATAGCTCGTTGTTCACGAAGAGCCCTGGCTAATAATTTCCCCGGTTTATTGCCCCATTGATAGTACCTGCTCCGACACTTCCGATAGGAGAACTTGACTTTATCAGAGAGCAGTCTATTCAGGTCTGCCCTAGCCGCCTCGAGATCTGTATAATGTTGTGGAGTGTGGGATTTCTTATGTAGAAGTTCTAAGGATTTTATCTTAAGTAACAAGTCATCCCTGAGCTGTTCCCTCTGTTTTTTGCGAAGAGAGCCTATCTGAATGCAGACCCCCCTTAAGACACATTTGTGTGCCTCCCATACCGAAAGTTTAGATAGATCATCTAAGTCGTTGGTGTTAATATAGGAGTCAATGGCTGATTCTATTTGAGAGCGACACACCACATCTTGTAAAAGTGTGTCGTTGAAGCGCCACGACCATTGGCGCTTTGGGCTTGAGGGGAGGCGTATCGTGAGATTAACAGGGGCATGATCGGACCATACAATTTGTCCTATGGAAGTGTCAGACATTAAGTGCAGGTGTCGGTGGCTTAAAAACAAGTAATCAATTCTAGAATATGTCTGATGGGGATGAGAAAGAAAGAATAGTCTACCTCCGAGGGGTGTGCCAGTCTCCACGTGTCGATCAGCTGGTGGTCAAGCAGAGCGCGCCTCACCCTCCTATACTCCTTCTCTGGCTTAAGAGAAACCTTTTTAGAGGTGTCATGGAGAGGGTCAAGGGTCCAGTTCAGGTCGCCCCCCATCACCACCACCCCCTCCAAAAGAGGCTCGGCGAGTTCCAAAACCGAGGTCAGGAAGGCAGGCTGCTTTGTATTGGGAGCATAGACAGTCAAAAAAGAAAAACGTTGATTATGGATATCACATTTAATCAGCAACCCCCTGCCTTCAACTAATCTATGAGATGAGACATTTTGGACAGGTAGGTGACGGGCAAATAGAATAGCCACACCCAATGTCCTACCAGAAGGGTTATTGGTCATAAAGACATGAGGGTAATAATGGCACTTAAGTGACGGTACATGGCCAATCTTGAAATGAGTTTCCTGAATAAAGGCAACGTCTACATTCTCATCCCTGAGCCATTTGAGGAGTTTAGACCTTTTCTCAGGGATATTTAAGCCCTTCACATTAAGGGAAGTAATATGCAAATCACCCTGACCCATTATAGCTTAAGCCCAGCAGAGTTATATTAGACATCCCAACCGTAGTAGAAGAAAGAAAAGAAAATAGGACGGCAGAGGTAAGAAAGAAAGTCAAACAGTGACCAAGAAAAAGAAGAAAGGAGAGCGTAGTGTGGGGATCCACACCACAAATTGCCATAATAACAAACATAACTAACCGCAGTGTTAGAAAAAGGGCCGCTGCAATAGGGACAGGAGCGGAATCCTGCCAGCTCCCAACCCGAAGAAACAGGGGATGCAGCATAATGGGGGTCCTACGGGGGGCCACGGACAGCGACCTCCCGCGGTTCGAAAGGCTATTCTATGTGGAGAGAATTACCAAGGAATGAAGAAGGCATTAACATCTCTAGCAAAAGCATGGCCTAAATATAATTGAAATTTGAAACACATCCTAACGAAAACATTTTGCTTATTTTAGAGAAAAGAAAAAAAAAACCATTACAGAACCGATTGTAAATATCAATGACGCATTGCAGCACAGAGGAGAAAAAGAAACCAATTATGCAACTGCAATAACAAAAACAATGACATCACCATAGAGCAAGATGTCAAAGTCATGGAGGCTCAGCAGATTGTGCGCTGGTAGGGTGGGTTCCCCGCGGCCGCGGGGATCGCACCTGTTGCCACACGTCATCCGGAGGGGTCATGGCTGGTATTTCAGGTTGGTAGTGAAAAGAGTCCCAGTCAGGAAGCAATACCGGCTGAAGACCTAAAGTCGTAAGGAAGGCCGGTAACTCCGAAGGTCTGGATAGGATAACTGCTCTGCCATTGTGGGAAACCTGAAGGGAGAAAGGGAAGCCCCATCTGTATTTCAGCTCTTGTTTCCGTAGGGAATCGGTGAGAGGTCGTAGGGCACGGCGTTGTTGCAGTGTTGACCATGCGAGATCCGGAAATAGCTGAATCTTTTCCCCTTGGAAGTCGATGTCGTTCAGCTGGCGGGCCCTTCTCATTATCTCCTCCTTTTGGGTATAATAGTGGAGCCTGCAAATCACATCCCGCGGCTTGTCTGACGATATACCACGAGGACGGAGGGCTCGGTGTGCTCTATCAAACGTGTGTTGACTTTTTTTATTAATTGCAGTTCCATATTCTCGGATATGTCCTCGATGCGCCTCACAACAGTTCGCCGTGACAAGCTAATGTTTTCAGAGAATTTTTTCTTGTCTGGGCACAATATTGCGGCAGAGTCAACCATACATTCCTTTATAAACTCTTCTTCAGTGAACAGCTTACCGTTCTTGTTGATTTTGTGTGCTATTAGCTCACCTTTGTAAGTCCATCCTGTGCAGATGACAATTTTGTGAAAAATGTTTACTCTTTTTGCATTCGAGCAACCGTCTCATTGGCTTTCTCCGATTTGTCTTCAGCAGATATATTTTTATACTTCAAAGCATGCTTTGTCTCGGAATGGCGATTTAAATGATATTCTTTGAATAATGCCACAGATTCCTTACAAACTAAGCACCCTGCTTTTTCACCAACAATATTTTGGAGTCCACTCTTTGTTGAATTTTCTGCATTCACCGTCTACCTTTCTTTTCTTTGTGAAACTCATTTCTCAGCCTGTTGATATTTTAAATGAAAATCAAAATTTAGGCAAAAAATATAAGCAAGAGTCCCACACTCAGTGGTTCGCATTACTGACATCTGTATGATGTTTTTATGTTCTCCCATGTTAGTATGGCTTTCCTCCCACACCATAAAAATATACTGGAGGTGTTGCAGAATTTATACTGTAAGCGCCAAAAGGGCGGGGACTAATATGAATAACAAATATTTGTTGGAGTATGTCCTGGGCTGCGCACAGACTACACAAAGTGGATTCTCTCCGGCAGGGTCCACTGGATATCCACAGGATAACAATGGGATATGATGGAGCGACAGCGGATTGGCACCAAACGATCACAAGCTATCAGTCCTCCCAGGATGCAACGGGCCTGTCCATATATCCCCGCCCACTGGCTCAGGCAAATCAGTTTTTTGTTTGGTGCGACAGGAGCTGGACCATGGTCGCAGGGCTGCGGTATTTGGCAGCCCTAAGCTTTCTTATTTTATTTTTATAGTCTTGCTACGTTTTCTGAGTGATCTTTCCTAACAGCGTCTTATACGCATATTGGAAAAAAGAGTCGCTCCAACAACTCTCCGCCGGGTCGCAACAACGCTTACCCGCGGTACAAGTGCTGTCTCGACGGGCATCTGTGTCGGATGTAACTAGCAGGTCTAGCAGACGTTACCAGGCTGTGGCCGGAGCACAGGGAGAAGGTAAGGCATCGTTTCCACTTAGAAGGGGAATAACGGACACAGCCGCACTGTATTGGGAGGAGACTACCAAACAGTAGCTGGCGCGCCGCCACCACGGGTGCTCCAGCGCTAGGCCTTAGGGATCATAAGGCACCAGGAATAGTATGAGGTTGATGTCAGCGGTGGGGAGTTAGATGCTCTCCTGGTCGCCCCTCCCCCCAGTTCATGACCAGTTTACGCTGGTCTCCCGCCATGAACTGATTGCCTCACTTCCGTCTCAGACGCTACCACGATGAGTCTCGGTCGCAGCATAGGCCGCTGCGTCTGTGTACACTAAGCGCTACCGCGAGGAGACCGGGTCGCAGTACAGAAGTCTGTATGACCGCTGCGTCTGCATGCATAGTGCGTCTGTGTTCACTAAAAGTTCCCGGAATGGCAGTGTACACTAGTGGCGTCTGGATCCACTCAGCGTTCGCTAACGTATTGATCGATCTTGGAAGTGGGGTGAGCCTCCCTGTATCCCACTCTACTGAGTACGGGTTATACAGCACTAAATTTCTATCTACTTTTTGTCAGTATGAATAGTTAACTTTAGTGCCTATTGCATATGAGTCTGTGTACATTACTGTGGTTTTCTTCGCATTGCGTCTGACTACGTTAAAGAACTGTATAGAACATAATTCTGTAATTTGCACTTCTACATACTTTGAAATGTGTTTGTAGTTGACAATATGCTCATATTACTAATATATAACGTGACTGACTGCTAGTGTGATTGCTGACTTTATATATGTTTGTCAGTGGTTTCTTCTGAGCCTCAATGCTGGTGCATGGGTTGGGGTCAGATTGATATCACTTTAAATATAGTAAAGTGATTACAGTCACAAATTGTGTAGTACGCTGTGAAAAGCTGATTATTTATCATGTCTAAGAGCGGCAAAGGTGACGAGGTTACATTAACAGTAACACTAACACTCATAACATGTTTGTCCTGCAAAGTGGGATTATCCTTTCAGGATCTGGCACATGATGGGTCATGTACAACTTGTTTTGCGTTTCGGCAGATTGCAAGGCAAATCCCTGTTCAACGGCAGGTAGATCCACCTTGGGCTATGTTTGCACATACCTTGTCCAGTATAGCTGAACGGGTAGTCCCTACAGCTTCAATCTCAAAAGTAGAGTACACTATTAACCCATACGTGCAGTTCCTTTCTTACGGTATAGCCCCTACAGCTTCTCCAAGTAAACAAGCTGACAAACCAAGGGTAAATATATCATCAAATTCACAGGCTACACAGGATAATACATCAGATGATGATAGCTCTATATACTCTGCTTTCAGCATATGAAGAACAAGTAGAAGGTATAAGCTCAGAGGATATAGCTGAATTAATTGGAGCAATGAAGACTATTCTGTCCCTAGAGTATTCATCAGAGCTGGTGTTAAAAACTAAGGCACCTGTGTTTAAACAACCCAAAACAGTTAGGGTCGAGTTTCCAGGGTCAGATCAGCTGACGGAAATCATGGAGGAAGCTTTGGTTACACCCAATAAAAAATATAGAATTCCCCAAAAAATGGGATTCCTATTACCCTTTACCAACTGGTGACTTTAAAAAGAGAAGTGCCTCCTAATGTAGATACGTTTGTCATTCGATTATTGCGAAAATCTATATTGCCTTTACCGTCAACATCATTAAATGATGTCACAGACAGAAGAGTGGATGGGTTTTTGAAAACCATATTTTCTTTGTCAGGGGCAGTCATAAGGCCAGCTATGGCTTCAGCTTGGATAGCAAAGGCGGTAGCTGAATGGGCTGACGTACTGGAAGGGCTTTTGGCACCTATTAGGAAGCAGGATTCATATATAGCTCACATGAAGCAGGCTGTGGTATTCTTAGAAGAAGCGGCAATAACTATGGGTACTATTGCTTAACGGTAGCTGCTCGCAGAGCAATTTGGCTACGTACATGGTAAGCTGATTCGGAATCTAAGAAGGTTCTGGAATCATTGCCTTTTGTTGGGAATATTCTGTTTGGTAAGGAATTGAGAGATATTCTGGAGTCAGAAGCAGAATTCAAGAAGGTCAGGTTTCCTGCCAATTATAACCCCAGGCCTAGGGGTTCGGGTTTTCGGCCATTTCGGTGGCAAGGAAAAACAAAAGGAAAAAGTGATTCTAAGCAGCCCCAATACAATAAGTTTGGTAAGGCAAAGAAGCAATGGGCCACCAGAGGGCCAGCTTCCAAACCAGAACATAAGCCATCAGCCTGATGATGCGGGCCTCGGCCTGGGGGACCCCAGCATAGGGTGCCGACTTCTTCCGTTTGCACACATATGGCAGCAGTCGACAACAGATTCTTGGGCGCAAGAAGCGGTATCTCTGGGTTATGTTTTCCCTTTCAAGAAGCAGCCTCGAAGGTTCTTCTGCACCAGTCCGTCTCGTATAGAGGTGAAGGCCAGAGCCCTGCAAGAAGCAGTTCAGAAATTGCTTAAGTCAGGAGTAATTATTCCAGTACCCCCTGCACATGGGGACAGGGTTTTTACTCCAATCTGTTTTTGGTTCAGAAGCCAAATGGGACATTCCAGCCAATTCTCAATCTCAAAATGTAAAACAAATACATTTGGGTACCACGGTTCCACATGGAGACGTTACACTCTATAGTTTTGGCCATGGACCCAAGGGATTACATGGTATCTCTGGATATACCAGATACTTACCTGCATGTTCCTCTAGCATTGTTACCTCAGGTTCGCCATCTTCCAGCAACATTTTCAGTTCCAGGCCTTACCCTTTGGGTTAGCCACAGCCTCCAGAGTATTTACCAAGATTATGGTGGTTATGGCAGCTTATCTCCGCAAGCAGGGGATAAGGTTTTTTCCATACCTCGATGATCCTTTAATCCTGGCACAATCCCAGGAATTGCTCTTGAGTCATCTTCAACAGACAATAACTTGTCTACAAAAGCACGGATGGCTCATAAATTGGGCAAAGTCATCTCTGATTCCGTCACAACGGATGATTCACTTGGGGGCTGTATTGGATTCAAGTCTGCAGAAAATATTTTTACCTTGGAACAAGATATCCAAGATGCAGTTATTGACTCAGGAGTTGTTACACAGTCAAACAATATCAATTCACGCAGCAATGCGAGTGATAGGTTTGATGGTGTCAATGTTCGACATGGTGGAGTATGCACAATTCCACTCAAGACCTCTGCAGCGTTTGATTCTGGCCAGATGGAATGGAGTACATCAGACAATAAAGAAACAGACGATAATACTTCCAGTAAAGGTAAAAAGGTCATTAGCCTGATGGCTTCAGACATCCCATTTAGACAAGGGGAGACCCTTTTGGATATCAGATTGGTAGGTCCTGACAACAGATGCCAGTCTTCAGGGCTGGGGAGCAGTGCCCGGAAAATTATGGTTCCAATTTATTGGCAGGCAACTTTCTTCTGTGGTCCACTGTCCAGTGGACCACAGAAGAAAGTTGCCTGCCAATAAATCTGTTGGAACGTCGGGCCATATACATGGTACTGATTCAGGCAAAGGACACTCTGCAAGGAAAACCAGTCCAGATCCGCTCGGACAATGCAACGGCAGTAGCATACCTCTACCATCAGGGAGAAACTCACAGCCAAAAAGCAATGAAGGAGTTAAGTCACATACTAAAGTGGGCAGAACTCCCATCTCCCAGCATTATCCGCAGTGTTTGTCCGGGGAGTCCTAAACTGGGAAACGGACTTTCTCAGTCGACACACCATTCAAGCAAGCGAATGGGCTCTACACCCGGAAGTATTTCAGACTCTAGTAGACATTGGGGGTTGCCAGAGGTAGATCTCATGGCGTCCCGTCTGAACCACAAAGTACCAGCATACGAGCCAAGAACAAAGGATCCCGGAGCGATCCTTGTGGAGGCACTGTCAGTGAAATCGGATTTTCATCTGGCATATCTGTTTCCTCCGATTTCCCTTTTACCCAGGGTGGTGAGGAAAATAAAGCAAGCAAAGGGTGCCGTGATTCTGATAGCTCCGGCTTGGCCCAAAAGGCATTGGTAGATAGATCTGCAGAGGATGTCTATGGATGCTCCAATTCTGCTCCCTCAACGTCCAGATCTACTGATGCAGGGTCTTTGTTATCACAGGCATCTGGATTGACTGTCTTTGACGGCGTGGCTATTGAAACCTCTACCCTGAAGTGGAGAGGTTTCTCACAGCAGGTAATTCAAACTATGCTCAGAGCAAGGAAACCCTCCTCAGCTCGCATTTATTACCGAATATGGCAAGCCTATATTCATTGGTGCAGCCCTGACGAAGCTTACGTGAAACGTGCACGTGGGCGTTTCAGAGCGGCGCTAGCAGGCCGGCTCATTCACTATGTGTCTGATATAACAAATTACTATGTGCTTAATACTTATTGTAGTTTTGTGAAAATTGTGCACAACATATGAAATACGATCACAGTTAGGGATGTGGAATAGGTACCGTTGTTCATTGTAATAGGATGGACTGATTTAGATTAGCTCAGCACCGGGACCTGTATGCTTAAAGTGTGATAGAACCAGAAGCTCAGTATATCAGTATTAGTACACCCGATTCAATCAAGCCAGCTTATCCTGTAGATAATAGTCTACTGGCATTTGTTGTCCGTTTAAATCGGCTTAGTACATAGGTACATCAGGTGTAGGCTGCAACAATGTTGTGAAATAAATGCATATGATAATATAGCCCATTTCTATTTAAACAGCAGCAAGCCCATTGGGTGGATTAAAAAAGTGAATACAACCATTTCCTGCAGGATTTTTTATACGAATTATAAATATAATAGCCCATCCCTATCTAGGGAGACCAAAATTCACAGCTCCAGCTGCAACTGTTACAATGATTATAGCAACACCATAAATGCTTTGGATTGTTGCAATTTGCAAGAAAGTAACAGAATAGCTACATGAAGAGGGATACGAATGAGTTATTCCACTGTATCAAACCATCATAACATTTAGGTTGGATGTGTCTTGTACAAATACAGTACAGATAGCCCATAACATACATGCTCTCTATGTGCAAGATAGCAATAGAATAGCTGTATGAGAGAGACACAAACAAACTAATCTACTGTATCAAACCAGCATAGTATTCAGGTGGTAGACACTATATATATATACCCTCTGTAAAATAATCTGCATGTTAAATTGACAGAGGAGTGCATATATAGTTAAGTGCAACAGATACGCACAGTGACAGCGTACATGTGAATGCATGCTGTTTAGTTTAATCAGCATAATACACAGATATATTCCAATGGTACATATGATTGGTTAACGGAGATTTATGGGATGGAGATGTATCTTTAATGAATGCATGTCAAAATTTCCTGCAGGATATAGCATATAATGAAATGGGCACAGCAGTCCACCCTTATAGATGAGGTTTGGTTCCATGGACTATAGCATCCCGTGTGACAGAAATAAAAGGGTCATTAATGAGCTAAAATTTTCAAATTACATGTGACAACAACTGCTCACTGATTTTGTGTGCAGGATAGACGAGGTCGATTCCATAAATACGTGCATAATCAGATAGATACCTGCTCACGTCTTGAATCAATAAAGGCATTTCTAATAAATCAAGAATTGATTTGAGCAGCTAATAATTTGTGATTTTCCTCAAACTACAGTGAGACACACTTAAGAATTATTAAAGGTGCAGACACAATAAGGACACATAGGATGATCTGATAATACTCTTATTTTTATTACTTTTTGTTTCATTTTATGTACTGTTTGTGATTACTGTCTTACGATTTTTCACGTTCTCAGGCATTTTTTAACCAATTGTAATTAAAAGTTATATTTTAAATATACATATTTCTCTCTCACAAGTGCGCCAACAAAGAGACAATCCTTTTCTTTCTAGTATTTTTCATTGGTGCAGCGAAAGAAGTATGGATCCAAAATCTTTTAGAGTATCCAGAGTCTTAGATTTCCTTCAGGCAGGAATGGATAAGGGCATTGACTGTATGGTTCCAAAATAAAATTGCCAATTTACAGGATGTGCATACTTTTGTCCAGGGAATGCTGCACATTCAACCGCCTTTTGTTCCTCCTGCAGTGCCTTGGGATTTAAGTCTGGTTCTCAAAGCTCTTCAGGTTGCTCCGTTTGAACCACTTAATAAAGTGGGTTTTAAATGGTTGACAGCTAAAGTTCTCTTTCTACTGACTACGGCATCAGCTAGAAGAGTCTCAGATTTAGACGAGCTGTCATGTAAATCTCCTTTTCTGATTTTTTTATCCAGATAAAGTAGTTCTCAGAACTACGTCTGGTTATCTTCCTAAGGTGGTGTCTAAATTTCACCTTAACAAAGAAATTGTAGTCCCGGCTTTTCAGGTATCGGGACTTTCAGCGTCGCTGGACGTAGTCCATGCATTAAGAATCTACGTGGATTGTACCAGTGCCATCAGAAAGACAGATTCTCTCTTCATTCTCTACAAATTTCTCAAGAGGGGATGGCCTGCTACTAAACAGATGCTAGCAAGATGGCTTCGAATGACTATTTCAGAAGCATATTCTCAAGCTGATCTCCCTGTTCCGGCTAATGTCTCTGCTCACTCTACTCGTAAGGTAGGTCCTTCATGGGCAGCACAACACGGTGCTTCAGCAGAACAGATATGTAAGGCAGCTACATGGTATTCCATTAATACATTCATTAGACATTATGCCTTGGATACTTTTGCCTCTCATGACGCTGAATTCAGGCGTAAGGTTCTCCTGTCCAATCAGGAGCGTCCCCACCACCAAAAATTGCTTTGGGAAATCCCATTGTTATCCTGTGGACAACCTGTGGACCCTGCCGGAGAAATATACGTTATGGTAAGAACTTAACCTTGATAACGGTATTTCTCCCATGTCCACAGGTTTCCACAGGAATCCCACCCTTACGCACCTGATTTGAGGATCTTTATTCTCGCTAAACTCTTCCCTCTTGCATGGAAGGGTGTTGCATGTGTGTTCTTCTGGCCTGAATAGGGTTCCAAATAATGCTCCTGCCTAAATGCTTTGGAATCCAACTAATTTGCCTGAGCCAGTGGGCGGGGATATATGGACGGGCCCATTGCATCCTGGAAGGACTGAAAGCTTGTGATCGTTTGGTGCCAATCCGCTGTCGCTCCATCATATCCCATTGTTATCCTGTGGAAACCTGTGGACATAGGAGAAATACCGTTATCAACGGTAAGTTCTTACCATAACATATATTTTGCAGCTCAGCGTACACATTCAATTGCACATTTGCACAGGCAAATTTACACTCCCCCTGGGGCAGCGGCGACTATCCGAGCACAGGACAGCAAAATTAACAGCCCAGCAATCAGATCTGAATCAGCCTCTTATACCCCTTTCACATCGCACTAATAACTCGGTATCGACACGGTTGAAATGGGTCAGTGTGCGATGTGAAAGTACTTTGGCGATATTAGCGGGTCGCCTGACCCGGTAATTCAACCCGGTAAAAAAGAATGGTGATTACCGGGTTGAATACCGGGTCAGGCGCAGTGTGAATGGGAGCCGTTTCGATGCAACACGGCTTCCATTCACCGCATAGGGAGAGGCGGCGCAGGAGATGAGCTTATCTCCCAGCGCTGCCTCCAGCCGCCGCCTCCGCTCCCCCCCCCCTTCCCCGCTGCTATGGCAACCGACCCGGTATATTGCCGGGTCGGAAAGCTACCAAAATAGAGCAAATGCCGGATCCCACCCGGTAAGGACACGTTTCTCGTACCGGGTGGGATCAGGCATTTGCGATCTGAAAGCGGTGCAGTTGCAGAAAGGTGCAAATGCCACCAACTCAAAATAAGACCCGTTATAGTTATACACTTGTATATAACTATAAAAACATAGTACAGTATATACTGTATAACTATATAAACACACATCACAATATACATTTAAACTGCATATGTAGTTTTCTCTTTCATCCATCTGGGGGACGCTGCGCAGTTACTTGTGGGTTAGAGGTGTGTGGTTGTGGAGTTTAGCACAGAACTATTAAGAACTGACCCCTCCCCCCTCTAACCCCTCCCATCTCCTTCCTGCCCAGCCATCACCTCAGTTTTAGTTTTGTGCCTGTGGAGTACAGACACAGATTTTTCTCTCATGAAGATTTTAGTTAGGTATTTTATTATTTTATCACTTGGAGTGCCTAGTCCCTGTATACAGGTGACAGGTGCTACTAGAGTGGGGTTAGCTAGAGATTCCCACTCTGTTCTGCCGCTGAAAGCCACCACACTTCGGTCACTGGGGCTGGATTCCTGTTCCTAAGAAGTCGGCAGTGAGGAGGTACAGGATAGACACAATCTGTCTCTGACAGTATTGGTCTATCCTTCCCTATATAATATAGAATATATAATATAGAATATTTGTATTTATACTTGTGTGCCTCTTCTCCCCCCCCCCCCCCCTCCTCCCCCTCCGCTCTCTCTCCGGAGGTGAGCGTTGGAGTGCAGTACCATATTCCACTGTGTTTTGACCAGACATTCTATAGACTAGAGGGCCAGTGCTCCTTCCCTAGCTATAAGTAGACTGTCACTGGCTGTAACTGCTGGTTCACAAAGTCTGGGCAATGTTACATTTAACTGAAGGAAAGGGGAAGAGAGTGGTGAGTCACTCTCCGGGGGATCGCTAGAGGCTGCCCGCACAGAGCCGCTGTATGTAGCGGTGCGCGGGAGCAGCTGCCCGAACAAAGCCGCTACCCGAACACAGCCGCTGTATATAGCGGTGTGCGGGTGCCACTGCCCGATCAGAGCCGCTGGGGAGCCGCTGGATGTAGCAGTGAGCAGGAGACGCAGGCTTCCGGCTATAGCAGGGGGACGCGGCGCTTACTTCAAAAGGACGGATTCCCGCCCTGCACTGCCTTGCGCGCCCTCCCGGCCAGCGTCTGCAAAGCACCGGGCGCCATCTTCTACGGAGACAGTACAAGGGGCGCTGTGCAGCAAACACCTAACAGCAAGTATACTTTGGGGGCATAGTGTTACTCTACACTTGTAATGAGAGTTAACAGATTTAATTTTTGCACAAATTACTCTACTGAGCTTATAGTTTGTTTGTAGTGCACTTGTTTAAAGAAAATAAATAAATAAATAAATAAATAAAATAAAGTTTAATTATGTCAATACGTCAGAAGGATCTACAAAGAGGAAAGACATCCTCTGTGGTTATTTTTCTGCTTTCAATGTGAGTCAAGGCTAGCTAAGGGTAAAGCGGATGCTGATACCCTCTGTGCTTCATGCTCTGGTGCATCTGTGGTGATCCAACAGGGAGTTTCCGCGGATCAGTCTATGTCTGCTTGGATCAGAGACATCTGGTGTGGGCTTAAAATATGGGCAGATGTCTTGCTAATTTAATTCAATCCCAAAACAAGTTTGTAAACTCTGCCGGCAGTTCTTCTGCTACAAAACGGCCATAGCCGTTGCCGCTATAACTTTCTGGGGGGTTCTGATTGACACAGCGCATGTGCTGTCTGCATGCACCTAGAACAATGTTCAGGTGTAGTTTTTATAAAAAGGGGAAGTAGACCCAGAGTGGGGCGAGATTTTGGTCTGGGAAGATGACTTTTCTACTAGCTCAGCTGTTAGATTGCTGATAGACTCCATCCGTCTCCTTAATAACAGGGATATTTTAAAGGAGCCTGACTTAAGCCGGATTCTCGTTTCCAATCCCCTACGGCATAACAAATTTCTATATCCTTTTACAGAGAGGATATCAGATTTTGGGAAACAGGCCAAAAGGTAGACGTTCCCATTTCAAATTTAGCAGGAACTACGGTTATTCCTTCTGTACAGTCTGTGACGTTGAAAGATCAGATGGAAGCAATGCCTAAATCTGTTTTCTTTATCAGGTGTTTCTCTTCAACCACTTTTAGCTGGCGCTTGGGTCCTCAAGGCCGCGGATGACTGACTAGCACAGGTCATCTCTGGAAGGTAGTCTGACGATCCATCGGAAGCCATTCAATTAACAGAACAGATTTCAGAAGGTTCTTATGTGGGTGAGGCCTTGGTTGATCCTGCTGCACCACAATTCCGTATTTCTGCCTTGACCGTGACAACAAGACGGTCTCTTTGGTCTCGGGTTTGGAAGGCCGATTTTGACCCCAAACAGACCTTGTCGGCGGTACCCTTTGAAGGTGAGTACTCTTTAGGTCGGAATCAAAGAAGATTATCTCACATTCTACAGAAGGAACCCCTTTCTTCCAGTTGCTCCTCCGAAACCGAATTCTACAAGGTTCCGGTACTTTCATATACAGGGGATACCCACGAAGGGAGGCATTCAGAGGTAGACGTAAACCTGCCAACAAACCTACTGCATGACGGTTCACGATCCTCGGAGGAGTCAGTGACGGTTGAGACTCGGTTACTACAGTTCAAAGAAGGGTGGTTCCTATCGAAACGAGGACCCAGTCCCATATCGGGTGTTCATCACACCTCTTTCAAATGGTTCCTTCGGACGTCGAGCTCTTCATCATGCAACAGCCATTTTGCTTACGAAATGAAGTAATTCTTCTAGGTCCCGCTCGGCAGAGAGGTCGGGATTTTACTCGTGGACAAACTGGAGGGTTCATTTCAACCCAAAAGTTCAAAATGGAATCCATCCTCTCGGTTATTGTCGCCAAGGAAACGGGGATATTTGGCCTAATTGGACGTAAGACGCCTATCTGCTTGTTTCTATTTGGACGGGTCATCAATCTCTTCTGAGATTCGCGGTCGGCCTTGACATTTTCAGTTTCAGGCAGGGAATCAACATTTTTCTGTATTTGGGTAATCTGTTGATCAAGGCAGGGTGGATTCTTCATCAGAACTTGCGTCTCGCTATGGAGTCTCTGCGGTCATTCGGATGAATAATTTATTGTCTGAAGTCATCTTTGCTTCCTTCCCGGAAGATGATGTTTCTGGGACTTTTATTCGACACCAACAACCAGAAAAGTGGTTCTTCCTCAGGACAAGATTCAGGACATACAGTCCAGAATTCGAACACTGCTACATTTACCGGTGGTTTCGGTTCTCCGTTGCATGCAAGTGAGACAAGATGGTGGCAACCTTCAAGGCAGTTCCATATGCCACGTTTCAGACTCGACCCTTTTCAGACTCAGATTCTCAACTGTTGGACTCGGACAGGGCCTCATCTTGAATTACTGTTGGTCCGCGTGTCTGTACAGACTCGTCAGTCGCTTCGCTGGGGGTTTCACAGATACAATTTGACCAAAGTAGTTCCGTTCACAATTTGGTCTTGGGTGATGGTCACCACAAACACCGGCCTCAGAGGTTGGGGGGCGGTGTTTCAGACTCATCACTTTCAGGGACTCTGGACCAGTCAAGAGTTAAAGTTGCAGATCAGCATCTTGGAGTTACGGACAATCCGGTATGCACTACTTCGGATTCAAACCATGGTTCAAGGTCATCCAGTGCGGATTCAGTCTGACAGCGCCTCAGCAGTTGCTTACATAAACAAGGAAGTAGGTACTCGAAGCTGATCCGCAATGAAAGAAGTCGCTCAGACTCTCACATGGGCGGAACATTGGTTCCTGGCCATATTCGCGATTCATATTCCAGAAATCGAGAACTGGGAAGCGGATTGCTTAAGCCGTCACACGATGCATCCGGGAGATTGGGAGTTTCACCAGGAGGTGTTTCTGACTCTAGTAGCCCGGTGGGGGTTGCCCGATGTAGATCTGATGGCGTCTCGTCTCAATAATAATCTTCCTCTCTACGGGTCGCGTACTCAGGACCCTCAAGCAATTCTAATCGATGCACTGACAGCACCGTGGCACTTTCAACTGGGATATGTGTTTCCACCATTTCCACTGATTCCACGTCTGCTTAAACGCATTCAGTAAGAAGGTCTCCCAATCATTTGGGTAGCCTCAGCTTGGCCACGCTGACAGTGGTACATTCTGCGTCACAATATGGTCGTCAAGGAACCATTCCGACTCCCTCTGTGTCCGGATCTTCTGATTCAAGGACCAGGTCACCGCCCAGATTGGGTCGGCTGGCTTTGACGATTTGGTTCTTGAACCCAACCTTTTAAGGGAAAAGGGTTTTTTTCTCGTCTTGTTGTGTAGACAATGTCTCCGGCTAAAAAAAAACAAAAAAAAAAACAAAAAACGGTGACTTCTAGAGTATACCACCGAGTATAGCGTATTTACATTGATTGGTGTCAAAAGCGTGGTTTAACACCAGATTTGTTTCGTATTCCTCGTCGGTTTATACTTCCTTCAGGAGGGTCTCAATAAGGGTCTGAGACTTCTTCACTGAAGGGTCAAGTTTCTGACTTATCGGTTCTTTCTTTCAAAAGAGACTGGCTATCTTTCCAGAAGTTCAGACGTTCCTTCAGGGAGTTCTTCGGATTCAGCCACCTTTTGTTCCTCTGGTTCCCCCTTGGGACTGTAACTTAGTCTTTACGGCTCTTCAGTATTCTCCATTTGAGCTATTTGGAATCTGTAAAATTGCGGTATCTAACGTTCAAAAGTTGTCTTCCTATTGACAATTGCCTCCGCAGGGCGAGTGTCTGCATGGACAGCTCTTTCTTGCAGACCACCCTTGTTGAGGTTTCATGATAGCCGGGTGATTCTGCGAACAAAAACCTTCCTTCCTTACGAAAGTTGTGTCAGCGTTTCATCTAAATTAGGACATTGTCCTTCCAGCGTTTACTCCTTCTCCTTCCGGGGAGGATTCCCATTTGGCTCTCTTAGATATGCTCAGGGCCTTACGGATTTATTTATCTTGTCCAAATCCTGTCGGTCGTACGGCTGCATTGTTAGTTTTTAATTGATGCGCCCAAACGAGATTGGCCGGCTTCCAAGAACACAGTGGCTCGTTGGGTGATTTCGCCATAAAAACAGTTTTCTGATATTTCAATTTCTGAATCGATTCCAGCTCATTCGAGTTGGAGCTTCTTGGGCTGCTCGCGGGAATGCATCTATTGAGCAGCTATGTAGGGCGGCGACTTGGTCGCCTGTGCATACGGTTCAAAAAGGGTTTACCGTTTTTTTCATATTTTCAATTTGGAAACTGCCTCTGTTGGGCGTCAAATTTTACAGACGGCTATGCCGTCTACTTCTCCCTCCTCTCATTAGCTTGCTTTGGGAAATCCCACAAGTAACTGCGCAGCGTCCCCCAGATGGATGAAAGAGAAATAGGGATTTTTGTTTACTTACCGTAAAATCTCTTTCTCTGATTCCATCTGGGGGACGCTGCGATCCCTCCCATATGGTTGTCTGGTTTAACCAGTAAAAATTTTTCGGTCTATCTCCTTTGGCTTGGCTAAACGTTAACTGGGGTGCTGGCTGGGCAGGAAGGAGATGGGAGGGGTTAGAGGGGGGAGGGGTCAGTTCTTAATAGTTCTGTGCCAAACTCCACAACCACACACCTCTAACCCACAAGTAACTGCGCAGCGTCCCCCAGATGGAATCAGAGAAAGAGATTTTACGGTAAGTAAACAAAAATCCCTATTTTTTTTTACAGGCAAAATACAAATGTCTAAAATCCACATTAATCCAGTAATAAGAGAAAAACAGTGCTGAAAACCAACCGCATCCTGTATAACTCTTTATCAATCATATTCACAGCTCTTCTCTCTCCTTAGATACGGGTACTAGCTCCCCCCTTCTCACCTGGACCCATATAGCAGCTTCTTACTCCCCCTGGACCCATATAGCAGTATCTATCCCCCCTACCCCGTCTCCGCTGGACCCATATAGCAGTCTCTACCCACCTCTCCCCTGGACCCATATAGTAGCTTCTTACTCCCCCTGGACCCATATAGCAGTATCTATCCCCCCTACCCCATCTCCGCTGGACCCATATAGAAGTCTCTACCCACCTCTCCCCTGGACCCATATAGCAGCTTTTAAACACCCAGGGGCAGATTTATTAAGCCTGGAGAAGTGATAAAGCAGTGATAAGTACAAGGTGATAACGCACCAGCCAATCAGCTCTTAACCGCCAATTTACATATTGGTGCGTTATCACCCTGTCTTTATCACTGCTTATCCCTGCTTTATCACTTCTATAGGCCTAATACATCTGCCTCCCAACTCCCTCCCTCCCTGGACACAGATTGTTGCTTCCTCCCCATACTTGGCACCCCAGCCCCCCTCAACAGGCAGCGCCAGCTATCCCTTTACCAACCTTAGATGTTTTCTTTTTTCAACAGACAGATCCACTGCCCAGATGATCCGCATCTGCTGCTGCCCGCTGCACAGAACCACACTCCGCCTCTGCTTTGGCTCTGCCCCCGCACCGTCCAGCGCCTTATGTTGGAAAGGAAATCCCGGTCAGCAGCCCCTGTGACGTGACCGGTTCTTCCTCAGCTGCGCAGTGTCTTCTAGCTGCTGTAGCGCAATGACAAGCCGCTCAGGCAGTCAGGCCGCTTGTCATTGCTCAATGGTGGGGTACAGCGGGCCAGGCAGGATCCGGCCGCATTTTGCCCACCCCTAAGCCAAGGCCTACTTAGACCTGGGCTTTGTAGATTTAACAGTGGTTGTTTGTATAGGAAATTACTGGCTTTTAGCTTTTCCTTTGTGGGTGAAAGGCATGAAAAATTTAGGTCCTAGCACGTGGCATAGGGGCCGAGAGCAGGAAAGCCATCTTAGCGGCCGCTAGTGAAGCCACAATTTTATCCAATTCCACTCTGAACAGGATATCCTCCGTGAAAGGCAAGAGCTGTACGGTTTTCTTAGAATCCATGTCTGCTTTCCAGGAGCAGAGCCAGAGGATGCGGCGAGCTAGCACTGTGGTAGCCAAGGTTAGGACACCAGCGTCTAAAACTGCTTCACCTAAGTATGAGGCAGCCTCTCTGATTCTTGCGATGTGTGACCGACATTCTTGGGAAATGTCAGAGGGAAGTTCAACTTCCAGAGCGTCAGCCCCAGTGTTCAGTCACTTTGGACACCCATGTGGTTGCCACAGTAGGTATAGTAATGGCGGCAGTAAGTATATAGACTTGAGACAATGTTCCATCCTCCTATCTGTAGTTTCCTTTAAGGAAGACGTTAAAGGAATAGGTAAAGTGGAATAATTTGCCAAATGTGCTACATGCGAATACACCAGTGGGGGAGTCTCCCACTTGGTATCATCAGTTTCTGAAACGGGGTAAAAAGAATGTAACTGCTTAGGAATCAGAAACTTTTTTTCCCGGAGTATTCCATGCTTCACAACATAGGGGGTCATTCCGAGTTGTTCGCTCGGTAAAAATCTTCGCATCGCAGCGATTTTCCGCTTAATGCGCATGCGCAATGTCCGCACTGCGACTGCGCCAAGTAAATTTGCTATGCACTTAGGATTTTTACTCACGGCATTTTCATCGTTCTGGCGATCGTAATGTGATTGACAGGAAATGGGTGTTACTGGGCGGAAACAGGCCGTTTTATGGGCGTGTGGGAAAAAACGCTACCGTTTCCGGAAAAAACGCAGGAGTGGCTGGAGAAACGGGGGAGTGTCTGGGCGAACGCTGGGTGTGTTTGTGACGTCAAACCAGGAACGACAAGCAGTGAAATGATCGCAGATGCCGAGTAAGTCTGAAGCAACTCAGAAACTGCTACGAGGTGTGTAATCGCAATATTGCGAATACATCGTTCGCAATTTTAAGATGCTAAGATTCACTCCCAGTAGGCGGCGGCTTAGCATGAGCAAATCTGCTAAAATTCACTTGCGAGCGAACAACTCGGAATGACCCCCATAGTTCTATTAGGTGCTCAGATTGAGGAAATTCTGTTTTAAGCATATTTTAACACTTATGCACAAAAAGAAATAAAAAAGGATTGGACTTGAAGTGGTGCACTCAAACAATAAATTGATAAATAAAATATAACTTTTATTAGATTATGTTTAAAAAGACCTGTAGCTATGAAATATTAAAACCAAAAACATATAAATTGACAAGACAAAGTGTGATATGTGTGATTAAAAACACACACTGTGCTGACTGTGTAATGCTACACATATATAATAAATTGTAGGTGCTATGACCCTTAATTCAAATTGTATATATTGTTAGGCTGAGTGCTCGATAGCGCTATGGAGTCACTGTATACTCATATATGGAATGAATCAGTTATGAATTCTAAGTGGGGTCACTGAAAACACTGTAAAGTGCAATATTCCAATAGAAAGCTCCCCATCTGTTTGGGCACTGTGGAATAACCCTACTTATGTGCACTCATATACTTGTACAGCTGTAAGTAAGTGTTTCTCCTCACTAGTGATCTCAATATAATTAGCTGTTCTCAGTCAGTTGCTATCAACGTGATTAAACCCACTTAAAAAGCCGCAAGGTTTTGGTTCAGGAGCAGGTTTGTATTCCTCAATTAGTAGGATAGATTTGACCACTACCACAAGTGCAGACACATTCAGAACTGAGAGAGAAACCCCTCCTCCTCAGAGAGGATTTCCGTGACTGAGACCTCTGTGTCCTCTTCCCCACCAGAGGATGCCTCAGAATCTGTGAGTGGTGTAGATTGGGTAGAAGAGACAGTACGTCTAACGGCCCTAGAGTGCAAAGACCTGTCATTTTGTAACAGCTGCTGGAAAGCCATAGGGGTTTGTGTCAGGCTCTGTACCGAATTTGAGAGAGCGTCCATCCAAGGGGGATTAATGACTGGTGGAGCCGGAGGCATGGTTGGGACCCATATAGCAGTATGTTCCTGCTGAGGACTACCCACAGGTGAGTAACAGCAGGAGTTGCCAGGCGGTCAGCTATTTGACACAGTATTGGAAATTTTCTTGGACCGAGCGCTATATGTGCTGGTGAATATGGTGTACTAAAAAAATAAATAAAACATAAATAATAAAATGAAAAAATGAATAAAATAATGAAAAAAATAAATGAGAAAGGAAGAAAAGAGAGATATAAAGATTAATTGCGATGTTTACAGCTCCTTTCTTGTTGTTTTTTGGGCTTATGGACACTTGATTTTGAGGACAAAGCACACAGTCTCTTTGGGTGTAACTGTCCCTATCTTACCCTGCTTCTTCTGTTATGTTGCGGCCGCTCTCTGCGCCAGTTGGCCGTGACCGGAAGTTCGGATGTGCGTTTCTGGTAATGCAGGTACTGGTGGCAGTGGTGTCACTGTTTTCGGGAGGGTTAAACTCTCCTATCTGCTTCACTGCGGCTGCTCCCCGTGTCTTTTTTTCACTCGCTGCACTGTGGTCGCTCTTCTTGCTGATCCGCCGTGACCGGAAGTTCGGGTGTCTGCTTCCGGTGGTACGAATGCTGGCGGCGGCAGTGTCTTTGTCCTTTGTGTCTGCTCCTTTTTATACAACGCGTTTCGAATCCAGATCCGGATTCTTTCTCAAGGAAGTGTTAGAGTTGTTGTAATTGTTCTCCTTTTTATATGGTAACTTTATTAAAAAAAAAACAGGAAGTGATCGGAACCGGAAGTGAGGTTACCGGCGGCATCCTCATGGTAAAAAAAGGGGGAATATTCCCAGAGTTTTAAAATCAATTGCACTCGTAAAGAAAGATAGGAAAATTAATTGAGATAGAAAAAAATTAAAAGTAAAAATAGAATTAAAAATAAAAATAAAGATTAAAAAATAAAATAAAAATGAAAAAATAAATAAATAAAATAAAATGTAAAAAATAAATGAAAGTAAATATAGGTGTATAATGAGTTACAGGAAGACATTCAGCTCTATGTCGATGTTTAGACCGTGTGGTTCTAAGGTCTTTATTTTGTATATCCATTCAATTTCTTTTTTCTTTAATGTTTTCACAATATCTTCTCTCCAATGGGTTTGAACATTTTGAATCCCAATAAATTTTAACCCAGCAGGGTCTTGGTTGTGTTTTGTGAGAAAATGGGCTGACACGCTGTGTGTTTTCAAACCTCTTTTTATATTATATACGTGTTCTGCTATCCTTGTTCTTAGTTTTTGTTTGGTTTGCTCCACGTACTGTTTTCCGCATGTGCATTCCAAGATGTAAATGACCCCTTCTGTATGGCAGGTTACTTGGTCTTTAATTTCAAATTCTTCTTTTGTTATACAGGTTGAGTATCCCTTATCCAAAATGCTTGGGACCAGAGGTATTTTGGATATCGGATTTTTCCGTATTTTGGAATAATTGCATACCATAATGAGATATCATGGTGATGGGACCTAAGTCTAAGCACAGAATGCATTTGTGTTTCATATACACCTTATACAAACAGCCTGAAGTCAATTTTAGCCAATATTTTTTAGAACTTTGTGCATTAAACAAAGTGTGTCTACATTCACACAATTTATTTATGTTTCATATACACCTTATTCACACAGCCTGAAGGTAATTTAATACAATATTTTTAATAACTGTGTATTAAACAAAGTTTGTGTACATTGTGCCATCAAACAACAAAGGTTTCACTATTTCATTCTCACTCAAAAAAGTCCGTATTTCGGAATATTCCGTATTTCGGAATATTTGGATATGGGATACTCAACCTGTATTCGATTTAAAGGTTG
Organism: Pseudophryne corroboree; assembly: GCF_028390025.1. NCBI lineage: Eukaryota > Metazoa > Chordata > Amphibia > Anura > Myobatrachidae > Pseudophryne > Pseudophryne corroboree. The sequence goes on along the minus strand of NC_086445.1, from coordinate 657,167,183 downwards.
TTGTCGGTTTTGTTGAAGTTTGCTGATTCCTACAACCAGCACAAGTCGTGCAATGGTGGAATCCTTTTCTTTTTTTGCAGTTCTTTTTTTCTTGTGAAGTCGGTAGAAAACTGTGAGTCAACTGTTGTTTTAAATTATTAGCATTTTTGTAGATTACTTTTGGTTTGTTGGGGATAGATTCCTTCAGGTCCTCATCAAGGGAAAGAATATGCCAATGTTTTTCTAAAAAATTTTCAATGCCCTTGTAATTACTATTGAACTGTGTTATGAATGTTACAGTTAGTTCTTTTTTATTTTTCTGTTTAAGGGTGAGTAGTTATTTTCTTTCCAATTTTTTGACTTTTTCTAATTGCTGTGTCAGATGACTGTCTTTGTATGCTTTTTGGAGGAATTTATTCTTCATTTCTTGTGCCTGCTGTTCGAATACTTTTTCATCAGTACAGTTCCTCTTTAATCGACGGAATTGTCCTCCTGGAATATTTTCTATCCACTGTCTGTGGTGATTGCTGTTGTGTGAAAGCATATTATTTACATTTACTTTTTTGAAATGAGTTCTCGTAAGAATTTTGTTTGCTTCAATATAGATTTCCAGATCGAGGAAAACTACTGTATTTTCGCTGTGTGGTGGTAAATTCAAGATTCAAATTATTGTTGTTGATGTGCTCTTTGAATTGTGTTAAGGCATCTTGGGTTCCTTTCCAGATGAAGAACACGTCATCTATGTAACGGTGCCAACATACAATGTTCGGCAAAAAAGGGTTATGGTCCCAGATGTTCAGATCTGAAGAATTTGAAATTAAAGACCAAGTAACCTGCCATACAGAAGGGGTCATTTACATCTTGGAATGCACATGCGGAAAACAGTACGTGGGGCAAACCAAACAAAAACTGAGAACAAGGATAGCAGAACACGTATATAATATAAAAATAGGTTTGAAAACACACAGCGTGTCAGCCCATTTTCTCACAAAACACAACAAAGACCCTGCTGGGTTAAAATTTATTGGGATTCAAAAGGTTCAAACCCATTGGAGAGGAGAAGATATTGTGAAAACATTAAAGAAAAAAGAAACTGAATGGATATACAAAATAAAGACCTTAGAACCACACGGTCTAAACATCGACATAGAGCTGAATGTCTTCCTGTAACTAAGTATACACCTATATGTACTTTCATTTATTTTTATTTTTTACATTTTATTTATTTATTTTTTCATTTTTATTTTATTTTTTAATCTTTATTTTTATTTTTAATTCTATTTTTACTTTTAATTTTTTCCTATCTTAATTAATTTTCCTATCTTTCTTTACAAGTGCAATTGATTTTAAAACTCTGGGAATATTCCCTCTTTTTTTACCATGAGGATGCTGCCGGTAACCTCACTTCCGGTTCCGGTCACTTCCTGTTTTTTTAATAAAGTTACCATATAAAAAGGAGAACAATTACAACAACTCTGACATTTCCTTGAGAAAGAATCCGGATCTGGATTCGAAACGCGTTGTATAAAAAGGAGCAAACACAAAGGACAAAGACACTGCTGCCGCCAGCATTCGTACCACCGGAAGCAGACACCCGAACTTCCGGTCACGGTGGATCGGCAAGAAGAGCGGCCACAGTGCAGCGAGTGAAAAAAAGACACGGGGAGCAGCCGCAGTGAAGCAGATAGGAGAGTTTAACCCTCCCGAAAACAGCGACACCACTGCCACCAGTACCCGCATTACCGGAAGCGCACATCCGAACTTCCGGTCACGGCTAACTGGCGCAGAGAGCGGCCGCAACATAACAGAAGAAGCAGGGGAAGATAGGGACAGTTACACCTAAAGAGACTGTGTGCTTTTTCCTCAAAATCAAGTGTCCATAAGCTCCAAAAACAACAAGAAAGGAGCTGTAAACATTGCACTTAATCTTTATATCTCTCTTTTCTTCCTTTCTCATTTTTTTCATTATTTTATTCATTTTTTTTCATTTTATTATTTATTTTTTAGTACACCATATTCACCAGCACATATAGCGCTCGGTCCAAGAAAATTTTCAATATTTTGTTTCAAAATAACCTGAGCAGCTTCTTTTACAGCGCAGCAAACTATACAATTCCTCTATTTGACACAGTAACTGAGAAAAACAAGCCCATTGTGGTTCCTGGCCAGAGACTGAGGGTGCTGGCTGGTTAGATGGGATATTACAGGCAGTACATAACTCGTCCTGTATAATATCCTGAGGTGACAGACCTGCCTGACAGGACTTAAATGATGTTAAAATAGGTGCCACAGCCTCCTAGCGGCTCTTGCCTTTGTCAGACATGGCAGCTGGGGAATTTGCGCGCACAATATGACAGTGGGCAGTGAGCAATGATGCAGTTATGTGGCTAATTTCACCAACCCAAGGGCTATGAACAAATGTAGAACCTCCTAACACCTGGATTTAGGGTAATAGGCGAGAAAGAAATAGGTATATGCTGACAGAGGAAGGAAAGCAGACAGCTGAGCTAGCACAAGTCACATACAATGCAGAATACAATATAAAAGCAATTTAAGTATACTGTAATAAGCACTAAATCAACTAATTAGCAGTATTACCTGGTAGGATACAAGTGCTGTATAACCTGGCTCCTTGGAGAGGTATACAGGGAGTCGGACCCAGTGTTCCCGGAGACCTGCTTGCTGCACTGAAAATGGCTGCCTCTGGTCTCAGAAAGGGAGGAGGTTAGAGGAAGAGCAGCTCATCCGAGGGAAGTCCGCAGTGGACTGATGCCCTGAGCTGGTGGAGGGACCGCAGGCAAAGGGCTGGCCTCCCCTATGCCAGCATTGCCCACCAGGTACCCTGGCTTTGTAATGCAGTCACCAATACAGTTTATGCCCTGGTGATCTAGTAGAGTCCAGAGGATGAACCAGGGTCCATACTGGCACCTCAGGTCCATCTCCTGGGATGAGATTAGGAAGCGGGTCCCCGCCTTACCTAGTCTCTGATGCCAGCGTGCAGTATTGAGGGTTCAGCGGTGCTAGCTGCACTGGGGTGATGGCGTGCCTATCGCTGCTGCTCAGATGTCTGTAAATAAAGTGAAATCATAACACATGAAATAAGTCAGCAGCCCCCACTGTTTAAAGGTGCAGCTCCTGCCGGCAACTAAAATGAAACTGAGGATGCCTGAGCATGGAGGATACCAAAAGCTTAGTTCTTTAGTGCCTGGTCCTTTACCACCACCTACAACTGCATGGTATTCCCTGTGGACCCCACATGGAACCTGAAGAAAAAATATTGTTCATTCTAGCACTCTGCACCTAATCAGTGAGGACGGGGACATTTTAGACGTGATGTATTGCTACAGTAGCTGCAGCGATACATTGGGGTAAATTTACTAATATGGGAGTTCTATTTAAGATGGGATGTTGCCCATAGCAACCAATCCGATTCTACTTCTCATTTATCTAGCACCTTCTAGAAGTTAATACCTGGAATTTGATTGGTTGCTATGGGCAACACCCCATCTTAAATAGAACTCTCCATTGAGTCTAAAATGTTGCCCTTCCAAATTAAAATATGCCCTCCTCACTAATTAGGTGCAGTGTGCTAGAATGAACACTAGAACAAAGTTTTACCATATGGATTCCATTGTGTGTTCTTGGCTGTTGCTAATGAGAACAATCTGAATGTGGGTGCTTTTAAACATCCATTATGCCTTAATGAGTCTGTCAGTCAGTAATCGTGCAGACAGCATAACCTGTCTACCCATCAATAAAAATGATTACTATTATGTTGTTTTATTCCTAATATTTATTCTGTGATTATTATGCTTGTTTGTTACAATTTTCAGTGTATTCCCAAAAATATACAGTATTTTGCGTATTTCTCTTTTGCTTTGTACTGTATAAATAATAGTCTGTATTTCTTGTCATTGTGCAGGTTGTATCAGCTCTCTAAGGCTGGAAAGCTGTGTGTCCCTGCTATGAATGTTAATGACTCTGTCACTAAGCAGAAATTTGACAATTTGTACTGCTGCCGAGAATCTATATTAGACGGGTAAGAAATATATGCTTAAAATTCTTTTTAGTGTATGCCTGTAACCTACAGCTGGTAATCTGTAAACAGTGTGCCTTATCGTGCCTAATAAATTCTTGTCCACAAATACAGAATATGGATGAGTCGAGTACAGTGTGATTGACTGAACATGATACTTACTGCACACTGAATATTAAACACTGAAGAACTTTACTCCATCAATATGTATAATTAGCTCTGACTTTAATAAATGTAAGTGAATTGAAGTCATGATAGACAGTAATTGACAGTCACTTTTTTATTTTAATTTTTTTTTTCTCTTAAGAAGTTTTTATTTCTCTTTCAGCAAGGCTGGAGAACACTTGACGATAGGACTGCATGCAGGTTGGGGCTGGAGATGGCACCTAAATTAAAATGTAGCTTTAAAAACTAAGCTCCTTCCCTCTGCAATATCATAAAGCCAGTCTTGTTCGCTGTAGGTGACTCTGGAGTAGGGCATGTTTTGTTTTAGCAGCCCTTATTTAGATTTGTTTGTTTTTGTTTTATGTGTAGCTTTTCTTTTTATTTTATTTTATTTTTATAGTTTTGTACTGTCACAGCTTATAGTGTGAGTGAAGCAGCTGCAGGAGCTGTTTAGGCTTGCCATGTACAGGTGTGCTGACGAGAGGGGTGCACTACAGATGGGATCTCCTCACAGTCGCCGGAACCAGCTTGTCTCCCCTCCACATTTCAGCAGAAGTGGTACAGTCCTGGTTACTGTGTACAACTTCACATGCAAGGATGGGGGCTGTATTCCCGAGATCCTGGGTTCCTCTAATCTTCAGCCTCTGAATTCGCAGGTAAGTGCTTTCTCTTACGTCGTTGGGGATACTGGGAATCCATTTAGTACCATGTGGTATAGACGGGTCCACTAGGATCCTTGGGCACTTTAAAAATTTTATAGTGTGCGCTGGCTCATCCCTCTATGCCCCTCCTACCAGACTCCGTTTAGAAAATGTGCCCGGAGGAGCCGGTCACGTCGCTGGAAGCTCCTTAAGAGTTTTTTGCATTTATTTGATCTGTTTGTTATTTTCAGAGAGGACTGGATGGCACCAGCCTGCCTGCTTCGAGGGACTTAGGTGGAGGAACGGCCCAACCTCTTGAAGGGTTAATGGTCCCGTTCACTGCTGACAGGACACTAGCTCCTGAGGGAACTATTCGCAAGCCCCACCACGGCGAGTGTACATTTCCACAGCACGCCGCCACCCCTAACAGAGCCAGAAGAAAGAAGAGTGGTGAGTACTAAGCTGGCGTCCCAGTTAGCAGGTCGCCGGCCATTATGGTGGCATTAGGGTACGGAGACGCACAGCTTCTGAGGTGGCGAACTAAGTCTCGGTACACTATATGTGTACACAGTACCCAGACTGGCATTACAGACTTAAAAAGGGACTGACTCCATTTTAGGCACAAAATTAACTTAGCCAGTATAAAAAAGAGCGGGAAGATCACGCGCCATTGAAGGGGCGGGGCTTCACTATGAGCGGATCCAGCCGCTCACCAGCGCCATTTTCCCTCTGCAGTGGACACAGAGGCTGACTGACAGGGAAGCGCAGCTCCTCCGCAGAAGCTCCAGATTACCTCAGCGGTACCAGGGGGTCATAGCAGGGGGGGAGCGATTTATTAGTGTACTGAGTCTCTAATCTAGGTACTTAGTCTGCGACCTGGCTAAGCTTGGCATTAGCAGTAACGGCGCTGTGTGTTGGCTCTATACGTCTCGGTCTCCCTGGAAGGGCTCTTTGTGGGTTAATTGTGCATTTAACCTTTTCCTGTGTGTGTGTGTGTGTCCTGTCACTGTCGCAGTATGTCAGACAAAGAGTGCGTTTCATGTAAGACACAGTTTTCCTATTCTCCAGGGGGGTGACTCAGTGCAGTGTACCTTCCCAGGCTAGCGGGGCAGAGCCAGCTTGGCTAAACTCCATTAAAGGAATGATTTCCAATATTTCTACTAAATTGTCCCGCAATGAGAAAGAGACACAATACCTAAGACAATCGAAGACTGAGTTTATGAAAAGAGACTCCGTACCCAAACCAGTGTCTCAGTCCCCTGCCATTTGTCCGCAAAAACATACTTTGGCCCATATCCTGCAGTCTGACTCTGATCAAGGGTCAGACATGGAGGAGGGGGAGGTGGACTCAAAAGTGGTGGAGGCTACTCTGTCAGGGGAAATAGAGGCTCTCATAGAGGCTATGAGAGAAGTTCTGCATATCCCTGATAAGGTGGCAGAGGAGACTGAGGAATCTTATTTTAATATAAAAAATAAATCCTCAGCCACTTTTCCTGTGTCAAAGGAACCCTGTTTAAAGAACCGTGGGTTAATCCTGATAGGAAATTTCAAATCCTTAAAAGGTTGCAATCATCTTTAACTTTTCCTCCTGAGGATTGGAAAAAATGGGAAAATCCACCGATAGTGGATGCATCAATATCCAGGCTGTCATGAAAAATTGTATTGCCTGTCCCGGGTGCAGCCTCCGTAAATGACACGGCTGATCGTAGAATTGAGACTACACTCAAATCCTTGCATACAGCTGCTAGGGTGGCCCAGGGTGGATTACTAAGGCCATTATTATTTTTATCCTTTATTTATATGGCGCCACAAGGCTTCTGCAGCGCCCAATTACAGAGTACATATGCACCTAATCAAAACAGGAAAACTGACTTACAGTTGAAGACAATATAGGACAAGTACAGGGTAACTAAGCATAACTACACCAGTAAATGACATAGAGATAAGTTCCAAGGTGGCCAAAAAACTGCGGGATTTGGGTAGTTGAGGATTATTAAAGTAAGAAAAGGATAAGCACATGAGGGAAGAGGGCCCTACTCGTGAGAGCTTACATTCTAAGGGGAGGGGTAGACAGACAGGGGTGACACACAGAAGTGTAGCGAAGAGACATGACACCTGGAGCAGGGTCATGTCACGGCACCATCACCACCACCATACATACATACATACATACATACATACATACATACATAGATTCACACACATTTAGGCACAGACATACATAAAAACACATATACACAGATATATGTACATATACACACACAAACACAAATATACACACATACATACATAATCACATACATATATATATATATATATATATATATATACACACACACACACATACACAGACATACATAAACACACAAATATACTCACACATACTGTATACAAAGATATATACACATATACACACAGACATACATAAGCACACACATATATATATACACACATACATGTACATACATATGCACACAAACATATACACACACACACTTAACACACAGTCACACATACATACATACATACATACATACATATATATATACACACACAGACATATACACATAAACAAACAGTATACACAAACAAACACACATACACAGTATATACACATTCATTCTCACCAAGAGGACAGCAGCAGAGCAACTTCTCGTTCTAGCCTGGTGGGGCGGAGCTTCTCTGTTATTGACCTCCATGAGTAGAAGGAAAGGACTGAGGAAAGGGAAGGGGTGGCCACCACACTGCCTGCATGTTTCATTATATCACTGAATGCAGATACCTGACAGCAGGAAGGTTCTTCTGACAAGCCTCCAAACCTCCCCTCCAGTAGCGGCTCTTGCAATGGGCAAGCAGGCTTTTTGCCTGAGGCGCCGCTGTGGCAAGAGCAGCTACTCCTGATCCCTGCTCTCCCCTGCTGCAGCAGGCGCCGTGGGCTGTATGGGCGCCCACTGCAGATGGCTCCAGTAACAGACACCAGAGGTCATAATTGACCTCTAGTGTTTGTGCAGCGCTGCTATGGGAGAGACGTCATGACGTCTCTCCCATAGAAAGGAGCCGGCGGCCGGAGATGGAGGACAGCGCAGCAGTGGTACGGAAGCAGCATCGGGGCTGGTAAGTGATGGGTTTTTTTGGGTGTTTAAAAGCAGCGCTACTACAGGGGGCACTACTACAGGGGGATAACTGTGGCCATGCACTTTCCCTATGAAGAAGCCACGCCCCTATTTTTGGGCGCGCACCAACTCTATTTTACCTGGGGGGGGGGGGGGGGGGGGCACAGGAAACTTTAGAACCGGCCCTGCTCTTTCCTAACAACACACCACACTGCACTGTACTGGACTCTCTGCACTGCAGTCAGTGACATAGAACATGCAGGCAGTAATTTACTCCTACCCTGAGATCCCGGGTCTCAGCTCTGTTACAGAGAAATGGCGCCTTCTGTCCCCAGCGGCATCAGGAGCTCAAGCTCCACTTGTTCCACCCTCGCTACGCCCATGGTGACACAGATGGGTACGTAAAGAGCGTGGAACAGATGGTTAGGAGGAGATTTGGCTGGGTTTGGTAAAGAAGTGGGTCTTAAGAGTCATCGCCAAATAGTCGGGTAGCCTAATTGAGGGGTTAGATACCTTGTCTCAAGGGGAGATTAATTACTCCTGCAACATATACAGGACTCTGCAAACTTTATGGTGGAAGCCATAAAAGAAATAAGCTTGCTTAATGCACGCACCACTGCTATGGCAGTGTCCGCACGCAGAGGCTTATGGCTATGCCAGTGGACTGCTGATGCGGACTACAGGAAAGGCATGGAAGCATCTGGACAGTTTCGTGCCAGGATCCCTTGGTCATAGATCTTATTTCCCAGGGCTACAGACTAGAGTTTCAGGAGCTCCCACCTCACAGATTCTTCAAATCAGGCTTAGCAGTTTCGCAGGAGGCAAGTATAACTTTACAGGACGCCATTCAAAAACTGGTACAGAATTAGGTCATTGTTCCAATTCCACCTCATATGCAAAACAAGGGGTATTATTCCAACTTGTTTGTAGAACCTCATGTCGTTGAACCCATACTTGCTAGTGTTCAAATTCAAGCTGGAGTCTCTGAGAGTGGTGATCTCAGGTCCAGAGGAAGGGGAATTCCTAGTGTCTCTGGATATCAGGGATGCGTACCTTCACATTCTGATCTGGCCGCTTCATCAGGCTTATCGACGGTTTGCATTGCAGAACTGTCACTACCAGTTCAAGGCACTGCCATTTGGTCTCTCCACAGCACCAAGGGTGTTCACCAAAGTGATGGCAGAGATGATGTTTCTACTCCGCAAACAGTATGTGAACATAATTCCGTACCTGGATGATCTTCTGATAAAGGCACCGTCCAGGAAGCGGTTGTTGGACAGCATCGGCCTCTCAACCAGACTACTCTTGGATCACAGCTGGATTCTGAACTTACCAAAATCTCACCTGGAACCGATGCAGAGGCTTCCTTTCCTGGGAATGATACTGGACACAGAGTCTTAGAGAGTGTTGCTTCCCTTGGAGAAGGCTATGGTAATCCAGTCGATGGTACGGGCTGTCCTGAAGCCAACCCGTATCTCAGTGCATCTGTGCATTCACCTTCAGGGGAAAATGGTGGCCTCTTACGAGTTGCTTCAGTACGGAAGGTTTCATGCGAGGCCTTTCCAGCTGGATCTGTTGGACAAATGGTCCGAATCGCATCTTCACATGCACCAAATCTGTGCATGTAAAGATGCGATTCTGTCTTTCGCCAAGAGCCAGAATCTCCCTTCTGTGGTGGCTACAGACTTCTCACCTCGTCACGAGTGTCGGAGGTTCGGAATTGTGAATTGGATTCTGCTAACCACAGACGCAAGCTTCAGAGGTTGGGGAGCAGTCACCCAGGGGGTGCAGTTTCTAGGAAGCTGGTCAAGTCGGGAAGTTGTCCTTCCAATAAACATCTTGGAACTCAGGGCAATCTACAACACCCTTTTGCAGGCCTCATCTCTACTTCGGAATCAAGCCATTCAAGTCCAGTCAGAAAATTTAACGGCAGTAACGTACATTCACCAACAGGGCAGAACGAAAAGCAGAGCAGCAATGTCAAAGGTGTCAATAATTCTCCTCTGGGCGGAGAAACATGCCGTAGCATTGTCGGCGGTCTTCATTCCGGGAGTAGACAACTGGGAAGCAGACTTCCTCAGCAGACACGACCTGCACCGGGGGGAGTGGGGCTTACACCCAGAGGTGTTCCCTTGGTAGACACGTCATGGGGATATCAACAGATTGACATGATGGCTTCTTGACTCAACAAGAAGCTCAAGCAGTATTGTTCCAAGTCGGGAGACCCGCAAGCAGTGGCGGTAGACGCGCTGACAGCTCCATGGGTCTACCAGCTGGTGTGTGTGTTTCCTCCACTTCCTCTGATCCCAAGAATTCTAAATAGAATAAAAAGGGAAAAGTTACAAGCAATCCTCCTTGCTCCGGACTGGCCTTGAAGGGCCTGGTATGCGTAACTTCTCAAGATGCTAATCGAAGAGGATGTTCTGCAACATGGTTCGTTCGTCTAATAAGACTTACCGCGGCTACGTTTAATGGCATGAAAGTTGAACGACTAATTCAAGCCAGGAGAGGGATTCCTGACAAGGTCATCCAGACTATGATCCAGGCCAGGAAGGGGGTAACGTCAAAACATTACCATCATATCTGGAAAAAATATGTCTCTTGGTGAAGGAGCAGACATTATTCCATGGTAGAAATTCATCTGGGATGTTTCCTGCTTTTTCTGCAGTCGGGAGTTGACGTGGGTCTATGCCTAGGCTCCATAAAATTTTGGATTTCGGCCTTGTCTATTTTCTTTCAGAAACAATTAGCTTCTCTCCCTGAGGTCCAGACATTCTTGAAAGGTGTTCTTCACATCCAACCTCCCTTTATGCCTCCCACGGCACCTTGGGATCTCAGTTTGTTTTTGACGTTCGTCCAGTCAGACTGGTTTGAACCGTTACAGGAGGAAGACGTAAAGTATCTAACATGGAAGACCGTCACGCTGTTGGCCTTGGCTTCGGCAGGGCGCGTGTCGGAGCTGGGGGCGTTGTCTCACAAGAGCCCCTACTTGATTTTCCATGAGGACAGAGCTGAACTCAGGACTCGTCAGCAATTCCTTCCTAAGGTGATGTCGGAGTTTCACATCAACCATCCAATTTTGTTCCCGGTTGTTACTGATATCTCTGCTACTTCAAAGTCCTTGTACATTGTAAGGGCTTTGAAGGTATATGTAAACCGAACTGCTCGTCACAGGAAATCGGACTCTCTGTTTGTTCTATATGATGCCAACAAGATTGGGTGTCCAGCTTCAAAGCAGTCAATTGCTTGCTGGATCAGGCTCACTATCATGCATGCTTGGTCCACGGCAGGCTTGCCGATTCCAAAATCTGTACAGACCCACTGTACTAGGTCGGTGGGTTCCTCTTGGGTGGCTGCCCAGGGTGTCTCAGCATTACAGCTCTGCCGCGCAACTACAGATGGGTCCATGGTTATCTTGACTAGTTTTCTGCGCCTAGTCACAACATGATTTATTAGCATAAACCCTTCATCTTTTGTTCTCAGCTGCAATACAATACAGAGAACAATACAGCAGGGGATTAAGTCATTACAGCAGGGGATTAAGTCTGACTGGCCAGTCTCCGTTAATCCTATTAAAGGTCAAGATAAACGTGGTCCCATCTGTACTTGGTCGGTTCGAACACGTTTGCCAAGTTTTACAAGTTCGACACTTTGGCCTCTGAGGACCTTCATTTTGGTCAGTCATTTCTGCAGGAACCTCAGCACTCTCCCACCCGGTTCTGGAGCTTTGGTACTTCCACATGGTACTAAATGGATTCCCACTATCCACTAGGACGTAAGAGAAAATAGGATTTATCTTACGTCCTAGAGGATGCTGGGGTCCACATTAGTACCATGGGGTATTGACTGGTCCACTAGGAGCCACTGTCACTTTAAAAGTTTAACAGTGTGGACCACCAGCTGATCGACACATGGAGATTGACACACCCTTCTGAAGTAGATTACTCCTTTTATTCACACCCCCATCAGACATACTCCAGAATTGACTACTTATTTCTAAGTCACCGTCATCTACATCTTCTTTCGGACGCGTCTATAGGACAAATAGTATGGTCAGATCATGCCCCAGTTAACCTTACAATACGCCTTCCGTCTTATACACGTCGCCAATGGTCTTGGCGTTTTAATGATACTTTTCTGCAAGACGAGACGTGCCGCTCTCAAATTTACTCTGCCTTAGACTCCTATATCAGTACTAATGACCTAGATGACATTTCTAAGATTTCGGTCTGGGAGGCACACAAATGCGTCATACGAGGGGTTTGTGTCCAGATAGGCTCAGTTCGCAAAAAACAGAGGGAAAAACTTAGGGATGATTTATTATCTAAGATAAAATCTCTTGAACTTTTACATAAGAGGTCCCAAGCCCCCCAACATTATTCTGATCTTGAGGCTACTAGGGCAGAACTGAATAAATTACTCTCTGATAAAGTTAAGTTCTCATATCGGAAGTGCTGCAGCAAATATTATCACTGGGGCAACAAACCTGGGAAATTGTTGGCCAGGGCTCTCAGAGAACAACGTGCACTCACTTTTATTCACTCTATTAAAGATGGTCAAGGGCAGCCCCAACCCGAGACTTCTCAAATTGCTAAGGCCTTCCGGGCCTATTATTTCGCTCTATACAACCTTTCCGGGCTGTCCGGGAGGGCAGATAAGTCATCCCACCCAGCAGCTATATCGGACTATTTAAGGGCCTTAGACTTCCCAACGTTGTACACACAAGAGGCAGAAGGTTTGGAAGCCCCCTTCTCTACCGAGGAGGTAATGAAAGTTATTGATTCCTCACCCAATGGCAAAAGTTCGGGCCCTGACGGGTATACCATTGCCTATTATAAAGCTTTCAAGGAAAGATTAACCCCACTTCTTACGAGGGCCTTTAACACAATATCTGAAAGGTCACATTTCTCTCCACAGTCCCTTGAAGCACTGTTTTACCTAAAGAGGGCAAAGATCCCAGTCTCTGCTCAAGTTACCGGCCGATCTCGCTGCTGAACATAGATATAAAACTCTTTGCCAAAGTAATTGCAAATCGCCTTAAACTATTATTGCCCGGTTTGATTCATGGAGACCAGGCCGTTTTTTTTCTGGGCCGAGAGGCCATTGACAACACCTCTGAAGTGCTTAATATGATTCATTATGCTGGCCAAGCCACGTCCCCCTCAATCATGTAATCGACCGACGCTGAAAAAGCGTTTGACAGGGTGGACTGGGACTTCTTGTCTGGCATCCTGAAACACTTGGGACTTGGTAACGCCTGTCTCCATAGAATCTTATCTCTATACACTTCCCCATCCGCTAAAATTAAGGTTAACGGCTCCCTCTCCGATTCCTTTTCTATTTCCAATGGCACACGACAGGGATGCCCACTATCCACCCTGCTTTTTGTCTTATGCATGGAAGCTTTAGCTAGAAGCATCAGGGCTAACCCCAACATTTCTGGTTTGATGGTGAGGGGGACCGAATACAAATTGGCTCTATATACCGATGACTTACTCGCTCTCATTTCGAATCCAGTCACCTCATTACCGAATCTGATGGTGGAATTCGATAGGTTCGGAGCCCTTTCAAATTTTAAGATAAATTATTCCAAATCCATCGCCATGAACCTAACCACTTCTCCTGGTGTGATTGCTGGTTTTAAATGCTCTTTCCCTTTTACCTGGCACGACCACAAATTGAAATACTTGGGGGTGCTACTCTCCAACGACTTATCCAAACTATTCTCCTTGAACTTTAGCCCCTTGTTGATGAAACTCCGTCTAGACTTCCAGAGGTGGAGGAAATTGCGACTATCTTGGTTCGGTAGAATTAACGTAGTCAAAATGAATGCCCTCCCTAGGATATTATTTTTTCTTCAAACCCTCCCTATACACATCCCTCTATTGTGGTTCCGGGATATCCAGAATCTCATTCGAGCGTTTGTTTGGGGCTGCAACACACCTAGATTTAAACACGACATTCTATTTAGGAGAAAGCACCAAGGGGGCCACCAGCTCCCACATATTCCCAGCTATTACCATGCCGTGCAGTTGAATAGAATTTTAGAATGGACACGGGCCAAATACTGCAAACAATGGGTACTTATAGAGGAGGGATGTCTCCCACATTATATCGAAATCGCACCATGGCTGCCTATTCTCCCGAAGGTTGCCCACCCAACAGTCTCTCCCACGCTTAAAGTGTGGAATAGGCTGAGGTCTAGGAGCCATATATCTTCCAAATGGTCCCCTTTAACTTCTTTTCTTTATAATCCCGAATTTATCCCGGGTATCCGTGGGATGACCTTTGCTTCATGGGCGGAGACATAATGACAATGTGAAACAACTTTTTTTGCAAATTTATTAAAAATAAAAAACTAAGAAATCACATGTACTTAAGTATTCACACCATTTGCTCAATACTTTGTTAATGCACCTTTGGCAGCGCTTTTTGAATATGATGCCACAAGCTTGGTACACCTATCTTTTGGCAGTTTTGTCCAAACCTATTTGCTGCACCTCTCAAGCTCCATTAGGTTGGATGGGAAGCATCAGTACACATCCATTTTCAAATCTTTTCAGAGATGTTCATTTGGATTTAAGTCTGGGCATTCACAGAGTTGTCCTGAAGCCACTCCTTTGATATCTTGGCTGTGTGCTTAGGGTCGTTCTGCTGAAAGATGAACCCTCGACCCAGGTCAAGAGCGCTCTGCACCAGGTTTTCATATAGGATGTCTCTGTACGTTGCAGCATTCATCTTTCCCTCTATCCTGACTAGACTCCCAGTTCTGCCACCACCATGCTTCACTATAGGTATGGTATTAGCCTGGTGATGAGCGGTGCTTGGTTTTCTCCAAACATGACGCCTGGCATTCACGCCAAAGAGTTAAATATTTGTCTCATCAGACCTGAGATTTTGTTTCTCCTGATCTGTGAGTCCTTCAGGTGCATTTTGACAAACTCCAGGTGGCCTGCCATGTGCTTTTTACTAAGGGGTGACTTCCGTCTGGCCACTCGGCCATACAGTCCTGTTAGGTGGATTGCTGCAGTTTAGACGGCCTGCAGCTCTAGGAAGCGTCCTGGTGATTCCGAACTTCTTCCATTTACGGATGATGGAGGCCACTGTACTCATTGGGACCTTCAAAGCAGATATTTTTCTGTACCCTTCCCCAGATTTGTGCCTCGAGACAATCCTGTCTCCAGAGGTCTACAGACCATTCCTTTGACTTTGTGCTTGGTTTGTGCTCAGACATGCACTGTCAAATGTGGGATCTTGTATAGACAGGTGTGTGCCTTTGCAAATCATGTCAAATCATTTGGATTTATCACATGTGGATTCCAATTAAGCTGTAGGAACATCTCATGGATGATCAGTGGAAACAGGATGCACCTGAGCTCATTTCTGAGTGTCATGCCAAAAGGCTGTGAATACTTATGTACATGTGTTTTTTTTTTTTTACATTTTAATACATTTGCAAAAATCTCCCCTCAAAAAATGTCATCATTGTCATTATGGTATTTATTCCATTTTGGCATATGGCTGTAACATAACAAAATGTGGAAAAAGTGAGGCACTGTGAATATTTTCCACATGCACTGTATATTGCTGTGTCATACACTTACCTGTGTGTTCATAAGTATATATTGCTGTGTCATTCCCACCTATGCATATCTCTGTACGCTATATATTGCTGTATCACGCTCACCTAGGTGTGTTCATCACTATATCTATCTGGCTGTGTCACTTTCACCTATGTGTACAGTATCTACTGTATGTACGCTGTATATTACTGTGTCACTCTCATCTATAAGTGTCTAAATAAGAACTATAATTCATGCTTTTTCTAAAATACTCCCTTTAAATGCCTTATCCCTTGATATTTCTTACAGCTAGAAATGTAATCAATTTTTAAACTTATTGACTGAGTCCACCATTACTACCTTCTCTGGCAGAGAATTCCAAATTTATACTGCCCTTACTGTGAAGAACCCTTTCCTTCATTGGGTATAAAAATTTTATCTCCTCTAACCTCCAGAGGGTGTCCGTGTATCCTGTGTAGATATTTTTCGATAAACAAATCGCCTGATAGATCCTTGTATTGTCTATACATATATATATATATATATATATATATATATATATAATATGTAAATATTAATAATGCCCCCTCTCAGCTGCCTCTTTTTGTATGTAAACATATCTAACCTAGTAGGCCTTTCGTCCATAATCCGGTGCCTCTAACATCCTTGATCAGTTTTCTGGCTCGTCTGAATTCTTTCAAGTTCCAAGATATCTTTTTTATGGTGTGGTGCCCTGAACTGTACACAATATATCAGTGATTTATACAGTGGTGGGATTACACTCTCATCCCTTGTCTCAATTCCCTATTTTATGCATGCTAACATCTTATTTGCTTTTGTTTCTGCACTTTGACATTGAGAACTGCTACTAAGGCTATTATCAATGAGCAGCCCCAAATCTTTTTCAACTACCGTTTCTCCTACATTTTCTGGCTATCTGGCTATGCCAATGGACTGCGGATGCAGAATCTAAGAAAATTGTGGAGAACCTACCCTTCACAGGTCAGGCTCTGTTTGGGGATGCATTGGATGTGTGGATTTCCACGGCAACTGCAGGTGACTCAACCTTTCTCCCCTCAGCAGCTCCACCGACGAGGAAATCTTATCCTATGTCCTCACTGCAGTCCTTTCGGACCGCAAAATTAAAAAAATCCAAATCCCCTTCTACCTTCTTTAGGGGTGGCTGGGGAAAATTCAAAAAACCTGCACCAACAGGTTCTCAGGAACAGAAACCAGGTTCTGTTTCCTCAAAATCTTCAGCATGATGGTAGACCTCCCAGCCTGGAGTCCAGGCTGGTGGGAGCAAGTCTAAAAAATATCAGTCACATCTGGGCGTCATCAGGCCTATACCCCGGGGTGACAGACATTGTTACCCAGGGCTACAGACTGGAGTTTCAGGAACTCACACCTCACAGATTCTTCAAATCAGGCTTACCAGTTTCACTGACAGAAAGTGCTATCCTACAGGAAGCCATTAAAAAATTGGTTCTAACAGATGTTATTGTCCCAGTTCCCTCTCATCTATACCACAAGGGTTATTACTCAAACCTGTTTGTGGTACTGAAACCGGATGGTTCGGTAAGGCCAATTTTAAACCTAAAGTCATTGAACCCCTACTTAAGGGAATTCAAATTCAAAATTGAGTCTCTGATAGCGGTGATCTCAGCTCTGGAGGAGGGGGGAATTCCTAGCATCCCTCGATATCAAGGATGCATACCTTCACATTCTGATCTGGCCGCCTCACCAGGCTTATCTCAGATTTGCACTGCTGGATTGTCACGATCAGTTCCAGGCACTGCCTTTTGGTCTCTCTACAGCACCGAGGGTGTTCCCCATGGTCATGGCAGAGATGATGCTACTTCTCCGCAGACGAGGAGTGAACATAATTCCATATCTGGACGATCTGCTGATAAAAGCATAGTCCAGGGAGAGGTTGTTGCAGAGTATTGCTCTCTCAACTTGTCTACTCTAGGATCATGGGTGGATCCTGAATCTTCCAAAGTCACATTTGGAGCCGACAAGGAGACTACCCTTTCTGGGGATGATACTCAACACGGAAGTGCAGAGGGTGTTTCTACCGTTGGAGAAAGTGTAGGTAATTCAATCAAAGGTTTGGGATGTCCTGAAGCCAGCCCAGGTTTCGGTTAATCAGTACATTCGTCTTCTGGGGAAGATGGTAGACTCCTACGAGGCTAGGTTCCATGCGCTGTCATTCCAGCTAGATCTCCTAGACAAATGGTAGAGATCACACCTTCACATGCACCAGTGGAAACGCCTGTCACCGAAAGCCAGAATTTTGCTCCTCTGGTGGCTGCACACTTCTCACCTCCTGGAAGGTCGCAGGTTCGGGATTCAGAATTGCATCCTTCTAACCACGGATGCAAGTCTCAGAGGTTGGGGAGAGGGCTCCCAAGAGGCAAAGTTCCAAGGAAAGTGGTCAAGTCTGGAGTCCATACTTCCGATAAACATTCTGGAACTAAGGGCCATATACAATGGCCTTCTACAAGCGGCACATCTTCTGCAAGATTGGGCCATACAGGACCAGTCGTACAATGTCACAGCAGTGTCTTACATAAACTGTCAAGGCGGAACGAAGAGCAGAGCGGCAATGTCAGAGGTAACAAGAATTATCCTCTGGACAACTGGGAAGCGGGTTTCCTCAGCAGACACGATCTCCATCCAGGAGAATGGGGCCTCCACCCTGAGGTGTTCGCAGAGGTTACAAGCCAATGGGGTGTTCCTCATGTAGACATGATGGCTTCACGTCTCAACAAGAAGCTTCGGAGGTACTGTTCCAGGTCAAGAGACCCACAGGCAGTGGCAGTGGAAGCACTGGTAACTCTGTGAATGTTCCAGTCGGTGTATGTGTTCCCTCCACTTCAACTCATCCCAAGGGTTCTCAAACTCATAAAAAGAACAAGAGTTCAGGCGATCCTCATTGCTCCGGACTGGCCAAGGAGGGCTTGGTACGCCGATCTTCTGGAATTACTCCTGGAGGATCCGTGGCCTCTTCCTCTTCGCGAGGACCTTCTACCACAGGGGCCATTCACCTATCAAGACTTACCGCTGCTACGTTTGACGGCATGGAGGTTGAACGCCAGATCTTAGCTCAAAAGGGCATTCCGAAAAAGGTAATTTCTACCCTGATACAAGCTAGGGCGTTACGTTTAAACATCCCCATCGGATTTGGAAAAAGTATGTGTCTTGGTGTGACAAGAAGTTTCCAACAGTGGAGTTTCAACTGGACGGTTTCTCCTCTTTCTGCAAGCAGGTGTTGATGTGGGCCTACGCTTGGGCTCCATAAAAGTTCAGATTTCGGATTTGTCCATTTTCTTTCATAAACAATTGGCTGCACTCCCTAAGGTTTAGACATTCTTGAAAGAGATTCTGCACATCCAACCACCCTTTGTGCCTCCTACGGCACCTTGGGATCTTAATGTGGTGCTTCAGTTCTTGCAATCGGATTGGTTCGAACCTTTGCAGGAGGTGGACGTTAAGTTTCTTACTTGGAAGGCGGTCACGGTATTGGCATTGGCATCTGCTAGACGTGTGTCAGAATTGGGGGAATTGTCATGCAAGAGCCCCTACTTGATTTTCCATGAAGACAGAGCTGAGCTCAGAACACGTCAGCAATTTCTTCCGAAGGTTGGGTGTCCTGCTTCTAAGCAGACTATTTCTCACTGGATCAGGTTCACTATCCAGCATGCTTATTCGACGGCAGGCTTGCCGTATCCAAAATCTGTTAACGCCCAGGGTGTCTCGCCTTTACAGCTTTGCCGAGCGGCTACTTGGTTTGGTCGAACACGTTTGCTAAGTTCTACAAGTTCATTCCTTTGCCTCTGTGGACCTAAAGCTTGGTCAATCTGTTCTGCATGATCCTCAGCGCTCTCCCTCCCGTACTGGAAGCTTTGGTACGTCCCCATGGTACTAAATGGACCCCAGCATCCTCTAGGAGGTAAGAGGAAATAGGATTTTAATTACCTACCGGTAAATCCTTTTCTCGTAGTCCGTAGAGGATGCTGGGTGCCCGCCCAGCGCTTCGTATTCCTGCATTGTTACTTGGTTCAGTTTTGTTGTATCAGCCGTTGCTGAATTGTTCCAAGTGGGTTAGCTTGGCTTTCCTTTTTGTTATGTGTGAGCTGGTGTGAATCTCACCACTATCTGTGTAATTCCTTCTCTCAAAGTGTATCCGTCTCCTCGGGCACAGTTTCTATACTGAGTCTGGTAGGAGGGGCATAGAGGGAAGAGCCAGCCCACACTATTAAACTCTTAAAGTATCAGTGGCTCCCAAAGGACCCGTCTATACCCCATGTTACTAAATGGACCCCAGCATCCTCTACAGACTATGAGAAAAGGATTTACCGGTAGGTAATTAGAATCCTATTTTTCCCTCCAGCGACTTCCCGTGAGTGAACTAGATGATCTGGCTCTACTAGACACGGTTCGACCTCTGCGGATTTACTTGGACAATAATACTTCTGTCCAGTGCACAGATTCTCTGCTTGTTATTTACAACGCACATATATCTGGATGGCTGGCTGGCTGGCTACGAGGCAGACAATTGCAGGTTAACAGCCTCTTGGTCATCACGGTAGCCTACAGTATTCTAATGAGTGACCAGCACCAAACCTTTTGTTGTGCATTCCACAAGGGCAGTGCTGACCTCTGGGGTAGCACAACATGAGACTTTAGTGAAACAGGTTTGTTGTGCAGCTCTGTGGTCTTCTGTGAACATGTTTTTGCCCCAGGCGGCACCCATTGAGCACTTCTTCCTCTGCGGGCAGATGTTGAACGTTCCATGGTCCAGTGTACCCCAGCCTTGCTGAAAGAGAAAAGAGAATTTTTGGTCATTTACCGTTTAATCCTTTTTTCTGAAGCGGGCTGGAGAATACTGCATTCCCTCCCTCATGCTCAGTTGTGCGAGGGTTTTGCCTCCTAATTTGTATATTTGATCTAAGCTTCACTAGGTTACTGCTACTGCTTGCAGGACTCTTTTAAAGAAGTACTAGAATTAAGCGGTTGCAGAGGTGAGGAACTTACTATTTAAAGCTACAGTTTCATTTAGGTGCAAGCCAGGGCCGCCATCAGAAATTTTGGGGTCCGGGACTCGCAAAATAGGCAGCCCCACCCACAAAAAGAAATAATTTGATCAGGGTCATTTGGGTAGTTTCTGTTGTCATTATGATGTAAAAAGAGTAAACACAGTTGTTTGACAATAAATGGCTTCACAAAACCACTAACCATGAGTGAAAGAAAAGCTTGTGAGTTGTTATTCATTTTCTAAATTTTCAAATGGCCAGAAAATCACAAATTCTGCTAGGGTATGTAAACTTATGAGCACAGCTGTATGTATGTATATGTGTGTGTGTGTGTGTGTGTGTGTGTGTGTGTGTGTGTGTGTGTGTGTGTGTGTGTGTGTGTGTGTGTATATATATATATATATATATATATAAATAAAAAGAAACAGCTGCACTCCTTTTTCGCTAAAATATGAATAACTTGTAAGTAGCCGTTGCCCTCTGTTGGTGACTCGGCAATCACCTATACAAACAAGTTCTCTGTAGGCGGCACTCACGGTACAAGTAAAAGGAAGACAGGACACTGTCTGATTCGTATCGACGTTTCAATGTTACTAATGGAACATTTTCATCAGGATAACAATAGCTGTGAAAGACCCACCTAATTACCACTGCATCCGTCCATGGCGCCAAGAGTTCGTCTCACACGTCCAGTAATTGATGATGTCATCACGGGTCGACGTCCTCCGGCGTCACGGAGGGAAAACCACCTGTGCAGTGATACACTAATTACAACAGTGATAAAACCACAATACAAACATACATAAAAAAAACCATATAGATGCTGGCATGTCAGACAGATAAATCAATCAAACGATTAATCAAATTACCAATGACACAAAGAATGTACAAATCATTATCCCATAGTTAGATAGCTTATAGCAAATAAAGGAAACAAATTCCACAGGGTATAATTGTACTAGAATAAGTGCTAAAGCAGTAAAGGGATTAGTTAGCAGTACGGGGCAGTACGGCTTTGACAAGAAGTTACCCCCACGGATAAGAGGTGGAATATAATCAATGATCCGATGTTTAAGGACTGCCAGAGAATGACGGGCCTTGAGGAAGTGCCGGGCAACTGGCTGGTCGCTATGACCTGTAGCCAGCACAGCTCTAATAGAGGCTCGGTGTCCTGCCATTCTTTCTTTGAACATACATTAAGTCTTTCCCACATAGTGGAGACCGCAGGGGCAACTGAGTAGATAGACTACAAATTTAGTTGAACAGGTGACACGATGATGTATTTTAATATCGTTTACCTGAGTAAGGATGGTAAAAAGAATCACCCGGTAGCATATGGCTACAGGTATTGCAACCCAAGCAACGAAAGCATCAAGGCTTGGAAACACTCAAAAAAACTGTTTCATTTACATGTTTAGAACTAGGAAATTGTACATTAGTTTTAACAAGGTGGTCCCTAAGATTCTTTCCCCGTTTATACGCGGGCATTAAACGAGTATTAGATAGGGATGTAAGATTTTTGTCTGCCTGCATAATCGGCCAAAATTTATTAGAGATTTTTCTAATAGTATTACTATAAGAATTGAATTTGTTTACCCAGATATATATATATAAACCATACAAAATAAATATATATACACATACATACACACACACACACACACACACACACACACACACACACACACTCACACACACACACACTTTCTCTCTCCCATTCACTCTCCCTCAGCTTACCTATCACAGGCTCACCAGAGCTGTAGCAGCCTGGTTCCGTGTAGCGCCGTCCTCTCTGTTTCATGTAGCTCCGCCCCCTTTTCGTGACCGAAATCTGGCACTGTCACAGGAGAGGGAAGAGTATGCTGCAAGCTTCTATTGAAAAATTTATCTGCCAAAATGGCTGCTGCCTCAGAGGAGACAGTTATTAAAGATACTAGAGGAGCCTCCTCTAGTATCTTTTATAACTGTCTCCTCTGAGGCAGCGCCCATTTTTAGAGGGACGTCTACAATAGAAGCTTGCAGCGTCCTCTCCCCCTCCTTTGCAAATGCCAGAACTTGGTAATGAAAAGTGGGCGGAGCATTGCAGCGGGCAGACGACAGCATGAGCGGCCCGTGCCCTCTCCTCTCTGTCAGAGAGGCCGGGACATCTGTGCCCGCAGCACCCCCCTGATGGCAGGCCTGGTGCCAGCTCCAGCCCCAACCTGCAGTCCCATGGTCAAGTGTGCCCAGCCTGCTTCAGAGAAAAGGATTCAATGCTAAGTGACCAAAAATCTTTTCTCTGACGTCCTAGTGGATGCTGGGGACTCCGTAAGGACCATGGGGAATAGCGGGCTCCGCAGGAGACTGGGCACAACTAAGAAAGAAATAGGACTACCTGGTGTGCACTGGCTCCTCCCTCTATGCCCCTCCTCCAGACCTCAGTTAGAATTTTGTGCCCGGCCGAGCTGGTTGCACACTAGGGGCTCTCCTGAGCTCCTAGAAAAGAAAGTATATTTTAGGTTTTTTATTTTCAGTGAGATCTGCTGGCAACAGACTCACTGCTACGAGGGACTGAGGGGAGAGAAGCGAACCTACCTGCTTGCAGCTAGCTTGGGCTTCTAGGCTACTGGACACCATTAGCTCCAGAGGGATCGAACACAGGCCCAGCCTCGGTCGTCCGGTCCCGGAGCCGCGCCGCTGTCCCCCTTGCAGAGCCAGAAGCAAGAAGACGTTCCTGGAAATCGGCGGCAGAAGACTCCGGTCTTCATCAAGGTAGCGCACAGCACTGCAGCTGTGCGCCATTGACCACACACTCCGGTCACTGATGGGTGCAGGGCGCCGGGGGGGGGGCGCCCTGGGCTGCAATATGAGTACCTTGCTTGGCAAAATAACACATAATATAGTCATTAAGACTATATATGTGTAAAATCCCCTGCCAAAATATCCATAAAAAGCGGGAGAAGTCCGCCGAAAAAGGGGCGGGGCTATCTCCCTCAGCACACTGGCGCCATTTCCTCTCACAGCTCCGCTGGAAGGACGCTCCCCAGGCTCTCCCCTGCAGTTTCCAGACTCCATAGGGTAAAAAAGAGAGGGAGGGCACTAAATTTAGGCGCTAATACTATATATATAGCTGCTATAGGGTAAAATCACTTGTGTAGTGTGAATCCCTGCATTATATAGCGCTCTGGTGTGTGCTGGCATACTCTCTCTCTGTCTCCCCAAAGGACTTTGTGGGGTCCTGTCCTCGTTCAGAGCATTCCCTGTGTGTGTGCGGTGTGTCGGTACGGCTGTGTCGACATGTTTGATGAGGAGGCTTATGTGGAGGCGGAGCAGGTGCCGATAAATGTGATGTCACCCCCTGCGGGGTCGACACCTGAATGGATGGACATGTGGAAGGAATTACGCGACAGTGTCAACTCCTTACATAAAAGGTTTGACGACATAGCAGATGTGGGACAGCCGGCTTCTCAGCCCGTGCCTGCCCAGGCGTCTCAAAAGCCATCAGGGGCTCTAAAACGCCCACTACCTCAGATGGCAGACACAGATGTCGACACGGATACTGACTCCAGTGTCGACGACGATGAGACTAGTGTACATTCCAATAGAGCCACTCGTTATATGATTACGGCAATGAAAAATGTGTTGCACATTTCTGATATTACCCCATGTTCCACAAAAAAGGGTATTATGTTTGGGGAGAAAAAGCTACTAGTGGTTGTCCCCCATCTGATGAATTAAACGAGGTGTGTGAAGAAGCGTGGGCTTCCCCCGATAAGAAACTGGTAATTTCTAAAAAGTTACTAATGGCGTACCCTTTCCCGCCAGAGGACAGGTCACGTTGGGAGACATCCCCTAGGGTGGATAAAGCGCTCACACGTCTGTCAAAAAAGGTGGCACTACCGTCTCCGGACACGGCCGCCCTAAAGGAGCCTGCGGATAGAAAGCAGGAGGCTATCCTGAAGTCTGTATATACACACTCAGGAATTATACTGAGACCGACTATTGCTTCAGCATGGATGTGCAATACCCTAGACAGGGACACTATATTGCTAACCGTAGAGCATATTAAAGACGCAGTCTTATACATGAGAGATGCACAGAGGGATATTTGCCGGCTGGCATCTAAAATAAACGCAATGTCCATTTCTGCCAGGAGAGGGTTGTGGACTCGGCAGTGGACAGGAGATACAGATTCTAAAAGGCACAATGAAGTTTTGCCTTACAAGGGTGAGGAGTTGTTTGGGGATGGTCTCTCGGACCTCGTTTCCACAGCGACAGCTGGGAAGTCAGCATTTTTACCCCATGTTCCCTCACAGCCAAAGAAAGCACCGTATTATCAGGTACAGTCCTTTCGGCCCCAGAAAGGCAAGCGGGTTAGAGGCGCGTCCTTTCTGCCCAGAGGCAGAGGTAGAGGGAAAAAGCTGCAGCATACAGCCAGTTCCCAGGAACAAAAGTCCTCCCCCGCTTCCTCTAAGTCCACCGCATGACTCTGGGGCTCCACAGGCGGAGCCAGGTACGGTGGGGGCCCGTCTCAAGAACTTCAGCGACCAGTGGGCTCGCTCACGGGTGGATCCCTGGATTCTACAATTAGTATCTCAGGGGTACAAGCTGGAATTCGAGACATCTCCCCCTCACCGTTTCCTCAAATCTGTCTTGCCAACAGCTCCCCCGGACAGGGAGGCAGTGCTGGAGGCAATTCACAAGCTGTATTCGCAGCAGGTGATAGTCAAGGTACCCCTCCTTCAACAAGGATGGGGTTACTATTCCACAATGTTTGTGGTACCGAAACCGGACGGTTCGGTGAGACCCATTTTAAATTTAAAATCCTTGAACACTTATATAAGAAGGTTCAAGTTCAAGATGGAATCGCTCAGGGCGGTGATTGCAAGCCTGGATGAGGGGGATTACATGGTATCACTGGACATCAAGGATGCTTACCTGCATGTCCCCATTTACCCTCCTCACCAGGAGTACCTCAGATTTGTGGTACAGGACTGTCATTACCAATTCCAGACGTTGCCGTTTGGTCTGTACACGGCACCGAGGGTATTTACCAAGGTAATGGCCGAAATGATGATACTCCTTCGGAAAAAGGGAGTTTTAATAATCCCGTACTTGGACGATCTCCTTATAAAGGCGAGGTCCAGGGAACAGTTGTTGATCGGAGTAGCACTTTCTCGGGAAGTGCTACAACAGCACGGCTGGATCCTGAATATTCCAAAGTCGCAGCTGGTTCCTACAACGTGTCTACTGTTCCTGGGGATGGTTCTGGACACAGAACAGAAAAAAGTGTTCCTCCCGGAGGAGAAGGCCAAGGAGTTGTCATCTCTAGTCAGAGACCTCCTAAAACCAAAACAGGTGTCGGTGCACCACTGCACGCGAGTCCTGGGAAAGATGGTGGCTTCTTACGAAGCAATTCCATTCGGAAGGTTCCATGCAAGGATCTTTTAGTGGGATCTGTTGGACAAGTGGTCCGGATCGCATCTTCAGATGCATCGGCTGATAACCCTGTCTCCAAGGGCCAGGGTGTCGCTGCTGTGGTGGCTGCAGAGTGCTCATCTTCTAGAGGGACGCAGATTCGGCATACAGGACTGGATCCTGGTGACCACGGATGCGAGCCTTCGAGGTTGGGGGGCAGTCACACAGGGAAGAAACTTCCAGGGACAATGGTCGAGTCAGGAGACTTCCCTACACATAAATATTCTGGAACTAAGGGCCGTTTACAATGCCCTAAGTCAGGCAAGACCCCTGCTTCAGTCTGATCCAGTCAGACAACATCACGGCGGTCGCCCATGTAAACCGACAGGGCGGCACAAGAAGCAGGATGGCGATGGCAGAAGCCACAAGGATTCTCCGATGTGCGGAAAATCATGTGTTAGCACTGTCAGCAGTGTTCATTCCCGGAGTGGACAACTGGGAAGCAGACTTTCTCAGCAGACACGACCTCCACCCGGGATAGTGGGGACTTCATCCAGAAGTCTTCCAAATGATTGTACACCGGTGGGAAAGGCCACAGGTGGACATGATGGTGTCCCGCCTCAACAAAAAGCTAAAAAGATATTGTGCCAGGTCAAGGGACCCTCAGGCGATAGCTGTGGACGCTTTAGTGACACCGTGGGTGTACCAGTCGGTTTATGTGTTCCCTCCTCTTCCTCTCATACCCAAGGTACTGAGGATAATAAGAAGGAGAAGAGTAAGAACTATAATCATTGTTCCGGATTGGCCAAGAAGAGCTTGGTACCCAGAACTTCAAGAAATGATATCAGAGGAACCATGGCCTCTGCCGCTCAGACAGGACCTGCTGCAGCAGGGACCCTGTCTGTTCCAAGACTTACCGCGACTGCGTTTGACGGCATGGCGGTTGAACGCCGGATCCTGAAGGAAAAGGGCATTCCGGAGGAAGTCATCCCTACGCTGATTAAAGCTAGGAAGGAGGTGACCGCAAACCCTTATCACCGCATATGGCGAAAATATGTTGCGTGGTGTGAGGCCAGAAGGGCCCCAACGGAGTAGTTTCAGCTGGGTCGATTTCTGCACTTCCTACATTCAGGGGTGACTATGGGCCTCAAATTAGGTTCCATTAAGGTCCAGATTTCGGCTCTGTCGATTTTCTTCCAAAAAGAACTGGCTTCACTGCCTGAAGTTCAGACGTTTGTTAAAGGAGTGCTGCATATTCAGCCCCCTTTTGTGCCCCCAGTGGCACCTTGGGATCTCAACGTGGTGTTGGATTTCCTTAAGTCACATTGGTTTGAGCCAATTAAAACCGTGGAACTAAAATATCTCACGTGGAAAGTGGTCATGCTGTTGGCCTTGGCTTCGGCCAGGCGTGTGTCAGAATTGGCGGCTTTGTCATGTAAAGGCCCTTATCTGATTTTCCATATGGATAGGGCGGAATTGAGGACTCGTCCCCAATTTCTTCCTAAGGTGGTATCAGCTTTTCACTTGAACCAACCTATTGTGGTGCCTGCGGCTACTAAGGACTTGGAGGATTCCAAGTTGCTAGACGTCGTCAGGGCCCTGAAACTCTATATTTCCAGGACGGCTGGAGTCAGGAAAACTGACTCGCTATTTATCCTGTATGCGCCCAACAAGCTGGGTGCTCCTGCTTCAAAGCAGTCTATTGCTCGCTGGATCTGTAGTACGATTCAACTTGCACATTCTGCGGCTGGACTGCCGCATCCTAAATCTGTAAAAGCCCATTCCACGAGGAAAGTGGGCTCTTCTTGGGCGGCTGCCCGAGGGGTCTCGGCTTTACAACTTTGCCGAGCTGCTACTTGGTCGGGTTCAAACACATTTGCTAAATTCTACAAGTTTGAAACCCTGGCTGAGGAGGACATTGAGTTTGCTCATTCGGTGCTGCAGAGTCATCCGCACTCTCCCGCACGTTTGGGAGCTTTGGTATAATCCCCATGGTCCTTACGGAGTCCCCAGCATCCACTAGGACGTCAGAGAAAATAAGAATTTACTCACCGGTAATTCTATTTCTCGTAGTCCGTAGTGGATGCTGGGCGCCCATCCCAAGTGCGGATTGTCTGCAAAACTTGTATATAGTTATTGCTTAACTAAAAGGGTTATTGTTATGAGCCATCTGTTCGTGAGGCTCAGTTGTTATTCATACTGTTAACTGGATATAGTATCACGAGTTGTACGGTGTGATTGGTGTGGCTGGAATGAGTCTTACTCGGGATTTCAAATCCTTCCTTATTGTGTCAGCTCTTCCGGGCATGGTTTCCTAACTGAGGTCTGGAGGAGGGGCATAGAGGGAGGAGCCAGTGCACACCAGGTAGTCCTATTTCTCTCTTAGTTGTGCCCAGTCTCCTGCGGAGCCCGCTATTCCCCATGGTCCTTACGGAGTCCCCAGCATCCACTACGGACTACGAGAAATAGAATTACCGGTGAGTAAATTCTTATTTTTTTTTCCACTCAAAAATATATTTCCTTTGCATATACACACTCATGCCGTGTATCTCAGATTAAATTATAGTTTGTCACCATATTACGGTCTAATAAACAGGTATTGAATAGGTCTTCATCTTGCGGTTATACCTTGGATGACCCCTTTTTTTTTTTTACTGCATTTTTATTATTCATTTGTGAATATTCTGTATTCCGCAGATTGAAAAGAAGCACGGATGTTATGTTTGGAGGAAAACAAGTCATTGTGTGTGGCTATGGAGAGGTGAGTAACTCAGAAGTCATTGTACTCAACACTGGTTTATTATATTACTGTTTTCCCCCAGGATTTAGGAAGGTCAGGGCGCTGAGGTGCTGGGCAGTCAGTGTGCATGCGTGCCTGGAAAGGAGGCGCGGCTGACCGTGGAGGGGGTACTGCGCTGCCAGACACACTGTTGGGGGTGATCTGGCCTCCTCGACGTCACTGATGGGGGCGTGCCCAGCTCCTACAGAGGTGTTGGGCTTCCCCCAAGCACTCCCTTTAATGTGAATAGATGCTGTGCGCATGGCATCTATTCACATGGCTCCAGCAAGGCAGCAGTCAGAATGCTTTAGCAGGGTACCACTACAGGGGCACATTTTGCCCTTTAAAAATTGGGTAGGGCGCGGCACCCTGATAGAACAGCCTATCGTGAAGACTACTTCATTTTAGAAGGCAAGAAAAACAGTTGTGTCCTCATACACCTACCTTTAAACCACACTAAATAGCCCTGTTTTTTCTTCCTCCACTAGGGATCACAGGGAAACGCTGGGTATAGCCTGGAGAGTCTGGGCACCAAACAGTTACTTTATTTCCCTGCAGCCACAGACTCCCCCTCCACTATTCCCAGCCATCAGCAAGCTAGTTTTATTTTGATGCTGGCAGGAACCGGCACCATTTTGGCAATCCCCCTTCGGTTTGCTGCTCACATTGCCCGTTTTGTTAGACTTCTATCCAACCAACTACACAGATGGATTCCCTTGGGATCCAGCAGACTGGCAACTGGATACTTTCCACATGAGATGCAATTGAACACCCACCCTTGCATTTGCCTGGTATCTTGGCAGATTTGCTATTAGAGGATGCTAAAACTGTGGCGAGGTATGCTGGTATTTGTAGTTTCACAACTGGAGAGCCACAGGTTGGCCAAGCCTGTACTAGAGAATGGCCTCAGTTCTGGTACACATGTATAGGGGTTTATTGTCTCTAGTGTGGCACATTATGACAAGTTCCTACCTATTCTGGTGAGCAGCTGTTGACTCAGGTGATTGACCTCTTAGTCTTATGTCTTATGTCTGCTGTGGTGGCAAAGCATAGCCCTTGGGTTGCATTCCTGGTGTGCTTACACAGGTTCTAAGTCGACTTAGGGTCTCTCCCTTTTTCAGTAGAGATCCTCTTGGTCCAGAGTTGGACAGGATAGTCACTATGGTATCAGACTTTCCTTCTTCGGCACCCCTCATAGCTCAGAGAGAGTTCAAGATGTTTAATTTCCATTCCTTTTTCTATCTTCCTGTCTCCTCTAGGGATCTAGGTCCTGAGGTGGGGAGCCTTGGTCCACCAGACAGCTGACAGGCTTAACGCATTAAGGGGCGAGTTTCCAAACCTGGGGACTCCAGCGCGGAAGGCCTGCTTCCGCTATTTCTCCGAAGCATGGATACAAACCATGACAGATAACCAGGAATACACTCTGACTGTTCAGAGGCATCCTGCCATCCTGGCTACCGGCTGTCCAGTACGCCCAGAAACCTCTGGAGTTTTCGGGGAGTCCATTTGCTCCCTTCCGGCCTCCATTGTCTTCATTCTGTTTCCCCGTCTTGAAAGAAGTACATGTTTTTAAGCCAACCTCATACTAAATTACGGACCAGATGGCTTGTTACAGCCCATCCTCATTCTGAAGGCACTAAACAAGTAACTGAGTATTCCCTTGTTCTGCAAAGAATCTCTTAGCTCCATCATTCTGCCTCTGGAACATTGTAATTTTAGGGCAACCTTAGACATACTGTACATATTCCTATCCGAGTTAGTCATCAGTGCTTACTCAGGTTGAAGGTATGTGGGCATCACCAGTCTTCAATATTACCATTTTGGCGGTCCACGGTTCAGCTAATTTTCAAGCGAGTCAGACCAGCTCATCTTCGGCGCAGGGATCTCTTAACCTTATCTGAATGTTCTGCTTATCCGGGCTCTGTCACAGAATATCCTCAGGGAACACATCTGTGTTATGTTAGATCTTCTCCAATCCCACAGAAGGATCAAATATTTGAAAAATGTTCCTTAACTCTGTCTCAGGAGATGTTACATTGATAGCTTTGCTGGATTCCAGAGTTCATCGGGTGTTCCTTCCTGCAGACATACTTCAGATCTTGCCAACAAAGATTTGTCTATTCTGACATCACCAAGTGTCAATGAACTATTAAATACAATTCCTGGGCTACCTAGTTTGCACCTTTAACATGATGGAGTTTGTTCTGTTTAACTTCAGACATGTTCAGATGAAAGTTTTTTGGCTTGGTGGAGCAGATCCCATCTGCAATTTAAAGACAACTTCTCTCTCAGGATATCGGATACTCCCTTTTGGGGTGGTTCAAGAGGTCCCACTTGGATAGGGGATGTCTGAAGTCCTCCTCGCCACTGATGCAGGTCTTCACAGGTCACAGGACAGTATCCAGTCATCGATCTTTCTGGGTTAAGCTGGTTACCAATCCACTTTCTGGACTCCTGAGTGATCTTCAGAGCTCTTGGTCTAGCTTAATTACTCCTTGATCTGCTACTCCTCCAGCATCATCCAGTCTGTCACGATCCGTGTTACAGGACACCAGTATTTACCTTTCAGGTGTCTCCTGAGGCTGGCTCAGCGTTCCAGGGCCGCGTCTCAGTCATGCTGCTGATATCCTCACGTCATGTCTCCTCTCTGCCAGTCTGCAGATGCTGTCATAAGGAACTCTTATTGTCTGGATGGTGTTTCTAGCCGCCGCGGCCTCAGCCGCCATTGCTGCTCTTCTAGTGCTCAGATGGCTCTTCATGGCGTCTCCTGTCAGTTGCAGTCTCTGCCGCCATCATTGTAATTCAAGTGCACAGGCGGGTCTGCGTGACGCTTCTCACCCGATGTAGTCTCTGCCGCCTGCCCCGTGTGTCTACTGCACGGGTTGGCATCCATTGGCTCCTGCGGCCGCTGCCGCCATTATGCAAACCCCATGTGGTGCTACAAACTAGATTTCCCTCCAAGTGCCAGTATGGGTGCAGCCATGTTGGTCAAATCACATGACACTATTTCCACCAATCCACTGCATTGCTGAACACTGCCTGATTGCGCATCCAATCCCTGCACTGCTGAGGGTATAAAGGGACTGATCCTGAACCGGGAAGTTGTCAGTGCTTTGTTTGTCATTACCAGTGTAACCTGTCTCTGCTCCCTGTAGTTGATTATTAAGTTCCAGGTATTCCAGCTTCATTCCATCAGAGACCCGCACCAATCACCACCTTGCGGTGCAGCCTGACTTCACAGTGTCCTCACTGCTCCCTGCTACTGGCAGTGCTCTAAAACACTGGCTTCCAGCACCTGGCTCCCAGCGGTGTTCAGCTTCACAGTACTATCGATGTTCCACCATCGGTTTCCTTGACACCATCGATGTTCAGTTATCTATTCTTTAATATCACCGATCCCTAGCGTCACCAGTGTCATTCAACTCTTCTCCTGTTAACACTGGTTCTTCTGCACTTCTTCAACAGTTCTCCATCACCGGTTCCAACCAGCAAACCCGGCAGTCTACGTGTACAATCTACTCTACACTGCATTCAGCCTCTGTACAACATCTGCTGACCAGTTCATATCTCCATCTTATTATTTCAGCATATAGGTGTTGGTGAAAGGACTTTCCATCTCCTGATTTCCTAACCCCTCAAGCTAGTCTTGCTGTGGATACCACACCTAAGGACATTTCCTTTATTTCTGCATCCAGTGGAACTGTGTACTGTTTTTAATCATTCCTCATGTTCTACTGTTACTGCCGTGTACCATCTGAACTGTGGTGAATAAATATACATTAATTTTATCCTTGTTGCCGTGGTCACACCTTCGGGCATTGCTGGAACAAATCTATATGCATGTCTAAAAGTCCTATATTGCCGCCCAGGTTTACATACACACCAGCCCCTACAACTGTGGCCACTCCTGGTCAACACCAGCCCTCAGTTGTGACAGTAAGTACTGACCAAATGAATCTGGCCAGAGACCAAGATCAAGCGACCGGGCCAAGGCATGAACATGCAGCCCGTCTTAAACAGCTGGAGGCTGCACTGGGCCATGTGATTCGGTGTCTTCAGTACCTCTCCTCTCGGCTGGATGAGATACAAGCCACCCTCCATGGTTCAGGGGCGCCCAGTGTGCCGACCGCAGTACCTACAGTGGTAACCCCACCCACCATACCCATTTCTACTCCACGTCTTCATTTACCGACACCAGCAAAATTTGATGGGTCTCCAAAAGCCTGCAGGGGATTTCTCAACTAGTGTGAAATCCATTTCGAGTTACAGCCTGGCAGTTTCCCAACTGATCGCACCAAGGTTGCCTACATTATCTCCCTCCTCAGTGGCTCTGCCGTCGACTGGGCATCACCCTTCAGGGAGAGATCGGATGCTATGCTGTCCTCTTATACAGACTTTGTGGCGACATTCAGGCGCATCTTCAACGAGCCAGGTCGTGTAACTTCAGCCTCTTCCGAGATTCTCCGTTTACGCCAGAGGACGCAAACTGTTGGACAGTATCTAATGCAGTTCCAGATTCTGGCATCAGAACTGTCATGGAATGATGACGCTTTATACGCAGCCTTCTGGGGTGGCCTATCTGAGCGCATAAAGGACGAGCTCACTACTAGAGACTTACCTCCAACGTTAAACGAGCTCATCTCTCTTTGTACTAAAGTGGATCTGCGGTTCAGTAAAAGGGAAGTTGAGCGAGGAAGATCCACATTTCCTAAGTCTTCTATTGCTCCTCCTCCTCGTCAACCATCTCCGCCCAAGGACGAACCCATGCAGATAGGTTACTCTCGTCTATCTCCGGCAGAGCGTAGAAGATGTTTATCCGAGCGTCTCTGCCTGTATTGTAGTGCACCTTCTCATGTTCTTAATGCCTGTCCCAAGCGTCCGGGACAGCTTCAAGTCCTAGCTCGTCCAGGAGAAGACCGGCTAGGAGTAACGAATCTCTCCTCATCTTCAAGTGAGTGTAACTTCCCAGTCTCGCTCCAAGTGGCCCATCGCACTAGGAACATTATTGCTCTATTAGACTCAGGAGCGGCTGGGAACTTTATTACTCAGGTATACGTCAAACAATGGTCTCTACCCACCGAGAGACTTTCTTCTTCGATATCCTTGACTGCTGTGGATGGCAGTAAGATTTCTGATGCAGTCATTTCCTCTAAGACTCTACCTGTCCATCTGAAGGTAGGAGCTCTCCATTCAGAATTAATCCCCTTCCTGGTGATTTCAAAGACCACTCATCCCGTGGTTTTAGGCCTTCCATGGCTTCGTTTGCATAACCCCCAGATTGATTGGAGGATGAACTGTATCGTGGCATGGGGGCCTTTGTGCTACAAAACCTATTGTTTCAAAGAAATTCCAGTTCGTACTTCATCTTACAAATTTATTGATGTTTCACCTCCACTGCATCAAGATTCCACTAGAGCTATTCAAGATTGGCCGATACCTACAACCCTCAAGGGTGTCCAGAGATTTTTAGGATTCGCCAATTATTACAGAAAGTTTATTCAAGACTTTTCCATCATTGTGGCGCCTATCACGGCCTTTACCAAAAAGGTTTCTAACCATTCCAAGTGGTCCATAGAAGCTGTCCAAGCCTTCCATTTGTTAAAGCAGAGGTTCATTCCAGCTCCAGTGTTGAAACAGCCAGATACCAACTCGCCTTTCACTCTTGAGGTGGATGCCACTTCCGTGGGAGTGGGCGCCGTGTTGTCTCAAAGAGCTAAAGATGGTCATCTGCATCCTTGCGGCTTCTTCTCCCGGAAGTTCTCCCCCGCTGAGCGCAATTACGCCATTGGCGATCAGGAATTGTTGGCTATGAAACTCGCTCTGGAAGAGTAGAGATACTTGCTAGAGGGAGCTTCTCACACCATCACTATTCTAACAGACCACAAGAATCTCCTGTATTTGAAAGGTGCACAATGTCTCAACCCTTATCGAGCCAGATGGGCGCTTTTTTTTTCTAGGTTCGACTTTAAGCTCCAGTTCTGTCCAGGGTCACAGAATCGCGAGGCTGATGCCCCTTCCCACTCCTGGTAGCAACAAAATGAGTCTGAGTCTACTGACAAGCATCCTATTATTAATCCAGTGGCCTTCACCACGTTAAGGATGGACTCTATACCCCCAACAGGGAAAAATTTAGTAAAGCCAGCTCTAAGGAAGAATCTCTTGCATTGGGCACATGCTTCCCATTTTTCCGGACATGCGGGCATCCAGAAAACTCTTGAATTCATCTCCAGGTCTTACTGGTGGCCGACTCTAAATAAGGACATTACCGAGTTTATTGCTTCCTGCCCAAAATGTGCCCAACACAAAGTATCTCGCCAGTCACCCGCTGGGATACTGGTTCCGCTATCTGTTCCTAATCATCCGTGGACCCATTTATCAATGGACTTTATTACGGACCTTCCTATGGGCAACAAGTTTAATACCATCTGGGTGGTAATTGACCGGTTCACCAAGATGACTCATTACATTCCCCTTACCGGTCTTCCATCAGCTTCCAAGTTGGCTCAAGTTTTCATTCAGGATATCTTCAGACTACATGGTCTTCCCGAGGAGATAATTTCTGACAGAGGAGTACAGTTTGTGGCCAAGTTTTGGTGAAGTTTATGTTTGTCCCTCCATGTCAAATTAAAATTCTCCACAGCTTATCACCCCCAGACCAATGGTCAATCTTAGAGGGTGAATCAGGACTTAGAGGCCTTCCTCCGAATTTATGTATCTTCCTCTCAAGATGACTGGGTTCAACTTGTTCCCTGGGCCGAGTTCTGCAATAACAACCAATATCATTCTTCATCCTCTACTACGCCATTCTTCACCAACTATGGATTCCACCCTAAAGTTCCAGAATTTCATCCGCTTCCAGTAACTTCAGTGCCAGCAGCTGATATCAGTCTTTGTCAGTTTTCAAATAACTGGAAAAATGTCTGAGCGGCTCTACTCAAGGCATCATTAGATACAAGAAGTTTGCAGATAAGAAGCGTAGGGCAATTCCTGCCCTCAAAGTGGGTGATCGTGTTTGGCTTTTTACAAAGAATTTGAGATTGAGAGTTCCAAGCATGAAATTTGCTCCTCGATATATTGGACCTTTTCGAATTGAACAAGTCATCAACCCAGTGGCTCACTAACACCAGCTACCTCTGTTCCTGAAAATTCCGAAGACGTTTCATGTTTCCCTTCTGAAACCACTGATTCTGAATCGGTTCCATTCAGCACTTCCTTCGGCTCCCAAAGTCCAGACTCAACGTGGAGTTGAGTATGGAGTCGCCAAGATTCTGGACTCACGTTTTCGATATGGTCAACTTCAGTATTTGATTTATTGGAAGGGCTATGGCCCTGAGGAACGTTCCTGGACCAGTGCTTCAGATGTCCATGCTCCTACATTGGTTCGGAATTACCACTCCAGATTTCCTCAAAAGCCAAAGAAGTGTCCTGGGGCCACTCCTAAAGGGGGGGGGGGGGGGGGGGGTGCTGTCACGATCCGGGTTACAGGACACCAATATTTACCTTTCAGTTGTCTCTTGAGGCTGGCTCAGCGTTCCAGGGCCGGGTCTCAGTCATGCTGCTGATAACCTACTGGTGGACGTTCTAGTGGTACAGATGACGATACCTACTCATATATGCATCATTCCTCTGATCCCAGGGATCTGCAAGTTGTAATTCAAGATTGGGGATGCATTGTGATCCTCGTGGCTTCGAACTGGCCGTGCAGGTTTTCTACACCTCTGTGGCCGGATCTTCTGTTTCAGGGCTTGTGCTTCCATCCATATCTGGCATGCCTCGCTTTGATAGGTTGACTCTTGAGACATCCATCCTGAGAGCAAAGGGAATTTCCAGGAAAATCATCCGTACCATGCTTAATGCTCAAAAGCCTTTTACAGCTGGAATTTATCACCATGTTTGTCCGACATACATATGTGCCCTCCGTTATCTTGGCTGGCTGAGGCATTAGTTACGATCGGGCATACGGAGCCTGCCTGGGCGCAAGGAGGCATGCCTAGTCATATGGAGGTGCGCCTAGTCGTAGGGTGGCACAGAGCATTTGGCGTTACCTTTAAGTGTAATACCTGCGATCATCCATCAGATGTCGCTTTTTAAAATCACCACTGCGCATGCATGTGGTCTCTATTAAAAATACAATACCAAAATACATAGTAAGAACTACTTTATTGGTGCGTCTCGTTACGCTACAATATGCTACAGTATGTCATACAGTATATTACAGTGTACAGTCGTAAATACAGTAGTACAGTATATACAGATGCAATTGAACGTGATAAAGCCACAGTATAGTCCATTGACGTTAGGAATATGTGAGCGTCCAAGTCCCGCAGACAAATCAACAAATAAAACCAGTAGTGTACACAGAGGCAAACGGACGTGTTACAAATACATTGTGGTCCATTGATGTTAGGGATATTATATGTTAGCATCCTTATCCCGTAGCCATTACGGCATAATCAAAACCAATGGGTTTATTCTAGAGATGAGCGGGTTCAGTTCATCGAGATCCGAACCCCCCTGAACTTCACCTATTTTACACGGTTCCGAGGCAGCCTCGGATCTTCCTGCCTTGCTCGGTTAACCCTAACGCGCCCGAACGTCATCATCCCGCTGTCGGATTCTCGCGAGATTCGTATTTTATGTAAAGAGCTGCGCGTCGCCACCATTTTCCACTTGTATTGGAGATTGAACGGAGAGGACGTGGCTTGGTTGTCTCCCCGAAAAGCTCCGTAATCTGTGCTCAGTGTGCTACAAATATCTGTGCTCAGTGTGCAGCAAATATCTGTGCTCAGTGTGCTGAAAATATCTACTTTCTCTGCCTGAAAAAGCTCCATATCTGTGCTCAGTGTGCTGCAAATATCTGTGCTCAGTGTGCTGCATTGTGGGGACTGGGGACCACCAGTATTATAGTAGTCAGGAGCGGTCCTAGGTGCGAGCAAGCAGTGCCTGCGCCCGGGGCGCTGCGGCCTGGGGGCGCGGCCGCAGGCACCGCCGCCTACCCGCACCCCGCTCCCTGCTCCACGGCTGCAGCGGACGCCGTGGCCTGTGTGGGCGTCCGCTGCAGCCGGCTCCAGTGACAGACACTAGAGGTCAGGATTGACCTCTAGTGTCTGTGCGGCGCTGCTATGGGAGAGACGTCATGACGTCTCTCCCATACAGAGGAGCTGGCGGCCAGACGGAGCAGCAGCTGCAGCCCGTCGGGAAGCAGGAACGGGGCAGTGGTAAGTATTGTTTTTTTTATTTTTGTGTGTGTGTGTGTGTGTGTGTGTGTGTGTTAACAGGGGGCACAACTATTGGCACAACGGGGCACAGCAGCAGAGGGCACAACGGGGGACAGCAGCAGAGGGCACAACTATCGGGGGCACAGCAAGAGAGGGCACAACAGGGGGCACAGCAGCAGAGGGCACAACGGGGGACAGCAGCAGAGGGCACAACTATCGGGGGCACAGCAAGAGAGGGCACAACAGGGGGCACAGCAGCAGAGGGCACAACTATCAGGGGCACAGCAAGAGAGGGCACAACGGGGCACAGCAGCAGAGGGCACAACTATCAGGGGCACAGCAACAGGGGGCACAGCAGCATAGGGCACAAGAGGGGGCACAGCAGCAGAGGGCACAACCATTGGGGGCACAGCAGCAGAGGGCACAACTATTGGGGACACAGCAGCAGAGGGCACAACTACTGGGGGCAAAGCAACTGGGGGCACAACTACTGGGGGCAAAGCAACAGAGGGCACAACTACTGGGGCAAAGCAACAGAGGGCACAGCAGCAGAGGGCACAACAGAGGGACACAGCAGCAGAGGGGACAACTATTGGGGGCACAGCGACAGGGGACACAACTACTGGGGGCAAAGCAACAGGGGGCACAGCAACAGAGGGCACAGCTACAGGGGACAAATCAACTGGAGGGCGCAAATCTGGGGGCATAACTGTGGCCACGCCTCTCCCCTATGAAGCCACGCCCCTACTTTTTGAAACGCGGGGGGGGGCGCGCCAGTGGAAACTTTCGCACTGGGCGCCACAAGGTGTAGAACCGGCCCTGATAGTAGTACAGTACAGTAGGCCATTGCTGTGTATCTTGCAGCTCTGTGTCAAGTATACTATGTCTGTGCTTCATTATTGTGAGCAGTATATAGTAGGACAGTGCAGCATTTTGGTGACCAGCATTATACATATATAGTACAGTACAGTACAGTAGGTCATTGCTACGTATCTTGCAGCTCTGTGTCAAGTATACTATGTCTGTGCTGCATTATTGTGAGCAGTATTTAGTAGGACAGTGCAGCATTTTGGTGACCAGCATTATACATATATAGTACAGTACAGTAGGCCATTGCTGTGAATCTAGCAGCTCTGTGTCTAGTATACTATCTCTGTGCTGCATTATTGTGAGCAGTATATAGTAGGGCAGTGCACATTTTTGGTGACCAGCAGTATACATATATAGTACAGTACAGTACAGTACAGTACAATAGGCCATTGCTGTGTATCTTGCAGCTCTGTGTCAAGTATACTATCTCTGTGCTGCATTATTGTGAGCAGTATTTATTAGGACAGTGCAGCATTTTGGTGACCAGCAGTATACATATATAGTACAGTACAGTAGGCCATTGCTATTGATATATTACTAGCATATAATTCCACACATTAAAAAATGGAGAATAAACATGTGGAGGGTAAAATAGGGAAAGATCAAGATCCACTTCCACCTCGTGCTGAAGCTGCTGCCTCTAGTTATGGCCGAGACGATGAAATGCCATCAAGGTCATCTGCCAAGGCCGATGCCCAATGTCATAGTAAAGAGCATGTAAAATCCAAAAAACTAAAGTTCATTAAAATGACTCAAGAATCTAAATTAAAATCGTCTGAGGAGAAGCGTAAACTTGCCAATGTGCCATTTACGACATGGAGTGGCAAGGAACGGCTGAGGGCCTGGCCTATGTTCATGGATAGTGGTTCGGCTTTACATGAGGACGGAAGCACTCATCCTCCCGCTAGAAAACTGAAAAGAGTTAAGATGGCAAAAGCACAGCAAAGAACTGTGCATTCTTCTAAATCACAAATCCCCAAGCAGAGTCCAATTGTGTCGGTTGCGATGCCTGACCTTCCCAACACTGTACGGGAAGAGGTGGCACCATCCACCATTTGCATGCCCCCTGCAAGTGCTGGAAGGAGCACCCACAGTCCAGTTCCTGATAGTCAAATTGAAGATGTCACTGTTGAAGTACACCAGGATGAGGATATGGGTGTTGCTGGCGCTGAGGAGAAAATTGACAAGGAGGATTCTGATGGTGAGGTGGTTTGTTTAAGTCAGGAACCCGGGGAGACACCTGTTGTCCGTGGGATGAATATGGCCATTGACATGCCTGGTCAAATTACAAAAAAAATCACCTCTTCGATGTGGAATTATTTTAACAGAAATGCGGACAACAGGTGTCAAGCCGCGTGTTGCCTTTGTCAAGCTGTAATAAGTAGGAGTAAGGACGTTAACCACCTAGGAACATCCTCCCTTATACGTCACCTGGAGCACATTCATCAGAAGTCATTGACAAGTTCAAAAACTTTGGGTGGCAGCGGAAGCAGTCCACTGACAACTAAATCCCTTCCTCTTGTACCCAAGCTCCCAGTGCAAACCACACCACCAACTCCCTCAGTGTCAATTTCCTCCTTAGACAGGAACACCAATAGTCCTGCAGGCCATGTCACTGTCAAGTCTGACGAGTCCTCTCCTAACTGGGATTCCTCCGATGGATCCTTGAGTGTAACGCCTACTGCTGCTGGCGCTGCTGTTGTTGCTGCTGGGAGTCGATTGTCATCCCAGAGGGGAAGTCGGAAGACCACTTGTACTACTTCCAGTAAGCAATTGACTGTCCAACAGTCCTTTGCGAGGAAGATTAAATATCACAACAGTCATCCTGCTGCAAATCGGATAACTCAGGCCTTGGCAGCTGTGTTGGTGTTAAACGTGTGTCCGGTATCCACCGTTAATTCACAGGGAATTAAACAATTTATTGAGTTAGTGTGTCCCCAGTACCAAATACCATCTAGGTTCCACTTCTCTAGGCAGGTGATACTGAGAATGTACACAGACGTCAGAAAAAGAGTCACCAGTGTCCTTAAAAATGCAGTTGTACCCAATGTCCATTTAACCACGGACATGTGGACAAGTGGAGCAGGGCAGACTCAGGACTATATGACTGTGACAGCCCACTGGGTAGATGTATTGCCTCCCGCAGCAAGAACAGCAGCGGCGGCACCAGTAGCAGCATCTCGCAAACGCCTACTCGTTGCTAGGCAGGCTACGCTTTGTATCACCGCTTTCCATAAGAGGCACACAGCTGACAACCTCTTGCGGAAACATCATCGCAGAATGGTTTACCCCAATTGGACTATCCTGGGGATTTGTAACATCGGACAACGCCACCAATATTGTGCGTGCATTACATGTGGGCAAATTCCAGCACGTCCCATGTTTTGCACATACATTGAATTTGGTGGTGCAGAATTTTTTTAAAAACGACAGGGGCGTGCAAGAGATGCTGTCGGTGGCCCGAAGAATTGCGGGCAGCTTTCGGCATTCAGCCACCGCGTGCCGAAGACTGGAGCACCAGCAAACACTCCTGAACCTGCCCCGCCATCATCTGAAGCAAGAGGTGGTAACGAGGTGGAATTCAACCTTGCTTCAGAGGATGGAGAAGCAGCAAAAGGCCATTCAAGCCTATACATCTGCCTACGATATAGGCAAAGGAGTGGGAATGCACCTGACTCAAGCGCAGTGGAGAATGATTTCAACGTTGTGCAAGGTTCTGCAACACTTTGAACTTGCCACACGTGAAGTCAGTTCAGACACTGTAAGCCTGAGTCAGGTCATTCCCCTCATCAGGCTTTTGCAGAAGCAGCTGGATAGATTGAAGGAGGAGCTAAAACGGAGCGATTCCGCTAGGCATGTGGGACTTGTGGATGGAGCCCTTAATTCGCTTAACCAGGATTCACGGGTGGTCAATCTGTTGAAATCAGAGCACTACATTTTGGCCACCGTGCTCGATCCTGGGTTTAAAGCCTACATTGTACTCTCTTTCCAGCAGACACAAGTGTGCAGAGGTGCAAAGACCTGCTGGTGAGACACTTGTCAAGTCAAGCGGAACGTGACCCGTCAACAGCTCCTCCTTCACATTCTCCCGCAACTGAGGCTGCGAGGTAAAGGCTAAGAATTCCAAGCCCACCCACTGGCGGTGATGCAGGACAGTCTGGAGCGAGTGCTGACATCTGGTCGGGACTGAAGCACCTGCCAACGATTACTGACATGTCGTCTACTGTGAAAAGAATAAATATATATAAACCCACTAAAAGGTCACAGCTGCTGGAAGGGGTTTGTCAGACCTCCAGAGGTAAATAAATAAAGCAAAAAATACCAGCGCTATGAGTTGTTTTAACCAAAATACTGACAGAAAACAGTTGGATCAGTTAATCAGTATCTTTATTTTACTTACTAAATATAAGTAAATAGTATTTAAAATATTACTAAAAACCGTAATAGAGACTAAATAGCCAATACAGCATGTAAATAAAAAATGAATAAAACATGAAGTGATCTTGTGTGGCTCAAAATATTAGGTTTTGCTGATAGGAAGAGTACCATCAATTTAAAAGATCCCGGACTTAAATGGAAATCCGCTCCTCCTCAGATAGCAATAAAAAGCACAGTCAGCTGGTAATACCCTAGATATACCTCATCCACAGTTCCACGAAAAAGATGACTCTCAATATTCGTCTGTGTAGGTGATTGAAGGGGTTTCCATAGATTGCTGGAAGTGCTCAACACAGGAGGTATCTGCGGTTTTTGTTGTATTCCAATGAGAAAGGAAAAGTCCTTATCCAGATCGATATTAGATGGTATTAAGTGCAAAAGTTCCTCAGCATAGGCCTTAACGCGTTTCCCTGGACTAGGTCGTCAAGCTTCCTCAGAAGTGAATCATGAAGACACTGGGAGCCATTTTTATACCTCACTAATGATTAATTATGCAGCAGCTGTGACAGCTCTAATTAGCTGATCCTTATTTAAAACAGACATTGCTAAACTTTTTTAGGAAGGCAGTCCTAAACCACTTATAATACATACTTTAAACAATAGTTATTAAAAGACAAATCATAACATATAGAAATAAATCAATAAAACCAAAAACACATGTGCCGGTCATGTGACCATTCTGTCACTCACCGGTATCCTAATTAATATCAGATGTGTGGTGAACCTACTAGTGAGTCCATTGTGCCCCAGGGTCCGCCGGGACGCCCACCCATATCCTGGGTGAGCGCACCTGTGTCACGCTCCATCATAGGTCACCACGTCTCGCCGGTCAGAGACCGGAAGACGCCCGTGAACCGCATGAATGGAGCGCACCCGATGCTCCCTGGGACAACGTCACGTGCCCCAGAGTGGACACGTGATCGGACCATCGTAGCGGTCCGCCCCACCATTCATAAATGTGTTGCCTGGATACAGACAACACACATGTGTTTCGCCTTGTATGTATCGATATGGTGAGAGAACAGTTATATATTTGATGTAGTTTCAGTAATCTCGTTTACATACATGTATAAATATACAAAATAAAAGAGGGAGTAAAAAAGAGAGAATTTTTAGAAGATTTTTATGTATTTACATCTATTATAGACTTTTCCTTTCTCATTGGAATACAACAAAAACCGCAGATACCTCCTGTGTTGAGCACTTCCAGCAATCTATGGAAACCCCTTCAATCACCTACACAGACGAATATGGAGAGTCATCTTTTTCGTGGAACTGTGGATGAGGTATATCTAGGGTATTACCAG
This sequence comes from Pseudophryne corroboree, assembly GCF_028390025.1. Classification (NCBI taxonomy): domain Eukaryota; kingdom Metazoa; phylum Chordata; class Amphibia; order Anura; family Myobatrachidae; genus Pseudophryne; species Pseudophryne corroboree. The sequence goes on along the minus strand of NC_086445.1, from coordinate 657,123,639 downwards.
CTGACTGTGCTTTTTATTGCTATCTGAGGAGGAGCGGATTTCCATTTAAGTCCGGGATCTTTTAAATTGATGGTACTCTTCCTATCAGCAAAACCTAATATTTTGAGCCACACAAGATCACTTCATGTTTTATTCATTTTTTATTTACATGCTGTATTGGCTATTTAGTCTCTATTACGGTTTTTAGTAATGTTTTAAATACTATTTCCTTATATTTAGTAAGTAAAATAAAGATACTGATTAACTGATCCAACTGTTTTCTGTCAGTATTTTGGTTAAAACAACTCATAGCGCTGGTATTTTTTGCTTTATGTCGTCTACTGTCACTGCATATGATTCTCTCACCATTGAAAGAATGGTGGAGGATTATATGAGTGACCGCATCCAAGTAGGCACGTCAGACAGTCCGTACATATACTGGCAGGAAAAAGAGGCAATTTGGAGGCCCTTGCACAAACTGGCTTTATTTTACCGAAGTTGCCCCCCCTCCAGTGTGTACTCCGGAAGAGTGTTTATTGCAGCCGGTCACCTTGTCAGCAATCGGCGTATGAGGTTACTTCCACATAATGTGGAGAAGATGATGTTCATCAAAATTAATTATAATCAATTCCTCCGTGGAGACATTCACCAGCAATTGCCTCCAGAAAGTACACAGGGACCTGTGATGGTGGATTCCAGTGGGGACGAATTAATACTCTGTGAGGAGGGGGATGTACACAGTGAAAGGGGTGAGGAATCGGAGGATGATGATGAGGTTGACATCTTGCCTCTGTAGAGCCAGTTTGTGCAAGGAGAGATTGATTGCTTCTTTTTTGGTGGGGGCCCAAACCAACCAGTAATTTCAGCCACAGTCGTGTGGCAGACCCTGTGGCTGAAATGATGGGTTTGTTAAAGTGTGCATGTCCTGTTTATACAACATAAGGGTGGGTGGGAGGGCCCAAGGACAATTCCATCTTGCACCTCTTTTTTATTTATTTATTTATCTCTGCATCATGTGCTGTTTGGGGACTATTTTTTAAGTGCCATCCTGTCTGATACTGCAGTGCCACTCCTAGATGGGCCAGTTGTTTGTGCCGCCCACTTGGGTCGCTTAGCTTAGTCATCCAATGACCTCGGTGCAAATTTTAGGACTAAAAATAATATTGTGAGGTGTTCAGAATAGACTGGAAATGAGTGGAAATTATGGTTATTGAGGTTAATAATTCTATGGGATCAAAATTACCCACAAATTCTATGATTTAAGCTGTTTTTGAGGGGTTCTTGAAAAAAAAAAACACCCCAATCCAAAACACACCCGAATCCGACAAATAATTTTCAGGGAGGTTTTGCCAAAATGCGTCCGAATCCAAAACACGGCGGTGGAACCGAATCCAAAACCAAAACACAAAACCCGAAAAATTTCCGGTGCACATCTCTAGTTTATTCATCTGTCGTCAGCAACGTGTCCGAGTGGTGAAGTGTTCCGCTTCCCATGCTTTGAGTTCTGTGTTCAATTCCGAAAGTACGAATGCATATTAGTTTCTTCCAGACACTTTTTTTTTGTATCTAACGTACTGTGCTATACTTTCACATTCAATAGAAAGTGTACACACAAGTTTTACATAAAGCAGGGCAAAGCTGCAGGAGCATTTCTACTATAAAATACACCGGCTATGAGGATAAGGTTCTATGCACCGTACATTACACATGCAATTCTGTAGCAGGGCAGACTCGATTAAAATGGCTACCACCTTTGACTCCTTGCCTCGTGGCAGCACTCCGTTATGGAGCAAACGACGGCATAGATTTTCCAAGTTATAGGGCAATGCTGAAGGAGCATCACAATCCCCCTATCTAAAATACACAGGGGCGATAAGGCTAGGCGAGCTCTATGCACATTACGGATACACGGGACTCGATTGCCTAGCAAGTTGACAAAATGGCCGCCGCACGAGGCCCCCGGCTACGGAGCGAGTGAATGGTACAGGTTTTGCAGGTTTCGGGGCAATGCTGAATGAAGGAGCGTCACAATCCCCTAGCTAAAATACACAGGGCCGATAGGGCTGGTCGAGCTCTAGGCACATTACGGATACACCGGACTCGATTGCCTAGCAAGTTGACAAAATGGCCACTGACCGACTCCCCCCACCACGTGGCAGCGCTCGGCTATGGAGCGAGTGACGGCATAGGTTTTGCAAGCTATGGGGCAATGCTGAAGGAGCTTCACAATCCCCTAGCTAAAATGCACAGGGGCAATAAGGTCCCGTAGAGTGATCAATGAATAAATATAGTGTATACAGCCGCAAAACAAGCAGTTTAAGCAACAGTACGGTATGGTCCATTGAAGTCAGGGATACAGTACAGTACATGAGCGGCCAAGTCCCCTAGCCATAAGGGTATAATCTAAAACCAATGGCAAGAGATCACTGCTTACTGTAGACATGAGCTTGTGTATCTGTCATGAGGCGTTTTTTTCCCTGACACTTTTTTTTTCTATTGTAATATACTGTATGGATATAGATAGCGGAATCAGACGCTCATGCGGATGTGTGCCCCCTTCCATTGAATGTATTGCAATGGATTACAAAGAAAAAATAATAATAAACTGAATGTCAGTGGGGAAAAAATATATAGATTGTCACTTTGTGAATCAAACCCGGGACTCTCAGCGTGGGAGCCGTTAGGGGACTCGGATGCTCTTAAACAAAACACAGTATTTTCCATCGCCTCCCCCTACCCCCTTCCCACTTCCTCCCCCTACCCCATCCCCTTTCTCACCTGGCAGCCTACACAGTTCATACAATAGACAGGGAGGGAGGTCAGGTTACAATAAATGTGCAACACAATCCTACAGAATACTGTATATGAAAATCACAGAGATCTGCAGTCGCGTTGATAGGTGTGTAAATGGTACAGTAGCAGTGATCCCTTCCCATAAAGTACTGTACAACACAGATTCTCTATCGCCGATAATCTACAGTACTGTGATGCTCGAACAGTTAATTGCGCCAGGATACACTCATTTATATTTATTGGTATGCCTACGGGTGCTCATTACCGCAGTCTATTTTAGATAGCGGAATCAGACGCTCGTGCAGATGTATCCTGACTTAACCTGTGTGCCCCCTTCCATTGAATGTATTGCATTGGATTGCAAAGAAAAAAAAATAAGAGAATGAATGTCAGGGAAAAAACAATATATAGATTGGCACTTTGGGAATCGAACCAGGGACTCTCCGCGTGGAAGGCGGGAGTCTTCATCACTTGCCCACGTCGCTGCATGGAAGATACACAAGTTCATGTGTAAAAGTAATGCAAGCAGCAATTCCATCCCATTGGTGTTCGTTTATGCCGTTAGGGGACTCGGACGCTCATATACAAAACATGGTATTTAGTGCACTGTACATACTTTAAAGTCAATGAGCTACATTATTCCTTTCACACATTAGTTGCTTCTGCATACACAAGTGTTTTAACACATTTGTTTGCGTCTGTATAAACTTTTTTTTTTTACTCTCTCCGTCTGACCATTGGCCACCATCTATGTGTACTGTATCATCACTGACCATTTGCTAGAGCTTGTACTGTAGATCAATCTTCCGCTATTCAAACTAAAGTACTGGATTAGTGGAGCATTAGCCTACCACTGGTGGAGATGTGTATTGCCTGCTGAGTATGTAATTGTGCCTCAACGCGCCTGTCCGTGATTAAACTCGGCAACCTAAACTATCGCCTAAACCTCCGTCAAGGCGCAGAAACAGCCAAGATAATGGAGGACCCATCCGTATTTTGCATGGTGTTCGGCAAGTGACTTCAACATCTTGTCAGTCGGATGTTCAAGAGTCCTATCCTTTCTATAGATGAGTCTGGATTTGGGACTCATGCTCTCTTCCTTGACGACTTCTGTCTTGGCCCGGTATGTGCTCTTTAGGCGGCAGATTGAACTTTTAATGGATGAGCAGACTTTTTTTTCCAGGCGTCCGCCATGTGCAGCCGTTGTTTGTTCCTCCATACGAGTTCTGCAGTCCGCTTCCTTTGAGCCTTTGGATACATTGGACATTCGCTGACTTTCGTGGAAGACTTGTCTTCTTACAGATGTGTCCTTTTAGATCCTTACTGCATAGCATTCACATTGCAACTCGAGATTCATGGGTGCTAGCGTAGGCATGCACCTGTGAGCCATTCACTTCAGTGGGAGAGCCGCGACTGTGGACACTCACAGCCTCCCTCAGCATAGCATTCCCATGATGCATACACATCATGAAATGTTCCATGGATATAACAGGACACATCTGTACTTGCCATGGCATCGGCCCAGCTGGTGTCCAACTTTAGTGCATTGTCTTGTCGCTCCCCTTTTTCTCTGACGTCCTAGTGGATGCTGGGGACTCCGTCAGGACCATGGGGATATAGCGGCTCCGCAGGAGACAGGGCACAATAATAAAAGCTTTAGGATCAGGTGGTGTGCACTGGCTCCTCCCCCTATGACCCTCCTCCAAGCCTCAGTTAGATTTTTGTGCCCGACGAGAAGGGTGCAATCTAGGTGGCTCTCCTGAGCTGCTTAGAATAAAAGTTTAAGTTAGGTTTTTTATTTTCAGTGAGTCCTGCTGGCAACAGGCTCACTGCTACGAGGGACTTAGGGGAGAGAAGAAAACTCACCTGCGTGCAGGATGGATTTGCTTCTTAGGCTACTGGACACCATTAGCTCCAGAGGGAGTCGGAACACAGGTCTCACCCTGGGGTTCGTCCCGGAGCCGTGCCGCCGACCCCCCTTGCAGATGCCGAAGTTGAAGAGGTCCAGAAACAGGCGGCAGAAGACTTTCAGTCTTCATAAGGTAGCGCACAGCACTGCAGCTGTGCGCCATTGTTGTCAGCACACTTCACCAACAGTCACCAACTGTCACTGAGGGTGCAGGGCGCTGGGGGGGGCGCCCTGGGCAGCAATGTATAATACCTTTTTATGGCTAAAATACATCACATATAGCCCTTGAGGCTATATGGATGTATTTAACCCCTGCCAGATCTCACAAACTCCGGGAGAAGAGCCCGCCGAAAAGGGGCGGGGCCTATTCTCCTCAGCACACGGCGCCATTTTCCTGCTCAGCTCTGCTGTGAGGAAGGCTCCCAGGCTCTCCCCTGCACTGCACTACAGAAACAGGGTTAAAACAGAGAGGGGGGGCACTTATTTGGCGATATGATTACATATATAAAAATGCTATAAGGGAAAACACTTGTATAAGGGGTTGTCCCTGTATAATTATAGCGTTTTTGGTGTGTGCTGGCAAACTCTCCCTCTGTCTCCCCAAAGGGCTAGTGGGGTCCTGTCCTCTGTCAGAGCATTCCCTGTGTGTGTGCTGTGTGTCGGTACGTGTGTGTCGACATGTAGGAGGACGATGTTGGTGAGGAGGCGGAGCAAATTGCCTGTATTGGTGATGTCACTCTCTAGGGAGTCGACACTGGAATGGATGGCTTATTTAGGAATTACGTGATAATGTCAACACGCTGTAAGGTCGGTTGACGACATGAGACGGCCGGCAAACAAATTAGTACCTGTCCAGGCGTCTCAGACACCGTCAGGGGCTTGTAAAAACGCCCATTTACCTCAGTCGGTCGACACAGACACAGACACGGACACTGACTCCAGTGTCGACGGTGAAGAAACAAACGTATTTTCCTTTAGGGCCACACGTTTCATGTTAAGGGCAATGAAGGAGGTGTTACATATTTCTGATACTACAAGTACCACAAATAAGGGTATTATGTAGGGTGTGAATAAACTACTTGTAGTTTTTCCTGAATCAGATAAATTAAATGAAGTGTGTGATGATACGTGGGTTTCCTCCGATAGAAAATTATTGGCGGTATACCCTTTCCCGCCAGAAGTTAGGGCGAGTTGGGAAACACACCTTAGGGTGAATAAGGCGCTCACACGCTTATAAAAACAAGTGGCGTTACCGTCTCCAGATACGGCAGCCCTCAAGGAGCCAGCTGATAGGAAGCTGAAAAATATCCTAAAAGTATATACACATATACTGGTGTTATACTACGACCAGCAATCGCCTCAGCCTGGATGTGCAGCGCTGAGGGGGCTTGGTCGGATTTCCTGACTGAAAATATTGATACCCTTGACAGGGACAAGATTTTATTGACTATAGAGCATTTTAAGGATGCATTTCTATATATGCGAGATGCGCAGAGGGATATTTGCATTCTGGCATCAAGAGTAAATGTGATGTCCATATCTGCCAGACGACAGTGGTCAGGTGATGCAGATTCCAGACGGCACATGGAAGTATTGCCGTATAAAGGGGCGGTCCATCGGACCTGGTGGCCATGGCAACAGCTGAAAAATCCACCTTTTGTTACCCCAAGTCACATCTCAGCAGAAAAGGACACAGTCTTTTCAGTCTCAGTCCTTTCGTCCCCATAAGGGCAGGCGGGCAAAAGGGCCAGTCATATCTGCCCAGGGGTAGAGGAAAGGGAAGAAGACTGCAGCAGGCAGCCCATTCCCAGGAACAGAAGCCCTCCACAGCTTCTGCCAAGTCCGCAGCATGACGCTGGGGCCGTACAAGCGGACTCAGGTGCGGTAGGGGGTCATCTCAAGAGTTTCAGCACGCAGTGGGCTCACTCACAAGTGGACTCCTGGATCCTACACGTAGTATCCCAGGTGTACATTGGAAATTCGAGACGTCTCCCCCTCACAAGTTCCTGAAGTCTGCTTTACCAACGTCTCCCTCCGACAGGGAGGCAGTATTGGGAACAATTCACAGGCTGTATTCCCAGCAGGTGATAATCAAAGTACCCCTTCTACAACAAGGGAAGGGGTATTATTCCACACTATATTGTGGTACTGAAGCCAGACGGCTAGGTGAGATCTGAAATATTTGAACACTTACATACAAGCGTTCAAATCAAGATGGAGTCACTCAGAGCAGTGATAGCGAACCAGGAAGAAGGGGACGATATGGTGTCACTGGATATCAGGGACGCTTACCTACATGTCCAAATTTGCCCTTCTCACCAAGGGTACCTCTGGTTCGTGGTACAGAACTGTCACTATCAGTTCAGACGCTGCCGTTTGGATTGTCCACGGCAACCCGGGTCTTTACCAAGGTAATGGCCGAAATGATGATTCTTCTTAAAAGAAATATGGACGCTTTCCTGATAAGGGCAAGGTCCAGAGAACAGTTGGAGGTCGGAGTAGCACTATCTTAAGTAGTTCTACGACAGCACGAGTGGATTCTAAATATTCCAAAATCGCAGTTTTTTCCGACGACACGTCTACTGTTCCTAGGGATGATTCTGGACACAGTCCAGAAAAGGATGTTTTCTCCCGGAGAAGAAAGCCAGGGAGTTATCCGAGCTAGTCAGGAACCTCCTAAAACCAGGAAAAGTATCAGTGCATCATTGCACAAGGATCCTGTGAAAAATGGTGGTTTCTTACAAAGCGATCCCATTCGGTAGATTTCACGCAAGAACCTTTACGTGGGATCTGCTGGAAAAATGGTCCGGATCGCATCTTCAGATGCATCAGCGGATAACCCTGTCTCCAAGGACAAGGGTGTTTCTTCTGCGGTGGCTGCAGAGTGCTCATCTATGAAAGGGCCGCAGATTCGGCATTCAGGACTGGGTCCTGGTGACCACGGATGCCAGCCTGAGTGGCTGGGGAGCAGTCACACAAGAAAAAATTTCCAGAGAGTGTGATCGAGTCTGGAGACTTCTCTCCACATAAATATACTGGAGCTAAGGGCAATTTACAATGCTCTAAGCTTAGCAAGACATCTGCTTCAAGGTCAGCCGGTATTGATCCAGTGGGACAACATCACGGCAGTCGCCCACGTAAACAGACAGGGCGGCACAAGAAGCAGGAGGGAAATGGCAGAAACTGCAAGGATTCTTCGCTGGGCGAAAAATCATGTGATAACACTCTCAGCAGTGTTCATTCCGGGAGTGGAAAACTGGGAAGCAGACTTCCTCAGCAGGCATGACCTCTACCCGGGAGAGTGGGGACTTCATCGGGAAGTCTTCCACATGATTGTAAACCGTTGTGAAAAACCAAAGGTGGACATGATGGCGTCCCGCCTGAACAAAAAACTAGATATTGCGCCAGGTCAAGGGACCCTCAGGCAATAGCGGTGGACGCTCTGGTAACACTGTGGATGTACCAGTCAGAGTATGTTCCCTCCTATGCCTCTCATACAAAAAGTACTGAGAATCATAAGAGGGAGATGAGTAAGAATGATACTCGTGGTTCCGGATTGGCCAAGAAGGACTTGGTACCCGAAACTTCAGGAGATGTTCACGGAAGACCCGTGGCCTCTACCTTTAAGAAAGGACCTGCTCCAGCAGGGGCCTTGTCTGTTCCAAGACTTACCGCGGCCGCGTTTGACGGCATGGCGGTTGAACGCCGGATCCTGAAAGGGCATTCCAGATGAAGTCATCCCTACCCTGGTCGAAGACAGGAAGGATGTAACCGCAAAACATTTTCACCGCATTTGGCGAAGATATGTTGCGTGGTGTGAGGCCAAGAAGGCCCCTACAGAGGAATTCCAACTGGGTCGTTTCCTACATTTCCTGAAAACAGGACTGTCTATGGGCCTAAAATTAGGGTCCATTAAGGTTCAAATTTCGGCCCTGTCGAATTTCTTCCAAAAAGAACTGGCTTTAGTGCCTGACGTTCAGATGTTTGTAAAAGGGGTACTGCATATACAGCCTCCTTTTGTGCCCCAGTGGCACCTTGGGATCTCAATGTTGTTTTGAGTTTCCTAAAGTCACATTGGTTTGAACCACTCACCACTGTGGACTTAAAATATCTCACATGGAAGGTGACGATGCTATTAGCCCTGGCTTCAGCCAGGCGTGTGTCAGAATTGGCGGCTTTATCATATATAAAGCCCTTACTTAATTTTTCATTCTGACAGGGCAGAATTGAGGACTCGTCCTCAATTTCTCCTTAAGGTGTTTTCTGTTTTTCACATGAACCAACCTATTGTGGTACCTGCGGGTACTAGGGACTTGGAGGACTCCAAGTTACTTGACGTTGTCAGGGCCCTGAAAAATATGTTTCCAGGAAGGCTGGAGTCAGAAAATCTGACTCGCTGTTTAGCCTGTATGCACCCAACAAGATGGGTGCTCCTGCTTCTAAGCAGACGATTGCTCGCTGGATTTGTAATACAATTCAGTTTACACATTCTGTGGCAGGCCTGCCACAGCCAAAATCGGTAAAAGCCCATTCCAAAAGGAAGGGGGCTCATCTTGGGCGACTGCCCGAGGGGTCTCGGCTTTACAACTTTGCCGAGCAGTTACTTGGTCAGGGGAAAACACGTTTGCTAAATTCTACAAATTTGATACCCTGGCTGAGGAGGACATGGAGTTCTCTCATTCGGTGCTGCAGGGTCATCCGCACTCTCCCGCCCGTTTGGGAGCTTTGGTATAATCCCCATGGTCCTGACGGAGTCCCCAGCATCCACTAGGACGTCAGAGAAAATAAGATTTTACTTACCGATAAATCTATTTCTCGTAGTCCGTAGTGGATGCTGGGCGCCCATCCCAAGTGCGGATTGTCTGCAATACTTGTACATAGTTATTGTTACAAAAATCGGGTTATTCTTGTTGTGAGCCATCTTTTCAGAGGCTCCTTCGTTGTTATCATACTGTTAACTGGGTTCAGATCACAGGTTGTACGGTGTGATTGGTGTGGCTGGTATGAGTCTTACCCGGGATTCAATATCCTTCCTTATTATGCACGCTCGTCCGGGCACAGTATCCTAACTGAGGCTTGGAGGAGGGTCATAGGGGGAGGAGCCAGTGCACACCACCTGATCCTAAAGCTTTTATTATTGTGCCCTGTCTCCTGCGGAGCCGCTATATCCCCATGGTCCTGACGGAGTCCCCAGCATCCACTACGGACTACGAGAAATAGATTTATCGGTAAGTAAAATCTTATTTTTCCATATGGATCGGGCTTGTGTTACTTACCCAGGGTGGTATCAAGGTTTCACATCAAGCAGGAGATTGTGGTTCTGTCTTTCAGTGATCCAAACTCTTCGTCGGAGGAAGCCTCTCTGTATGAAGTAAGAACTCTCCAGATTTATGTAGACAGGACCAAGGATGTCCTGAAGTCGGATTCTTTTTTTGTCTTGTTTTCTTTTCACAAGCGTGTCTTGCCGACTTCACACCAAACTTTGGCCAGTTGGCTCCACTTGACGAACCGCCATGCCTACTTTGCTGCGGCTCTCTCTGCCCCTGCCGTGGTGACTGTTCATTCCTCCTGGTTAGTAAGAGCATCTTAGGCAGCACTGCATGGTGCTTCTGCGAAGTAGCTTTGTACAGCGGCCACATGGTCCTCTGCCCACACTTTTGCTTCATTTCTATGTTTGACACCTTTGCATCTTTGGAAGCTAAGGGTTCCCAGTGCAGCTCAGGAGCATGTTTCCATGTGCCCTTTAGTAATGGAAGAAAAGGAGGTTGATGTTCTTACCTGGTTAAATCCTTTTCTTAAACTACATGGGGGTACAGGGCACCCAACCTGCCACACCTGGCTTGCAGGGTTTAGTTCCTTTGGTACCTGTTCTGTGAACACTTTTTTCCTTTGTGTGTGCTGGTCTGGTTGGGGGCGTGGTATAGTGGAGCGGGAGTCTGGGGCTTATGGGAAGAAATAAATAACTGTTTGGTGCCCAGACACTCTCCTCTTCAGGCAATGCCCAATGTTTCACTCTGCTCCCTATGGAGTCAAGGAAAAGGATTTAACCAGGTAAGAACATAAATCTAATTTCAGCAGCAGGGTACATTGGTTTCCACAGGTAAACATCCGGGTGTAGAGATGGATCTTGAGCCAGGCACCAACAGGCTAAAGCTTTAGACTGTCCCAGGATGCATTGGGGTGCCTCCAGGCACTGTGAGCTCAGTTTCGAGTTGGTGCCTGCAGAAGCAGGTCACTTAATAGGGGGGCTTCACTGGGCAGCCCTGAAAAAGCTTTTAAAAGACTTCAAGGGCCGCAGCACTTACATGTCAGAGTGACATTCTGTGCTGCGGCTCCGTCACCTCCCCAGCGGCGTTGCATACTCCCGCTGGCACTTTTCCCGGGTACTTGTGGCGGGGAAGCTCTGGCATTGGGCACACGGTTGCAGCGCTCTCCTGGTTCGCGTGACTGCTACAGAAGGGAGGAAGTAAGAGGATCCCCCAGGCGGGACCTGCCATTAAATCACGTTCTGGTCGCAGTCTAAGGAGACAGACTGCGACGCTGGCATAGATGCCGAAACAGAGCAGGGACCCCACTATATCCACCAGGTCATAAGAGTACAGGTCGGATATATTAATATCCACTTTATTGAGACTCCATAGTACCAGGTGGTGAGGACAGCATAGGGGAGAAGGCGCTTGACCTGTAGCCCCTCCCCCAGCTCCGGGCGCCATCTACTGTTGGTGTTCCTGCCCTGGAGCTGCCTCACACTCTTCCTTACTCCCAGACTGAGACGCTGGGTGCCATCTTCTATGATTAACTGTGACTGGTCTCTGGGACTGCAGGGCAAGGTCTCCTCTGTAATTCCGCCTGTACATCAGCACCATGATTTTACAGACACTTAAGTATTCTACATGTCAATTATAAGACAGTGTTCGTTAAGAACAAGTGTACCTGTGCCAGAATATATGGTATGAGTATTCTGATATATACATCTGGTCTCAGACAGCGCATTGTTTTATATATATGTATATATATATATATATATAAGTCCAGTGCAGTTTTATTTTCTTACTAAAATAATTATCTGCACTGTCACTGTGACTGTGTGTACCTGCATCTGCTGTGTGGATTTCACTTTCAGTGTAACACAGCTTTAGCTGTCACTGTATTCTGTACCCTAAAGGTGGGTACACACTAGTAGATATATCTGCAGATCAATTGATCTGCAGATATATCTATGGACGGATCGGGCAGTGTGTTCAGCATACACACTGCCCGATCCGTCGGGGACTGACGTCATGAACTGGGCGAGCGTGTACACACGCCTGCCCAGTTCAGCTGTCAATCACCGCCGGCCGCCGCAGCATGTGTACGGGCGGTCGGCCGACCGCCCCGTACACACACAGCAACGCGCCAATATATCGGTAGATATATTGGCCGTCGGCTGTGCTGCGCGGACGACGCGATTCGTCTGTGAACGACGGAGTTCACAGACGTATCGGCCATACACACTGGCCGACGCTCCCGCGATATATCGGCCGTTCAAGAGAATGGCCGATATATCGACCAGTGTGTACGGGCCTTAAGGGACTAGGTGCGTCTGGGTCACCTATATAGTGCTTCACACTATTTACCGTTAAGTGTATTCTACTGTGTACTCAGTCACATAATACTGGATTTATTTGCTGGTTTTGTGTACTGTGTACGCTGTCACATTGTATCGGACTTAGTCGCTGGTGTTGTGTACTGTGTGCGCTGTCACATACTAGGTGATTTATTTGCAGGTATTGTACTCTGTCTGGCTGTATCGTACTCATACGCTCTGCGGTTACAGTCACTGAAAATGTCTAACACAAAGGGCGGGAAATCCACGGACGCTCCTGTATCATGCAGCACATGCGCCAGTGATTTGCCTGAGGGGGAAGCTTTGTATGAAGGTCTGTGTACTCTGTGCCATACATCTCCCAGTCTGTCCGCAGCTCCTGTAACCAATCAAGAGCCACCTTGGGCGGCGTTCTCAACTATGCTCAATCCGCTTGTGACACGCCTTACGTGGCCTTTGGGACCTTCTGTGCCATTGCAGCCACATATTTTCCCTATGGTAAATCCGTCTTCTGCGGATAATTTGTCTACCCAGTTGCAGCAATTAAATCAACCCTTGGTTAGACGTAAAACTGCCCCAAGTCACTCTCGTGTCACAGGGTCATCTAAGCGGACTACTTCCTCCTCACAATCCACTAATCTCTCAGAAGATACTTCTGATGAGGATGGGGAGTATACTGCCCCATCAGACACTGACACATTTGCTTCTGACGAGGAATCTACTACTCAGGTTGATGTCACTGACTTAGTGCTTGCTATTAAGCAAATCCTACAGATCACTGATGATGATGATGATGAGGATTCCACTACAGTGTCTAAGAAACCTGATAAGTTTAAACATCAGAATGTAACTAGAATTCTGCTGCGGGGTGCACTGGACACCACAAGAATAACCATCGGGGTGTAGAATAGAATCTTGATCCGAGGCACCAACAGGCTCAAAGCTTCGACTGTTCCCAAGATGCACAGCGCCGCCTCCTCTATAACCCTGCCTCCGTGCACAGGAGCTCAGTTTGGAAGCTGGTGCCATGCCATTAGCAAGCATACAACAGGTGGGCTGCTCCTGCAGCCCTAAGAAAAGTTATTTATTTCAAAAGAAAAAAGAATAATTGAAAACTTCAAGGGCTGCAGCAGTGTTAGATGTCAGTCAGACATACCCTGCTGCAGCTCCATCACTCCCCCAGCGGCGCTGTATACTCCCGCGCCCTGTTTGCCGGGTAACTACAGCGGAGGCTCCGTGTTCTTCTCAGTTAGTCACACACTCACCGCTGTCTCCTGGATTGTGTGGCCTTGTTCAAAGAGGAGGTAAGGGGTCTCTTTGGCCCACTGTAATCGCGATCCGGCGCGGCTGTGGGAGGCGGTCCGCGCACGCTGATGTGGACACTGTAAGGGGCATCCACTCCACTAGCCTCCGGAACACAGGGCACAGGTGGGGTTTTTAGTCTCTGTTAAAACCTGTTTCATTGCAGCCCCCAGCGCCCGGTGGGAAAGCCAGCAGGGGCTGTAGCCCCAGGGCGCCATTTGGGTAAATGTTCCCGCCCTGGATCTGCATTTCTCTCCCTCACTCCCTGTCAGCCGCCATTACACGGAGCTGCGCTGTTCCTGGGACTGCTTGGGCAAACCCTCCTCTGTAAATCCGCCTGCTCGTCAGCTCTGTGCATTTTACAGGCCACTTAAGTATTCTACCTGTCAGTGGACAGTGTTAGTTAAGAAAGAGTGCATACAGTCAGGGTTGTGTGATACAAACACCCTGTGATATTTACCGTGTTTTGTTATATCTACTGTTTACATATATATATATATATATATATATATATATATAGCTATACTTGGTATTACTTTGTATTGCTAGTCCATTGCAGTTTTATTGTTTGGTATAACTTCTGCATTGTACATTTGTGACTGTGTGTGTGCATGTAGCTGCTGTGTGGCTTCCATCTCATGTATTTCACTCAGCTTGCTACTCCTATATTCTGTAACCTGAGGGGGCTAAGTGCGTCAGGTTTATTAACTAATATAGGTGTTTCACAAAATATACTTACTGTGTATTTTTCTCTGTGGTTTATAGTCCCCATATGTCTCTTGGATTTCCAGTTTGTGCTGACACACTACACTGGGAATTCTTGATAGATATATTGCTGCTAATATTGTACTAGGTTGCCTGTTGTCCTACATGCCAACGGACCAGTCCAAAACCCCACTTCCGTGCTCCCTTGATACCTATACCTATTGTACAGGTACCCTTTGAGAGGATAGCAATGGACTTAGTGGGTCCACTGGAAAGAATGAAAAAAGGGAACCAGCATGTCTTGGTAATTCTCGATTATGCAACGCGTTACCCTGAGGCCATACCTCTTCGTAACACAAAAACTGCAATCATTGCTTAAGGAGATACTGTTGTTATTTACCAGGCTTGGCTTCCCTAAAGAGATCCTTACTGACCAGGGCACTCCATTTATGTCCAAAATTCTCAAAGAGTTGTGCCAGAAACGGCAAATCAAAAGGCTGCATACCTCAGTCGACCACCCGCAAATGGATGGTCTGGTGGAACGGTTCAATAGACCCATGAAGACTATGATAAGACGAACTGTTAGTGAGAATGACCGAGAATGGGATAAAGTACTGCCGTTCCTAAGGTTTGCCATCCGAGAAGTCCCGCAGGCCCCCACAGGCTTCAGCCTATTTAATCTACTCTTCGGGAGACAGCCTAGAGGTGTACTGGACGTGATAAAGGAAAGTTGGAAACAACAACACCCAGAAGAACCCAGTGTGATACAATTTGTAGCCCGGCTCTACGAGAGACTTCACATGATTGCTCCTATCCAGGAGAATCTTGTTGAAGCCCAAACCCGCCAGAAACAATATTATGATGCTACCGTAAAAGTGAGGCAGTTCCACCCGGGGGATAAGGTGCTAGTACTGGTTCCAACTCTGGAGAGTAAGTTGTATGCTCATTGACATGGACCCTATGAAATCATAGAGACTGTGGGTACAGTTAATTACAAGGTGAAACAACCTGGGAGAACATACCCAGAACAGATCTATCATGTCAACTTACTCAAACCTGGGTTAGAAGAGCAATACACATCGGCTGTGGCTGCCTCTCGACCAGAGGTGGCCGAAGTGCCTGTAGGAAAAACTCTAACTCAACAACAGGTAGTGGAGGCGAGAGCTCTGGTTGCTCGGAATCAAGATGTTTTCTCATCCAAGCCTGGAAGAACAACTCTGACCGAGCATGAAATTTATACACCACCGGGAGTCATCGTAAGACAAAAACCATATTGGATACCCGAGGCGAGATGGGAACCTGTCGCCACAGAAGTCCAAGAAATGCTGGACCTGGGTGTGATTGAGGAATAACAAAGCAATTGGTTCAGTCCCATAGTATTGGTACCAAAACCAAATTGGACAATTCGATTTTGAAATGATTTCCGAAAACATAATCAAGTATCACGTATTGATGCATACGCCATGCCGCGAGTTGACGAGTTAGTGGAGAATCTCGCGGACAGTCTGTACCTTACTACGCTAGACTTAACAAAAGGGTATTGGCAAATTCCCTTAGCCAAAGCTGCACAAGAGAAAACTGCTTTTGCCACTCCAGATGGACTGTTCCAGTATAAGATGCTTCCGTTTGGGCTCCATGGAGCACCTGCGACGTTCCAACGAGCCATGGACCAATTGTTGAAACCACACCGAGGGTATGCGGCGACATATCTCGATGACATAGTCATCTTTACAAACACGTGGGATACTCACCTGGAAAATGTGCAGGCAGTCCTAACCTCTCTAAGGGAACATGGTTTAACAGCCAACCCAGCTAAATGCAAGTTGGCACTAACTTAGGCCAATTACCTTGGGTATGTGATAGGTCAAGGAGAAGTCAGACCCCAAGTAAGTAAAGTGGAAGCCGTGAGAATATGGCCTAAACCTAACACCAAAAAGAAAGTACAAACATTTCTGGGTCTGGTCAAGTACTATAGGCGCTTCACAGAAAATTTTGCTGCCTGCACCTTACCCCTTACGGAACTCCTAAAAAATATCAACCTGCGATAGTGATGTGGACAAAAGCTGTGGAAGGAGCCTGGGAAGATCTTAGAAAAGCATTGTGTTCTGCCCCAGTTCTGGTAGCTCCTGACTTCAAGAAGACATTCATATTACAGACAGACGCATCAACATCGGGTCTAGGAGCTGTTCTGTCACAGGAAATAGAGAAGATAAACCGCTCCTTTACTTAAGCAGAAAGTTAGTACCCAGGGAAACAAGATATCCCATTGTCGAGTTGGAGTGTCTTGCCATTAACTGGTCAGTTGAGTCTCTTAAGTATTACCTTCTGGGCCGAGAATTCATCCTAGTAATAGACCATGCTCCGCTTCGTTGGATGCAGTTGAATAAGGAAGTAAATGCTAAAGTGACACTTCGGTTTTTGGCACTTCAACAGTTCAAGTTCAAGTTAGAACATAGACCTGGAACCCGTCACAAAAATGCTGATGCTTTGTCCTGGCGCTACGAGACCGTAAAGCCCCTGGAAGGAAAAGTCGCTTTCTCTAGTAAGGAAAAGCGTAGGGGGAGGGTATGTGATGAGAAAGACACCAGATGGACTGAAGTGGAGTGCCAGACCAGGCAAAAGAAGCCTCGCAAAAAGGAAATGGGATCCGTTCCATTTTTTGCGACGAGCTGGAAAATGCCTACAGCAGACTTTAGAAAAACCCCAGGGAGACAGCAGGCACTAGTTTAGCTCCTGTAGTTTGGTTTTGTAGAAAATCAGTAAGGGTCCCTGGGGGTGGAAGGGAGAAGAGGGCGGGCCCCATCCACAGAGGTCAGTGCTGGTCTTGTGGGTTCCACAGCCAGGATGGCTGCGTAATTGTGCCCCTGTAGGATACCTAGAAATGGCTGAAGGTTTCACAGGTGCAGGACCTCTGATGCGGACTAGCACCCAGAAGCTAGGGCCTATAAGGGGGTTAGTGTCAGGGGATTGGAAGACTGTGTATGCCTGAAGGGACTCCGGTATAAGTGGTTCCTGTCAAGACGCATTTCCACGGAAGTGGGACGCTGCACGCACTGGTGACTATAACCCAGGACACTGCCTTGTGTATTTGTAGTGCTGTTGGCAAAAAGCTTTACACTGCTGGATTCATTCTTTTGTAAACTGTATGCTGTGTCTATAATCACCTGATGAACAACTTGGATTTGTGTTATGTACAAAAGAACCTGTGGTTTAGTAAAACTGTAATGACAGTCCCAACAATACTGTTACAATATATATATATATATATATATATATATATATATATTTATTTATTTTATCTAATAAGGTGTAGGACCACCGTTGGCATGCAAGAAGGACGGCCTGAATTCTCCTTGGAATGGTCGAATATATTCTTAAATCCTGTATGGTCGACAATGGAATCTTAAACCATTCTTCATGCAAAACTTGTTCAAGTTCTCAGAGTGATTTTGGAGGTGGATAACATGACCTAACGCTATTCTCCAAAAACGACCACAGGGGCTCTATAAAATATTGAGGTCCGGTGATTGGGGATGCCAGGGAAGATGAGACACCTTGTCTGCATGCTCAGAAAACCATGATTGGATGACATGAGCTGCATGAATCATCTTGGTACCAGGCATCCCCTGCCGGAAACAGTATCTGCACCATGGGATGGACCTGGTCGGTCAAAGTGTCTACATAGTCCTTGACAGTGACTGAACCGCGCATGGTAATAATGGGGCCGGCAGAATACTATGATATGGCGAAATCAGCATGGATTCTCCACCATGCTTCACTCTTGGCACCAGACAATCCTGATCATAATGTATGCTTGACTCAGTGTTCTTCACACGTAAACTCGTCCTGCTGTTGGGAACAGGGTGAAGGACGATTAATCCGACCAGATGACAGTCTTCCATTGCTCGGCAGTTCACAATTTGAGTATTATACCACTCTCCACTCTCTTCAAGGCATTCTTCTTGCCAGGCTGCTCAAGAATATCAAATTTGTGGAGTTCCCTCCTCACTGTTTTGCCTTGTAAGTGATTGTCCCTTAAAAAAAATGTCCGAAATTGTCCGGCAACATGCACCTTCAGGGATCCCGGATTGCAGTACATCCTGCCACAGGTGTGGAACATGGATATGCAGCTCAGCTGTCACTTTTGCATTGATGGTCTTCTTATGCTTGGTCACAAGCAACCTCAATGCCTTTCTGTCTCTGCAACTTTGTTTACACTTTCTTTCACACCGGTGTTTAGCTGATGATGTTTTTCCAGAAACTATATGCCATCATTACCTTTGATACAGTTTCTCGCCATATCATAAAAAAAACTTTGTTGCTGCAGTTACAGATGTACCCACAAGGCAGGCAGTTTGCCCTCTCTGACAGTCCGTGAGCTCAGACATGATTCACTGACTCCTGCACAGAACAATGTCGACAGAGCAACTGACAGCTCCAACAGATTTCCACTCATACGGACACAAACTACATACGGACACAAACTACATACGGACACAAACTACTATGGCACCACATCCTGTTTGACGTAAAAAATGAACATCTAGGTCAATCATGCCGCCGGGGTTGTCTAACCCCTGTATATATAGTACACATAATACAGTTATGGCCTTGTACAACTTTGCTGCATTCACGCCAAACAGCTCCTCTTGGCACACCAACTGACGTGAGAATCTCCTAGCGTCAGTCGTCTTTTTTGCTTCTTTTTTTGTCTCTGTGGCAGCGCAATGCAATTTGGATGCATGAGGAGATTCTTCTGATTAATATAATGTATGACACTTGTGCATCTGTGTGCGACTAAATCTCTGAATCTATGGGCCTAATTCAGACCTAATCGCTAGGCTGTTTTTGTACAGCCTGCGATCAGATCTGAACTGAGCATGCATATGCACCACAATGCGCAGGCACGACGGGCAGCGACGGATGGTGTGAGAAAAGCGGTCGCACAGGCGATCGCAAGGTGACTGACAGGATGAGGCTGTTTGTGGGTGCAACTGAACGTTTTTAAGGAGTGTCCGGAGAAACACGAGGGACCAGGCGTTTGGAGGGAGGGTTCCTGACGCCGGCTCCGGCCCCGATCATCGCACTGGAAGAGTAAGTCCTGGTCTGTGCAGAGACTGCACAAACTTCTGTTTGTGCAGCTCTCCTGCACATACGATCGCACCCCTGCACATCAATTTCCCCCTCCCAAAAAATGAACCCTAGTGATCAGGACTAGGCCCAGAATGCGAAGTGCTACATTGTTCTGCTCCATATATTGAAGCTAGATTTATGAGGACACATCTGTTTTTATGTGCGTGTTTGTGTGATAGATAGATAGATAGATAGATAGATAGATAGATAGATAGATAGATAGATAGATAGATAGACATCTATGTCCTGCACCCAGTGAAATTCCACTATAGAGTGGGTTCACACATATAAACCAATTCCCTCAAAGGAGGGGCACTCGCCAAGTAAAGAGAGACCATAAAGGTTCATCAATTTTTAATAATCATCGTAGTGGCTCCACAGGTGTCAACGTTTTGATTCACACTTTGAATCTTTATCAAGACAAGCCTACTTCTATCAGTGCAGAAAGTCAAACTGTTTAAAAAATATAACAAAATAAGGAAAAAGAATGTATGAACAATGTCTCACGGGCCCACCAATTTGCCATATGAGTGTGTCCCCCAACTGCACAACATGTGTCGTATTCTACCAGAGTGTGAACACCAAATATCATAGTGGTCTAAATTTAATTTATAATTTTAACAGGATAGACGGGTCATACATAAGGAATAAAAGGGTCTGAACCCAAACATCCTTAAACAAAAGAAACAAAAAAGTGGTGTACAACAAGAGAATCACTCAATTCAAAAATGGAGATCCACAGCTCAATACGTAGGGTAAATTCATGTATCAATTTTATATCTATAGAACATAAAGCGAAAAGACAAAAAACAAATATTCAACTACTCCAAAGAGCCAAATGTGTGTCAGATCCACCCTGAGCGCATACTTACAATATCAGGCAAAGAGTATCCAACATTACTACTCGGCTAAACATCTCCACCGGTGTCACTGTAACATAAGCATAGTATGTACCAAATAGGTAAATATGACATGGACACCATGGTGTAAATTTACTAAGATGGGAGTTCAATTTAAGATGAGATGTTGCCCATAGCAACCATTCAGATTCCAGGTAGTATCTTCTTGAAGGTGCTAATTAAATGAGAAGTAGAATCTGATTGGTTGCTATGAGCAACATCCCATCTTAAATAGAACTCCCATCTTAGTAAATTTACCCCCATGTCGACCAGCAGCAAACAAGTGAGTGTTACTTACAGGTGGTCCAGAATTTCAACTGGGCAACAGGAGCAAAATAAAATAGATATGTAAGTCAGAGCTGGGCTGCAGAACACAGACCAGTCACAGCGCCCTAATATAGCAAAAATAACCGGAAGTGACGTCTCACCGTGTGCAACGCCACCCATCACTATTTCACCTTAGAAAACCTCCAAAACAACACCAATAGGAGATGTAAGATAATCCACCGAAGGACCCGGGGAAGCCCCACTCGTGAAGCACTATGGAGGGGACAACAGCATAGTTAATCGTCCGCGTGGAGACACCGGCGGAAGTTACCTGCGCTACACATGCCGAGGGCGGAAGTGTTATGCGTGGCACGTGTTAGGGCGGGCACGTGACCGACACACCATCGCAACTACAGGAAATGACAGCACTGCCCCGCAGGCAAAGGTCATATGTGTTCCAAACACCGCTGGTGGGGGTAACATGCATTCCACACGCACCTCCACCCAGAGCAAGCACTTGACAGGCAGTACATACATGTAGCTCCGCACTGCTGTGCATTGCCCACCACACAAACGGGTACAATTATTGACAAAACTCAAAAAGACAGAAATAGTCCACAGGGAGCCCATGAGACTATCATGACATGATACAATGAAAAAATATGCATAAATATATGTATAAAAAAAATATACATACACATATAGAAAAATATAAAATGTGAAAATTACACACAAACAAATAGATACATATTATGAATACCCACAAGTTACATAGTTAATAATTTGGTCCGAGAGAACTCAGTGCTTCATCAACATACTGTAGCAATGAATCACTATACATTAACCATACAAAATCATGTATAGTGATATGACATACATAATAGAGGATATATTTAGGTTTGAACAGATTGAAATTTATAAAGAGCAAATCAAAATTGATAGACCACTCTGCAAAATATATAAAGTTACATGACAATATATAAATGAGACTCAAGCCCACTGAGTATATACAATTCATTATTAGGTCCAAGAAAGGAATGTGACTAGATGAAAATATTAAGGGGGTTGTACTCATTCAAACCCCGTGGGGCAACCGTGTCTAATGTAGATATCCAATAACTTTCACGTATTTTAAGCGTCAGAAGTCTATCACCACCCAGGGTCTGGGGTGGGACCCCATCGATCAGCATGCACTTGAGATTCGCCACTTGGTGCCCACTGCGCATATAGTGCCTGGCGACCGGTTTGTCCATTTCTCTAACGTCCTAGTGGATGCTGGGACTCCGTCAGGACCATGGGGAATAGCGGGCTCCGCAGGAGACAGGGCACATCTAAATAAAGCTTTTAGGATCACATGGTGCGTACTGGCTCCTCCCCCTATGACCCTCCTCCAAGCCTCTGTTAGGTTTTTGTGCCCGTCCGAGAAGGGTGCAATCTAGGTGGCTCTCCTAAAGAGCTGCTTAGAAAAAGTTTTTTTTTTTAGGTTTAAATCTCAGTGAATCCTGCTGGCAACAGGATCACTGCATCGAGGGACTTAGGGGAGAGATTTCCAACTCACCTGCGTGCAGGATGGATTGGAGTCTTAGGCTACTGGACACTTAGCTCCAGAGGGAGTCGGAACACAGGTCCTCCTGGGGTTCGTCCCGGAGCCGCGCCGCCGATCCCCCTTACAGACGCTGAAGACGGAGGTCCGGAAAGCAGGCGGCAGAAGACTCCTCAGTCTTCATGAAGGTAGCGCACAGCACTGCAGCTGTGCGCCATTGTTGCTACACGTCTCACTGATTCAGTCACGGAGGGTGCAGGGCGCTGCTGGGGGCGCCCTGGGCAGCAATATTAAATACCTTTAGTGGCAAAATAAATACATCACATATAGCCATTAAGGCTATATGTATGTATTTAACCCAGGCCAGTTTTCTTAAAACCCGGGAGAAAAGCCCGCCGAAAAAGGGGCGGAGCTTATTCTCCTCAGCACTCAGCGCCATTTTCCTGCTCAGCTCCGCTGGTGAGGAAGGCTCCCAGGACTCTCCCCTGCACTGCACTACAGAAACAGGGTAACAAAGAGAAGGGGGGCATAATTTGGCGATATTGATATATTAAAAGCGCTTATATCAAAAACAACACCTTCTAGGGTTGTTTATATACATTTAAAGCGCTTTTGGTGTGTGCTGGCAAACTCTCCCTCTGTCTCCCCAAAGGGCTAAGAGGGTCCTGTCTTCGATTAGAGCATTCCCTGTGTGGCTGCTGTGTGTCGGTACGTGTGTGTCGACATGTATGAGGACGATGTTGGTGTGGAGGCAGAGCAATTGCCGGTAATGGTGATGTCACCCCCTAGGGAGTCGACACCGGAATGGATGGCTTTAGTTATGGAATTACGTGATAATGTTAGCACATTACAAAAGTCAGTTGACGAAATGAGACGGCCGGAAAACCAGTTAGTACCGGCTCAGGCGTCTCAGACACCGTCAGGGGCTGTAAAACGTCCCTTACCTCAGTCAGTCGACACGGGTACCGACACAGATGAATCTAGTGTCGACGGTGAAGAAACAAACGTATTTTCCAATAGGGCCACACGTTATATGATCACGGCAATGAAGGAGGCTTTGCAGATCTCTGATACTGCTGGTACCTCAAAAAGGGGTATTATGTGGGGGGTGAAAAAACTACCTGTAGCTTTTCCAGAATCAGAGGAATTGAATGACGTGTGTGACGAAGCGTGGGTTAACCCAGATAGAAAACTGCTAATTTCCAAGAAGTTATTGGCATTATACCCTTTCCCACCAGAGGTTAGGGCGCGCTGGGAAACACCCCCTAGGGTGGATAAGGCGCTCACACGTTTATCAAAGCAAGTGGCGTTGCCGTCTCCTGATACGGCCGCCCTCAAGGATCCAGCAGATAGGAGGATGGAAACTACACTGAAGAGTATATACACACATACTGGTGTTATACTGCGACCGGCAGTAGCCTCAGCCTGGATGTGCAGTGCTGGGGTAGTGTGGTTGGATTCTCTGACTGAAAATATTGATACCCTGGATAGGGACAGTATTTTATTGACTCTAGAGCAATTAAAGGATGCTTTTCTTTATATGCGAGATGCTCAGAGGGATATTTGTACTCTAGCATCAAGAGTAAGCGCGATGTCCATATCTGCCAGAAGAAGTTTATGGACGCGACAGTGGTCAGGTGATGCGGATTCCAAAAGGCATATGGAAGTATTGCCATATAAAGGAGAGGAATTATTTGGGGTCGGTCTTTCGGACCTGGTGGCCACGGCAACTGCCGGCAAATCCACTTTTTTACCTCAGACCCCCTCCCAACAGAAAAAGACACCGTCTTTTCAGCCGCAGTCCTTTCGCTCCTATAAAAACAAGCGACCAAAAGGACAGTCTTATCTGCCGCGAGGCAGAGGAAAGGGTAAGAGAGGGCAGCAAGCAGCCCCTGCCCAGGACCAGAAGCCCGCCCCGGGTTCTACAAAGCCATCAGCATGACGCTGGGGCTTTACAAGCGGACTCAGGAGCGGTGGGGGGTCGACTCAAGATTTTCAGCAATCAGTGGGCTCGCTCACAAGTGGACCCGTGGATCCTGCAGATAATATCTCAGGGTTACATGTTGGAGTTCGAAAGGTCTCCCCCTCGCCGGTTCCTAAAGTCTGCTTTACCAACGTCTCCCTCAGAAAGGACGTCGGTTTTGGAAGCCATTCACAAGCTGTATTCTCAGCAGGTGATAGTCAAGGTACCCCTCCTACAACAGGGAAAGGGGTATTATTCCACACTATTTGTGGTACCGAAGCCGGACGGTTCGGTAAGACCTATTCTAAACCTGAAATCCTTGAACCTGTACATACAGAAATTCAAGTTCAAGATGGAGTCACTCAGAGCAGTGATAGCGAATCTGGAAGAAGGGGACTTCATGGTGTCCCTGGACATAAAAGATGCTTATCTGCATGTCCCAATTTACCCCTCACACCAAGGGTATCTCAGGTTCGTGATACAAGACTGTCATTATCAGTTTCAAACGCTGCCGTTTGGTTTGTCCACGGCCCCTCGGGTCTTTACCAAGGTAATGACCGAAATGATGGTTCTTCTACGAAGAAAAGGCGTATTAATTATCCCTTACTTGGACGATCTCCTGATAAGGGCAAAGTCCAGAGAACAGCTGGAAGTCGGTGTAGCACTAACCCAGGTAGTGCTTCAGCAACACGGGTGGATTCTGAATCTTCCAAAATCTCAATTGACCCCGACAACTCGTCTGCTGTTCCTGGGAATGATTCTGGACACGGTTCAGAAAAAGGTGTTTCTCCCGGAGGAGAAAGCAAGGGAGTTATCCGAACTTGTCAGGAACCTCCTAAAACCAGGAACTGTGTCAGTACATCAATGCACAAGAGTCCTGGGAAAGATGGTGGCTTCTTACGAAGCGATTCCATTCGGCAGATTCCATGCACGGACATTTCAGTGGGATCTGCTGGACAAATGGTCCGGATCGCATCTGCACATGCATCAGCGGATAACACTGTCACCAAGAACAAGGTTGTCTCTCCTGTGGTGGTTGCAGAGTGCCCATCTGTTAGAGGGCCGCAGATTCGGCATACAGGACTGGGTCCTGGTGACTACGGATGCCAGCCTACGAGGCTGGGGAGCAGTCACACAGGGAAGAAACTTCCAGGGCGTGTGGTCAAACCTGGAGACGTCCCTTCACATAAATATACTGGAGCTAAGAGCGATCTACAATGCTCTAAGCCTGGCAAAATCGCTGCTTCAGGGTCAGCCGGTGTTGATCCAATCGGACAACATCACGGCAGTCGCCCACGTAAACCGACAAGGCGGCACGAGAAGCAGAAGAGCAATGACAGAAGCTGCAAGGATTCTGCGCTGGGCGGAGAATCATGTCATAGCACTGTCAGCAGTGTTCATCCCGGGAGTGGACAACTGGGAAGCAGACTTCCTCAGCAGACACGACCTTCACCCGGGAGAGTGGGGACTTCATCCAGAAGTCTTCCACATGATTGTGAACCGTTGGGAAAGACCAAAGGTGGACATGATGGCGTCTCGCCTCAACAAAAAATTGGACAGATATTGCGCCAGGTCAAGAGACCCTCAGGCAATAGCTGTGGACGCTCTGGTAACACCGTGGGTGTACCAGTCAGTGTATGTGTTCCCTCCTCTGCCTCTCATACCAAAGGTACTGAGAATTATACGGAAAAGAGGAGTAAGAACAATACTGGTGGCTCCGGACTGGCCAAGAAGAACTTGGTATCCGGAACTTCAAGAGATGCTCACGGAGGATCCATGGCCTCTACCTCTAAGAAGGGATCTGCTTCAGCAGGGACCTTGTATGTTCCAAGACTTACCGCGTCTGCGTTTGACGGCATGGCGGTTGAACGCCGGATTCTAAAAGAAAAGGGCATTCCAGAGGAAGTTATTCCTACCTTGATTAAGGCTAGAAAGGAAGTGACTGTACAACATTATCACCGCATTTGGCGAAAATATGTTGCGTGGTGTGAGGCCAAGAAGGCTCCAACGGAAGAATTTCAATTGGGTCGATTCTTACATTTCCTGCAAGCAGGATTGTCTATGGGCCTAAAATTGGGGTCCATTAAAGTTCAAATTTCGACCTTATCAATCTTCTTCCAGAAGGAATTGGCATCAGTGCCTGAAGTACAAACTTTTGTCAAAGGTGTACTACATATACAACCCCCAATAGTGCCTCCAGTGGCACCGTGGGATTTGAACGTAGTTTTGAATTTTCTCAAATCTCATTGGTTTGAGCCTCTAAAATCGGTAGATTTAAAATACCTTACATGGAAGGTAACCATGCTATTGGCCCTGGCTTCAGCCAGGAGAGTTTCAGAGTTGGCGGCTTTATCATACAAAAGCCCATATCTGATTTTCCATTCGGACAGGGCAGAACTGCGGACACGTCCTCATTTTCTCCCTAAGGTGGTTTCGGCTTTTCACTTGAACCAGCCTATTGTGGTGCCTGCGGCTACTAGCGACTTGGAGGACTCCAAGTTACTGGACGTTGTCAGAGCATTAAAAATATATATTTCAAGGACAGCTGGAGTCAGAAAATCTGACTCGTTGTTTATATTGTATGCACCCAACAAGATGGGTGCTCCTGCGTCTAAACAGACGATTGCACGTTGGATCTGTAGCACAATCCAACTTGCACATTCTGTGGCAGGCCTGCCACAGCCTAAATCTGTAAAGGCCCACTCCACAAGGAAAGTGGGCTCATCTTGGGCGGCTGCCCGAGGGGTCTCGGCATTACAACTTTGCCGAGCAGCTACGTGGTCAGGGGAGAACACGTTTGTAAAATTTTACAAATTTGATACTCTGGCTAAGGAGGACCTGGAGTTCTCTCATTCGGTGCTGCAGAGTCATCCGCACTCTCCCGCCCGTTTGGGAGCTTTGGTATAATCCCCATGGTCCTGACGGAGTCCCAGCATCCACTAGGACGTTAGAGAAAATAAGAATTTACTTACCGATAATTCTATTTCTCATAGTCCGTAGTGGATGCTGGGCGCCCATCCCAAGTGCGGATTGTCTGCAATACTTGTACATAGTTATTGTTACAAAGATCGGGTTATTACTATTGTTGTGAGCCATCTTTTCAGAGGCTACTTCGTTTTTTGTTATCATACTGTTAACTGGGTTCAGATCACAAGTTGTACGGTGTGATTGGTGTGGCTGGTATGAGTCTTACCCGGGATTCAAGATCCTTCCTTATTGTGTACGCTCGTCCGGGCACAGTACCTAACTGAGGCTTGGAGGAGGGTCATAGGGGGAGGAGCCAGTACGCACCATGTGATCCTAAAAGCTTTATTTAGATGTGCCCTGTCTCCTGCGGAGCCCGCTATTCCCCATGGTCCTGACGGAGTCCCAGCATCCACTACGGACTATGAGAAATAGAATTATCGGTAAGTAAATTCTTATTTTTTCTTGTTTGTAAGGTGGCTCAAATGGTAGTCCGATGGTTGGCCATATGGTCCCTGAAGCATCTGGACGTTAACCCCACATAATACAGCCCACAAGGACACGTCAGTAAATATACAACATGATCCAGTTTACAGTGGAGATGATATCTGATTTTAATACTTTTCCCCGAGTGGGGATGAGGAAAAGTTTTGCCAACCGTCATGGATCTACAGGTGGTGCAGTTTCCACAAGAGAAACTGCCTGGTTCGGAACTCATGATCTGAGCCATGCTGAGACATGTGTCAGAAACTTGAGTGGGACGCATCAACAGCTGCTTCAGATTGGCTCCTCGACTATATGCCATCATAGGTTATTGCATATGGGAGAAGGGCAAAGCCGTGTCTGATGTTAGGTTGGGCCAATGCTTTCTTAACGTTTGCTGTGTAAATTGTGAATACTGATCAAACTTGGTGGTGCAGATCATCCGTTTGACTATCTGAATTGTGCTTCTTTCACCATTAAGGATCTTCCTGGCCTTCTGTAGACATCTCTTAAGTACTGTCACGGGCTGGTCTGATTGTGTTCCAGGTAATAACCTGGGTGAGCCAGTGGAGGTTGCAGGGAGGCAGAAGTTAGGTGGCTTGAGATATGGGCAAGTCATATGCTGGAGCACTCTAGAAAATTACACAGTGAGCACAGAGAATTGGAGAGACCTGAAGCAGAGGCGCAGAGTCTAACTCGCCTGGGTTTTTTTTTGCCAGTGACCCCCGCCAGGGGATATGGTCTTCGCTGCGCCTGATGGGCAGGTCGTGGCCCTCTGCACAAGTTCCTCTGTGGAGGCTGTGAGACACTCTGGTATACAGGGATGTATATTACCGCATTATACTGAAGTGTTTAACCATCGATAGTGAGTCCGATGGTGACGTGAAAAGGTAAGTATATCTGAGATGGTGAACTCAGGAGTACTTGGGTAGCTGAGGATATCCGGAGCCTGTGAGTGGAATACTGGACTGAGCACAGCAGACTGGTAACACACAGAAATGGAGATAGTGGAAGTCTCTGGCGGCAGGTAAGTAACCAGGAAAAGCAGGTACCGCAAGACACAGGTAAACGGATCTCTGGAGCAAGACTGGAGCCTTGAGAGCGACGCTGGAGAACTTGCAGGAGAACTGACAAGTTGTTCAAGGCAGTGAGGACTCTGGGAAGCCTGCTTATATCCCCCCAGAAGGATGCGGACTGGTTGCTGCTGGCACAGAACCAGGAAATAATTACCTGGATAACCTGGATCATGTGACTCTGAATAATGTGACTCTGCCAGAGTCAGTGGATATCATGGTAGTAACCACAGAAAGGACCAGTGGCTGATCTGCGGCACAGAATACAACAGCGTGCCAGTAAGTGGCGTGTGCGAGCAGTGCGTGAACTGTGGTTCCTGACAAGTACTTTGGGCTGATAACCCCGATCACGAAATCTGTGTGTCATCTCCTCGAGCTGTAGTTCTCTAACTGATTTTTCAGTATCGATGCACATAACTCTCAGGTACTGTGATTATCCTTCAGGCCCGGAGGATGAAAGCTGCTGGCCAGTAGGGTGGTGTTACAATCTGTAGGTTTTCTAAACAGCGACCACCGCTAATGCTGACCGTCACATCAAGAAAGTTAACACAGTTGTCAGAAAGTTGATACGTGAACTTGATAGGGGAGTAAAGATGGTTAATTTTCTCCATCATTGCAATGGAGGACACCCTTGTGCCATTCCATATAAGGAAAACATCATTGATGAAACGCTTATAGAACAATATCTGGGAGCCAAATTCTGGGAAAATATGTACGTTCTCAAATTGTGTCATGTACAGGTTCGCGTATGAGGGCGCCAGGTTGGAACCCCATGGCGGTGCCTGATTTTTGTATAAAATACGCATCTTTGTATTTGAAATGGTTTTGACTCAGTACCAAGTGTACAAGCTCAAGAATATACTCCGTCGGAATCCCGGGAAATGGGTCAGAGGACAGTGTTTCTCTAAGTGTCTCAATGCCATCACTATGGGGTATAACTATGTAGAGCGATTGCACATCCATCGTTGCCAACATAGATAGATCCTCAGGGTTCTTAATTTGTTGGAGCTGGTGAAAGAAATCACTGGTGTCACGAATGTAGCTGGAACTCTTGATGACATATGGCTGGAGAATATGGTCAACAAATTCGGCCAATGGCTGTAACAATGATCCCTCAGCGGCTATGATAGGCCTCCCAGGCAGTCGAATTAGGGTTTTATGTACTTTGGGAAGTGTATAGGTAATAGGACACTTAGGTAGATCTACAGATAGAAATTCAAATAGGTAATGATCGATCCATAGGTGGTCCATGCCAAGTTTCAGATTCTCATCGATCTTAATAGGTGGAATAGGGTTAGTGGCGACTTTGAGATAGGTACTCTCATCAGAAAGTTGGCAACAGATTTGATCGTCATAGTCAACCCAGTCCTGTTCGACAACAGCTCCGCCTTTATCGGCAGGGCGTATCACCAGCGATTGGTTGTTTACTCTATTTAAAGCTGATCTCTCATCCCGGAACAGGTTGTCAAAAAGTTGAGGAGGGGTGTATGCACGGATATCCTTGCCTACTATTCGCATGAAGGTTTTAATGCTAGCGTTATTCGATATTGGATCAAACTTAGACGCCTTCTTGAATGGTCGGATTGAATCTTTATGATGTGGTTGATTGGAGAACAACTCCTTGAGGTGGAGCTTATGCCTGAATTTGTGTTGATCCACAGTCCCTTTAAATTTCTGATGATGAAAAGTAGGTACAAATGACCTCCCTCTTGCCAAGAGCCTCAATTCTCATTCATCGAGGACTTGACTGAATAGGTTGAAAACTGAATTTATGTGCCTCTTCTCCGTCCTCTTCTCTTCGAATCCGCCCCGCTGCGGGTATGATGTATGGCCCTTGGGTCCCCCTGAGGACGGTGATAGGCCCAACGGTTCTGTACCAGGATCTAAAAAAGGATAGTTACCTTGTTGATTCACTGAGTGGTCCGTGTCTGAGGTGGAAAAGGAAGAGCCGAATTCCCTGGGACATGGGGTCTGCGACGTCTAAATTGGCGAGTGAGTCTATCCTTGTATGTGGTGCTGTTATTACCCAATAGCTGTTGGTACACTGTATTTTCTCTGGCTGGGTCCACAGAATTATCCACAGGATAACACTGGGATATTGTCGAGCGACAGCGAAAATGGCACCAACGCGGTCACGAGCTTTCTGGCCTCCCAGGATGCATTGGGGCCTTCACCATATAGACCCGCCCACTGACTCAGTCAGATCAGTTTTTTGCTTGGTGCGGCAGGAAGCCGCATGGTCACAAGGGCTGCTGTGAGAGCATCCTCAAGCTTTTATTATTTTATTTTTATAGACTTACTATATTGTTTTTTTGAGCGACTTATCTTAACAGCATCTTAAACGCATTCTAGAAAGAGTCACTCCAACAACTCCCCACCGGGTCGCAACAACGCTTACCTTCAGGTATCAATGCTGTCTCGACGGGCGTCTGTGTCGGATGTTCTAGCAGGTCCAGCAGACGTAACCAGGCTGTGGCCGGAGCATGGGGAGACGGTGAGTCTATGGACTTCCTCTTACTAGAGGGGTCAGGACACCGCTACAATGATTTTGGTGGAGACTACAAACAGTGTGTTGATGTGCCGAACATCTAGAGTGCGACAGCGCTACGCTCCGGGGATCATAGGCACCAGGACTAAGTAGAGGCCGCGATCCTGGGAGTTTAAGTCAACAGGGGGATTCAGACGCTCTCCTGGCCGTCCCTCCTCCGAGTTCATGGCCAGTTCCCGCGTGTTTCTCGTTTCATGAACTAAATGACCTCACTTCCGGCTCAGACGCTACCACGAGGGTACTTGGTCGCAGCTTAGACGCTGCGGTTGTGTACACTGGAGATAAACCCGCCCAGACCGAGTCGCAGGCCTTAGCGTCTGCATACACGTGGAAGTCACTCAAGCGTCCGTGTCCGTTGGCGAGCGTCCGTGTCTGTTATCAGTTATCAAGTGCGGCAGTGTACACCAGTAGCGTCTGAATCCACTCAGCGTCTTACGAGCGTATTTGCTTGGATATGGAAGTGTGGTGAGTCTCCCTGTATCCCGCTCTACGGAGGCAGGGTATACAGTACTAAAAATTATCTCTACTTCTTAGTACGCATTGTTAATTTTTAGTACCTATTGCATATGAGACCTGTATATTACTGTGTTTTCTGCATGCTATGTTGAAAAAAGAACCAGTTTAAAACAGAAGTACAATTTTCCTACTTATGTATAAGTTGTTATGGAGATTGTATTCTCATATGGGAATGTCTAATGCTTTAACATGTGACTGACTGCTAGTATGTGTGCTGACTTTTCTGTGTAATGTCAGTCCTGTTCTGACCCTCAAATCAGGTGCACTGTGGTCAGATTGATCTCACCTCTATATACTGACATATAGGGTGATTTTCAGTCACAAAATTGTGTAGTCAATAACAGATATCAAGCACTCCTACAGCCCTAACATGCTTATCTTGTAAGTCAGGGGTAATTGATATGAATCAATTGGTCACTTATGAGGGTTTGTTTGCAAATTCTTTCGCTTTTCAGTGAAGTAAAAAACATGAGTTGGTTCAACCACCAACAGAGCCACCATGGAATATGTTCGCAAAGACTCTATCTTCAATAGCGGACAGGTTAACTACAGTAGCACCACCTCAAGGGTTAGGTTACACTATGAACCCATACATGCAGCTCCCTTCCTATGGTTTGTTTCCAGTAGCCTCTACAAGCAACCAAGGGACAGGTAAGACTAAGACAGATACGTCTGTGTGGCAGACTACACAAGATGATACATCGGATGATGAGGATACAATAAATTCAACTCCGTATGATGATCAGTCGCAGAGTTTAAGTTCAGAAGATGTAGCTGAACTTATTAATGCTGTGAAGGCTGTTGTCTCGTTGGAAGAGCCAGCCAAGACAGTGTTAAAAGCTAAAGCACCTGTATTTAAACAAACAAAATCAGTGAAAGCTGAATTCCCAGCGTCAGATGAGCTGACGGAAATTATGGATGAGTCTTGGGCAGCGCCCAGTGAAAAGTATAAGATTCCTAAGAGATGGGATTCTTATTATCCATTTCCTGCTGTGGATTGTTCGAAAAGAGAATTTCCTCCAAAAGTGGATGCACATGTTCTGCGACTCGTGCATAAATCTGCTTTACCACTGTCATCTACCTCATTGAATGATGTCATAGACAGTAGGGTAGAGAGCCTCTTGAAAAAAAAATTTTCTCTAGTAGGAGCAGTGGTAAGACCTGCTATGGCTTCGGCCTGGGTAGCAAAGGCAATGGGCGAATGGATAGAGGAACTAGAGAATGACATCCCTTCTACTAGGGAGCAAGAGGATCGTTTTTGCCGTTTAAGACAATCTGCCCAGTATTTGGAAGAAGCAGCAATTGATGTAGATACAGTTGCTTCTAAAGCTTCAGCCTTGACAGTAGTCGCTCGCAGAGCAGTTTGGC
The DNA here is from genome assembly GCF_028390025.1 of Pseudophryne corroboree. Taxonomy (NCBI): domain Eukaryota; kingdom Metazoa; phylum Chordata; class Amphibia; order Anura; family Myobatrachidae; genus Pseudophryne; species Pseudophryne corroboree. Next base: position 657,090,609 of record NC_086445.1, on the reverse strand, counting down.
TACGGACTTGGAAGGCAGATGCGGGGTCCAAGAAAGAATTGGAAGCATTGCCTTTTGTCGGTAATATTTTATTTGGAAAACCTTTATCGGATATCCTAGGATCAGAGGCTGAATCGAAAAAGGTCAGATTTCCGGCTGCTTATAACCCTAAGTCCAAGGGTTTAAAATTTTGCTCATTTCGTTGGCAAAGCAAAGCGAAAGCTAAAAGAGGAGCCTAAGCAACCCCAGTTTAAATCCAGGGGTAGGAAGTAGTGGGCTAGCAAAAAGCCAGCTTCCTCAGCCTGAGGAGACGGGCCTCCGCCTGGAGGATTCCAGGGTTGGGGGTCGACTCCTTCTTTTTGCACACATATGGCAACAGTCAACAGCAGATGCTTGGGTGCAGAAGGTAGTATCTCGGGGGTATGGGTTCCCATTCAGGAAGCAGCCTCCTCAAAGATTTTTTTGCATCGCCCTGTCTTATATAGAGTGGAAGGCCAATGCTCTGCAAGAAGCAGTCCAAAAATGACTGCAGTCAGGTGTGATTGTCCCAGAACCTCCATCACAAAGGGGACAGGGGTTTTACTCCAATCTTTTTCTAATCCAGAAACCAAATGGGTCATATCGACCAATTCTAAATCTGAAAATGTTGAACAAATACATATGGATCCCGAAGTTCCACATGGAGACGTTGCGCTCCATAATGTTGGCTATGGAACCGGGAGATTACATGGTATCTGGATGTGCGGGATGCTTACCTACATGTGCCTGTAGCACTGTCGCATCAGTGTTACCTCAGGTTTGCCATCCTCCAGGAACATTTCCAGTTCCAAGCTCTGCCTTTCGGGCTAGCTACAGCACCCAGGGTGTTTACCAAGATCATGGTGGTTATGGCAGCTTGTCTGCGCAAACAAGGGATAAGAATATTCCCATACCTCGATGACCTGTTAATCTTAGCACAGTTGCAAGATTTACTGTTGAGCCATCTTCAAGAGACAATAGTTTGTTTTACAGAGACACGGGTGGCTCATAAATTGGGAAAAGTCGTCCCTGAATCCGTCACAGCGGATGGTTCATTTGGTGACCATATTGGATTCAGACCTACAGAAAGTTCTCTTACTAGAGAAAAAGATAGTCAAGGTGCAGGTCATGGCTCAGGAAGCGTTGCAAGCCCAGACAATGTCAGTCCATGCAGTAATGCGACTGTTGGGTCTGATAGTATCAACCTTCGACATGGTACAATATGCGCAATTCCACTCCAGACCGTTGCAGCGCCTTATTCTGACCAAATGGAACGGAAATCATCAGATGATAAAGAAGCAGATGATAAAGATTCCAGTAAATGTAAAAAGGTCTCTAGCGTGGTGGCTACAGACAGACCATTTAAACAAGGTGAGACCCTTTTGGATAAAAGAGTGGCAAGTCCTGACAACAGATGCCAGCCTGCAGGGCTGGGGTGCGGTACTCGGAAGCCTATGGTTACAGGGAAAATGGACCACAAGGGAAAGTCGCCTGACAATAAATCTGTTAGAAATAAGGGCCATTTACTTGGCTCTAGTTCAGGCAAAGGACAATCTACAAGGAAGACCAGTCCAGATCCGCTCAGACAATGCGACGGCAGTAGCATACCTCAATCATCAAGGAGGAACTCACAGCAAGAGACTGATGGAGGAAGTAACTCCCATTCTAAAATGGGCAGAACTCCATCTCCCAGCATTGTCAGCAGTATTTGTCCCGGGTGTACTAAACTGGGAAGCAGACTTTCTCAGTCGGCACACCATTCAGGAAATCGAATGGGCACTACACCCAGAAGTGTTTCAGACACTGGTGAACAGATGGGGTCTACCAGAGATAGACCTTATGGCGTCTCGTCTGAACAACAAAGTTCCAAGGTATGGATCGAGAACAAGGGACCCAGGAGCGGTCCTTGTAGACGCACTGTCAGTAGAATGGAGGTTTCAGCTTGCGTATCTATTCCCGCCAATATCTCTGTTACCCAGAGTAGTGAGAAAGATAAAACAGGCAAAAGGAGCAATCATTCTAATAGCTCCAGCTTGGCCAAGAAGGCATTGGTACACAGATCTGTTGAGAATGTCCGGGGAAGCACCGATACTGCTCCCTCAACGTCCAGATCTGCTAATGCAGGGTCCTTGTTGTCACAGTCATCTGGATCGCCTGTCTTTGACGGTGTGGCTGTTGAAACCTCTATCTTAGAGGCTAAAGGTTTTTCGAAACAAGTAATCCAAACTATGCTTAGAGCAAGAAAGCCTTCTTCGTCCCATGTGTATCATAGAATATGGCAAGCCTATATTCATTGGTGTACTGGGAAAAAAATTCAATCCGAGATCTTTTAAAGTAGCTAGGATTTTGAATTTCCTTCAGGCAGGATTGGATAAAGGGTTGAAAGTGGCTTCCTTGAGGGTTAAAGTATCAGCGTTAACTGTATGGTGTCAGCAGAAGATTGCTGATTTACAGGATGTACGTACATTTTTTCAAGAAGTAGTACATATTCAACCATCATTTGTTCCTTCTGCAGCTCCCTGAGATTTGAATTTTGTTCTTAAATTTCTCCGGGGTCCTCTGTTTGAACCACTTGGGAGAACAGATCTTAAGTGGTTAACGGTTAAAGTTCTTTTTTTACAGGCAATGGCGTCAGCCAGAAGAGTGTCAGATTTAGGAGCATTATCGTGTAAGTCTCCTTTCCTAAGTTTTTTTCCAGTCAGAGCAGTTCTCAGAACGAGATCTAGCTATCTTCCAAAGGTGGTATCAAAGTGTCACCTGAATGAAGAGATTGTAGTCCCAGCTTTTCAGGTATCGGGACTTTCTGCGGGAGAAGCGTCGCTGGACGTGGTCCGGGCTTTAAGAATCTACATAGATCGTACTAGTGCCATCAGGAAAACAGATTTTCTCTTCATCCTCTACGGATTCTATAGAAGAGGATGGCCTGCTAGTAAACAGACACTGGCGAGATTGCTCCGATTGGTAATATCAGAAGCTTACTCTCATGCAGATCTCCCTATTCCGGCTAATGTCTCTGCACACTCTACACGTAAGGTAGGCCCTACTTGGGCAGCACAACAGGGTGCTTCAGCAGAACAGATATGTAGGGCAGCCACATGGTCTTCCATAAATACATTCATTAGACATTATGCCTTGGATATTTTTGCCTTTCATGACGCAGACTTCAGGCGAAAGGTCCTCCTGTGCAATCAGGAGCGTCCCCACCACTAAAATGGCTTTGGGAATCCCAATGTTATCCTGTGGATAATCCTGTGGAACCATCCAGAGAAATATACGTTATGGTAAGAACTTACCGTTGATAACGTGATTTCTCTTATGTCCACAGGTATCCACAGGGATCCCACCCTGACTCATCTGATTTGAGGATCTAGACAATCACTAAAACCTCTTCCTTCTTGTATGGAAGAATGTGCATGTGTGTTCTTATCGCCTAAACAGGTCTCTACCTGATGTTCCTGCCTAAAATCGCTGTGGAAAGAACTGATCTGACTGAGTCAGTGGGCGGGACTATTAGGTGAAGGCCCCAATGCATCCTGGGAGACCAGAAAGCTCGTGACCGTGTTGGTGCCATTTTCGCTGTCGCTCGACAATATCCCAATGTTATCCTGTGGATACCTGTGGACATAAGAGAAATCACGTTATCAACGGTAAGTTCTTACCATATCGCAGTGGTTTTCAACCACTGTGCCGCGGCACACTGGTTGTGCCGCCAGTGGCTTTCAGATGTGCCGCCAGAGATGCGCTGGCCGTCATCACGCTGGTGAACTTTGGCAGCGCAGCGTGACACATCGCCTGCCCACCCGCCCGCCGCAAGCCCGGCTGCCTGCTTGCCGCCGCCAGTGCTGCTCCCTACTGCTCCTCACTGCTAACGGCTGCATTAACCCCTGCCTGCCAGCCGCCAGCAAAGTGCTGCTCCCTGCTGCACCTCACTGCTCACGGCTGCATTAACCCCTGCCGGCTGACGCTGAGGGAGGGAGAGGCAAAAGGAAAAGTGATACTGAAACCTTACAGGTATGGTCCAGTGTATTTGTATTCATTTTACAGTAATAGCTATGTGAACAGTGTGCAGAATTAATTGTGGGATCCAATATGTGTAATTACTGTGGGGGGACAATATGTGCAATTAATGTGGGGGGGGCAATATGTGTAATTACTGTGGGGACCAACGTGTGTTTTAATTCCCCATGTGGGCCAAAGTGTGTTGTTGTTTTTTGGGGGGGGTTTTGTGGGGGGTGGTGGGGGGTTGTTGTCCGTGGGGTACTGATGGTGTGCCTTGGCAATTTTAGAATTTTGTTCGGCGTGCCCTGAATTGAAAAAGGTTGAAAATCACTGCCATATCGTATATATTTTGATAATCCGCGGTGACCGTTGCTAGTTTTTTCCTTTTAAATGATGCAAGTTCTCTCCGATATGCTTCAGCTGGAACTTTTATCATCTCGCCGAGAAGGTACAGTAGTAATTTCCAGTTGTTCAATCTCAGACTTAACTTTTTTCAACTCACTCCCTGCCTCCTCAATCACTAGGATGAGGAGGTCTAGGGAGCATTTGTTGAGAACCCCACACCACACCATCTGCTGCAGAAGACAAGGTTATTTCTTTCCAATGTAGGTACATTGTTGACATGGAATACACTAGGTATCAATTTACGACAGTGATACTCCGAAAAAACATTGGCCGTGGAGGAGAAGGTCTACTTCTCGTCAACGGAGTTTCAAAAGGCGATAAAACAAATCAGCAGATGTTTCGGCAGGTAGGGTGTCGAAGTCCAGTTTATCGAATAGAACTTTTTCAATATCATGATCTGTGAATGAGATAGTCCCTTGTTCAGCTTGAGGGGATGACACACAGATTTCGTGATCGGGATTATCAGCCCAAAGTACTTAAGAGAAGAGATGTCTACAGAAGGCCAGAAAGATCCTTAATGGTGAAAGAAGCACAATTCAGTCAGACAAACAACAGATGATCTACACCACCAAGTTTGATCAGAATTCACAGTTTACACAGCGAACGTTAAGAAAGCATTGGCCCAACCTAACATCAGACACGGCTTTGCCCTTCTCTCATATGCAACCACCTATGATGACATATAGTCGAGGAGCCAATCTGAAGCAGTTGTTTATGCGTCCCACTCAAGTTCCTGACACACGTCCCTGTCACGATCCGGGTATCTGGACGCCATTTCTTACCCATCAGATGCCTCCTAAGGCTGGCTCAGCGCTCCAGGACCGGATCCCATCTGTTATCCTAATGTTTACATTCCTGTATCCTCTCCTGTCACTCTGAGACGCTGTCACAGTAAACGCCATATTACACCTGGCATGGCGTCTCCCGCGGCCTCCGCCGCCGTCCCTGAGCTTCTGCATGCAGAGTGTCTGAGTGGCGATTACGTCAGCCGCGGCCTCCGCTGTGTCCGCGTGGTTGGATGTGCACTTGTCAGCCTGGCGTCTCCTGTCTCCAGTGGCCGGCGCCGCCATTACTGTTTTCATTACCACATGGATTACAAACCAAACTTCCCTCCAAGTGTCTGCATGGGCGCAGCCATCTTGGATTCTGTCAGCTGATCATTTCCTCCAATCTGTTGTCAGTATTGTTAATCTGCATAATTGCCTAGCCAATCCCTTCCTTGCTGCAGGTATAAATACACTGTGCCTGAGCAAGGAAGGCGTCAGTGCTTTGGTTGTCAAACCTAGTTCCTGTTTGTCTCTCTCCTGTGATTGTCTTCCAGGTTCCAGCTCCTGTCTCAAGACTTCCACCATAGAGACCCGCACCAGCATTCCACCTGCGGTGTAGCCTGACTCTCTGATCCATTGTGGATTCATCTGTTTCCAGCTTCAACATTACCTGCTTCCAGCCCAGCTTCCAGCAGAGTACAGCTTCTCTTAAAGGGCCGGTGTCCTTTCTACACTTTACCACTCTCCACCGGTATTATTATTTCTCCGCTCTCAAACTCTACATTTTACTCATATTGCATCGCTCTCAAGCTTCATTTATTATTTAACTGGTTCCAGCCAGTATCCACTCCGTGTTAACAACAGTCTGGTTCCAGCCAGTATCCACAGCAGCTGTTTTATCTTCAGCAACCCAGCTTTTCCTGGAACACCAGCTGGTACAATCCTGGGTTATCTCCATTGCTACAGTCGGGCCTGGTAAGGACTTTCCATCTAGAAGATTATAAGAACTATCTCACACTACCAGTGCCCTGTGGCTCCTGCCACCCTGTAGTACCCAGAAACTGTATTTATTCTTTGCTGACTTTTATGTTTTCTTTTACTGCTGCTGTGTTGCGGAGTTGTCATAATAAACATCATTGACTTTTATCCAAGTTGTCGTGGTCACGCCTTCGGGCAGTTATTATTCATGTTACTTACATGTCCAGGGGTCTGATACAACCTCCCAGGTTCCGGTACATCTCAGCCCCTACAACTGAGGCTGCCTCCCGTCAGCTCAGGCCCTCAGTTGTGACAGTCCCAGCATGGCTCAGATCATGAGTTCCAAACCAGGCAGTTTCTCTTGTGGAAACTGCACCTCTTGTAGATCCATGACTGTTGACAAAACTTTTCCTCATCCCCACTCGGGGAAAAGTATTAAAATCAGATATCATCTCCACTGTAAACTGGATCATGTTGTATATTTTCTGACGTGTCCTTGTGGGCTGTATTATATGGGGTTAACGTCCAGATGCTTCAGGGACCATATGGCCAACCATCGGACTACCATTCGAGCCGCCTTACAAACAAGAAAAACGACAAACCGGTCGCCAGGCACTAAATGCTCAGTGGGCACCAAGTGGCGAATCTCAAGTGCATGCTGATCGACTGGGTCCCACCCCAGACCCTAGACTTCTGACGCTCAAAAAACATGAAAGCTATTGGATATCTACATTAGACACGGTTTCCACGTGGGATTTGAATGAGTACAACCCCCTTAATATCTTCCTCTAGTCACGTTCCTTTCTTGGACCTTATGATGATTTATATATACTCATTGGCATGAGTCTCATTTATATATTGTCATGTAACTTTATATATTTTGCAGAGTGGTCTGTCAATTTTGATTAGCTCTTTATTAATTTCAATCTGTTCAAACCTAAATATATCCTCTATTATGTATGTCATATCACTATACATGATTTTGTATGGTTAATGTATAGTGATTCATTGCTACAGTATGTTGATGAAGCACTGAGTTCTCTCCAGCCAAATTATTAACTATGTAACTTGTGGGTATTCATAATATGTATCTATTTTGTTTGTGTGTCATTTTCACATTTTTTCAAATTTTATATTTTTCTATATGTGTGTATGAATATTTTTTTATACATATATTTATGTATATTTTTTCATTGTATCATGTCCTGATAGTCTCATAGTCTGTGGACTAGTTGTCTTTTTGAGTTTTGTCCATGCACTGTGCCTGTTTGTGTGGTGGGCAATGCACAGCAGTGCAGTGCTTCGTGTATGGTGGAGTGCTTGTTGTGGGTGGAGGAGCATGTGGAACGCATGTTACCCCCACCAGCGGCGTGTGGAACGCATATGACCTTTGCCTACAGGGCCACTCTGTCATTTCCTGTAGTTGCAATGGTGTGTCGGTCACGTGCCCGCCCTGGGCGGAAGTCCATGTGGAACGCATGACACTTCCGCCCTCGGCATTTGGAGCGCAGTTAACTTCCGCCGGCGTCTCCCCGTGGACAATTAACTATGTTGTCCCCTCCATAGTGCTTCACAAGTGGGGCTCCTTCAGGTCCTTCAGTGGATTATCTTACATCTCCTATTGGTGTTGTTTTGGAGGTTTATAAGGTGGAATAGTGATGGGTGGCGTTGCACACTGCGTGACTTCACTTCCGGTTATTTTTGCAATAATAGGGCGCTCTGGCTGGTCTGTGTTCTGCATCCCATCTCTGACTTGCATATGGATTTTATTTTGCTCCTGTTGCCCAGTTGAAATTCTGGACCACCTGTAAGTAACACTCACTTGTGATTTAATGTGTGTTCAACTTGTTTGCCACTGGTCGACATGGTGTCCATGTCATATTTACCTATTTGGTACATACTATGCTTATGTTACAGTGACACCGGTAGAGATGTTTAGCTGAGTAGTAATGTCGACTACTCTTTGCCTGATATTGTAAGTATGTGCTCATTGTGGATCAGACACACATTTGGCTCTTTGATTGAAGTATTTGCATATTTGTTTTTTTTGTCTTTTCGCTTTATGTTCTATAGATATAAAAGTGGTTTATGAATTTACCCTATGTATTGGGCTGTGGATCTCCATTTTTTAATTGAGTGATTATCTTGTTGTACACCGCTTTTTTGTTTCCTTTGTTTAGGGGTGTATGGGTTCATACCCTTTTACTCCTTATGTATGACCCTTCTATCCTGTTTAAATTATGAATTAAATCTAGACCACTATGATATTTGGTGTTCACTCTCTGGTAGAATACGACACATGTTGTTGTGCGGTTGGGGGACACACTCATTTGGCATATTGGTGGTCCACTTGTGGGCTCGTGAGACATTGTTCATATGTTCTTTTCCCTTGTTTTTTAATTTTTTTATACAGTTTAACTTTCTGCACTGATGGAAGTAGACTTGTCTTGATAAAGATTCAAAGTGTAAATCGAAACGTTGACACCTGTGGAGCCACTACGATGATTATTAAAAATTGTTGAACTTTTATGTACCTTTATATTCGGCGGATGATAGCGAGGAAATGACAGAGGTGACTGTTCCCTCTAGCAACTGGAGGAGTGGTCCCTCTGGCTCAGATGGGATGAAAGTTAGAGAGGCACCCAGGCAGATTGTGGTGGTAGGGGTTTCCATTATTAGGAAGACAAGGCAATCTGCTACCGGGATCGTGATCGCCATATGGTCCGTTGTCTCCCAGGTGCTCGGGTACGGCACATCGCGGACCGGGTAGATAAATTGTTGGGAGGGGCTGGGAAAGACCCGGCGTTCTTGGTGCACGTCAACACCAACGACAAGGTTAGTGGTAGGTGGGATGTCCTTAAGAAAGATTATAGGGACTTAGGCCAGAAACTAAAAGAAAGGACATCTCCAAATTATTACCAGTGCCACGCGCTAGCCCAGGGAGGCAGAGGGATATCAGGGAGGTAAATGTGTGGCTTAGAGCCTGGTGAAGGAAGGAGGGTTTTGTGTTCCTGGAACACTAGGCGGCTTTCTCAGTCAGGCGCCATATTTTTTGCTGCGATGGATTGCACCTGAATGAGGAGGTGGCTGCGGTGCTGGGGGGAAGGATGGTTAGTAGGTAGGGGAAGCTTTTAAACTAGGAACAATACAATATCAGAAAGCGCTATGTTCAAATGTGTGTGTCAGTTATTAGCACCTTAATCAACTTCAAATTAACCTCCTTGCATGGACTGCTGCTTCCAAATGTATGGGGTGCTGAGTCCCAAGTATATATAAAAATAATAAATCAATTATGAAAGCGCTGTCCAATAACAAAGAATATTTGTCAAACAATTAAAATCAACCATAAAATTACATTTAAAACCACATATACTCAATATTCCTTTTACGTAATACTCTCTTTCAGGGATCATATTGACAATGGTAGCACTTATAACTATTTTAGCTGTGCGAGGTGGATACACTTGCAGTATCAGCATACTACAGTATGTTGCAACTATATAAACTGAATGTATCCACACCAATATAATTCTCCACAGTATGAATTGGGGTAATGCTGCAGTCTCCTGAGACTGTTAATGATTTTAAATAATAGTTCCAAACAATTCCGGAGGATAGCAATATTAATATGCCCCGATCTTTGGGATATTATTCTTAATTGTAGCTCCTCCCACTGGAAAAATTTTCTTAGTACAGTCACTATATGAAAGTTCTGTATGCTTACCAGTCAGTGTTTGATCTTGGATACGCTTACCGAATGAAGGCTCTCCTGTTTTGGAAAGGCAGGTCCAGTTCCAATTGATGATACAGACGGGCGTCCCCGCCAGAGGCTGTCGGCTGGCGTGTTGTTCCTGGTCCTACTACTTGTGCACACCCCGGCTTCTCTGCACTAGGGGTGACTACAGGAGTAGCTGATTCAGCAGTGGGTTTTGGCTGGGCGCTCGTCTCCGTCGCACAGACTCTCCGGTGACTCCGGTGTGCAGGATTTTACAGACTGCCTCCCAGTACTTGTATCCACATAAGGGCTGCAGGGATACTTAATTCAGCAATATGTTTAGGCGGCCGCGCCTTTGGCTGTGTGCTCGTCTCCATCTCACAGATTCACCGGTAGCTCCGGTGTACAGGAGTTTGCAGACCACCTCCCAGTGCTTTTGTCCACAGATAAGGGGTAGTCTTGACGTGTTTCTCAGCCTGTTATCCTTGGCTGTTTCATCAGAAGTATATACTCCACTTCCGATTTCCTTCTTTTATCCCAAGGTGCACCAATCATTTAGTCTCACTGGGTCTTAACCCTTTCACCTTCAGGGATTTTGATCCTTCATTATAGTATATGTGCTTAATAAACATTTATAAAACTAATAGTTTCTTATTTACACTATCTACATGTTCATATTTATTAAATATCAAAAAACTTTTTTTAATATCTGACATACACATAAAGGACATCAATTATTTTATATATTAATATGTTTATTATCTATTTATTTATTTATTATCCAATTCAGTGATTTAACACTTCTAACAGACTATGATTCCTTAGTCTCTCCATTTAGGAAGAGACAATTAATTATAACAACATATTCAGCATAATTAATTGTAACAATATAATTAACTGAAATTTGAGAAGTAAATCCTTAATAAATTACACCAGCATAAAAATACCATATTAAAATAACATGAAAAATATAATATAGTATAATGAGATAAAAAACAGAGACAGTTTCCAGACATTTATATTGTACATTCAATTAAGTAATGAACACCTTTTTACAGGTTGAGTATCCCTTATCCAAAATGCTTGGGACCAGAGGTATTTTGGATATCGGATTTTTCCGTATTTTGGAATAATTGCATACCATAATGGGATATCATGGCGATGGGACCCAAGTCTAAGCACAGAATGCATTTATGGTTCATCTACACCTTACACACACAGCCTGAAGGTCATTTTAGCCAATATTTTTAACAACTTTGTGCATTAAACAAAGTGTGTGTACATTCACACAATTCATTTATGTTTCATATACACCTTATACACACAGCCTTAATGTCATTTAATACAATATTTTTAATTATTTTGTGTATTAAACAAGGTATGAGTACATTGAGCCATCAGAAAACAAAGGTTTCACGATCTCAGTCTCACTCAAAAAATTCCGTATTTCGGAATAGTCCGTATTTCAGAATATTTGGATATGGGGATACTCAACCTGTATTATCATATTCAGTTTGATTAGAATTCTTTATTTTGATAAATTTCCATTATTTCTAAATTCTTAAAACCCATATTCAACCAATTGAGGATACCTCATTAAAGGGAAGAAATGGAGTAAATGGGGGATTAGGGGGGGCGGGAGGGGAGATGGGGGGATTTGGGATTTATAAAAAAAATATGATCTAGGACAGGGGTGGCCAACCAGTCAGAGACAAAGAGCCAAGATATCTTGTTAGGTACATCAAAGAGCCGACTTCGAGCCGAAGGCGCACTTGCAAAAATGTTGTGTGACCTTGTGCCTTTTAGGCCATGCCCCTGGTATAAAATACATTGAAAAAGCCAGATCCAACATAAAATACAATGAAAAAGCCACTTCTTCGTCAAATAATTGAAAATGCCAGGTCTTCATAAAATATATTGAAAAGCCAGATTCACATAATACACTTCAGTTCCCCCATGTGTCACTCCAGCCAGCACCTGCCTGTGTCACTCCAGCCAGCACCCGTCTGTGTCACTCCAGCCAGCTCCTTTGGCTCCCTCAGTTCTCAGTCTACGTAGTGCTGCTGCATGTCTGGCTCGAGTGCGGCAGTTTACAGATCTCTTGTGGTCATGTGACTTTGAGTGTTGGGAGCCACATTTGAATAAATAAATAGCCGCATGTGGCTCAAGAGCCACGCGTTGGCCACCATTGATCTAGGAGATATAGTAGAACCATGAATTGGGCTAGATAGGTAGATTCGAACACATTTAAACACATGTTCACACATAGTCATGCCCACATATACATGTAGATGCATATCTGCAAACAGATGTAAGAAATTCTAAATGTGGGGATGGTTAGTCCTACTATCTATAAATACAGTCCAAATTTTCCTTATATATTATTCAATTCAATGGTATCATTCAAAACGTGTGGTGCTAGGGAACCTAGTTTAAAAATCCAGAATGCTTCCTTCTTACATAAATGTCGATATCTATCACCTCCCCTACTAGTTGCCTTTATCTGTTCTATCGCTTTCACCTTTAGATCCCTTAGTCCACCATTCTCACAACTAATAACATGCTTTGGCAGACTGTGGGTTTTGAGCTTTTTCAGAATGCCTCTCCTATGTTCCAAAAATCTGGCATTCAGGCTACGGATGGTGCGGCCAACATACTGGATTCCGCATCCACAGGACAAAACATAAATAAAGAAGATTGGCAATTCATAGTCACAGGAGACTGCAGCATTACCCCAACGCATACTGTGGAAAATTATATTGGTGTGGATACATTCAGTTTAAATAGTTGCAACATACTGTAGTATGCTGATACTGCAAGTGTATCCACCTTGCACAGCTGAAATAGTTATAAGAAGTGCTACCATTGTCAATATGATCTCTGAAAGAGTATTAAGTAACAGGAATATTAAGTATATGTTGTTTTAAATATAATTTTATGGTTGATTTTAATTGTTTCATAAATACTCTTTGTTATTGGACAGCGCTTTCATAATTTATTTATAATTTTATTAAACTAGGAGCCTGGGGGGAGGGTTTTATGGGTCATGCAGGGAGAATAGTAAAGATGGTGGTAGTGAGCTAAATGGGGGTGGAAGGGAAAGAGCAGCCGGCAAGGGTATTTGCATGGGTTCTAAAAAGGGTAGTAACAAAGGTATTGTAAAAACATGAACATTTGTGTCATCATTACAGCATATAGAAAAGGATGTACGTAGCATTAGGGATGATATTTATGTCAGGGCGGAGAATTTAGGCTGAAACACTGGGTTGATCAAAGAGAAGAGTAAGGTGGGCAGTATTAAGTATGGTGGGGGGTGGAAAGGGAGCGAAAAGGACAGTCCGTAAGAGTAACTCTAGGTAGGCTCTAGTAAACCATGATAGGATACCTTTAAAAAGACAAGCGGGCAAGGGAACCACTAAACTAAAATGTATGCTGGCAAAAAAAAAAAGTAAAACTGGAGAATTGGAATTGTTAGCATCAAGGGCTGAGTATAATATAGGTATTACAGAAACATGTGGGACGACTCTCATGACTGGGTTGCAAACATGGAGAGGTATTCTCTTTTCAGGAGGGACAGGGCACGCAGAAGAGGAGGAGTTGTATGTCTTTATGTTAAACCATCTCTAAAACCATACTTAAAGGAGGATATTTATGAGGGGACTGGCGATAATGTGGAGTCACTATGGGTTAAAATCTCAAGTGGGGGTATTGATGCAAAAAAATAGTTATAGGCACGTGCTACAAACAGCCAGATATTCGCATACATGAGGAAGAACAACTCTTGCAGCAAATCAAAAGGACTGCGGGATTGGGGGACATCCCAGTGATTTGGGATTTTAACTATCCTGATATAAATTGGAGTAACGATCAATGTGTTAAAGCTAGGGGCAACAGGTTCTTAAATATTTTAAAGTATCACTACTTGTCTCAATTAGTCGAGGACCCAACTAGGTGTAAAACTACTCTGGATCTAGTAATTACTAATAATGTGGACATCATATCGAATACTAAAGTAGGGGAGACTTTGGGTAACAGTGATCACTATATGATCACATTCGACACCAGTTTTAGGAAACATAGCTATAAGGTGTAAACAAAAACATTTAACTTTAGGAAGGCTAAATTCAGTATGCTGAGATGTGCACTAAACGACATTGAGTGGGACGTTTTGTTTCATGGTAAGAACACTTCGGAAATGTGGGATGCTATAAAAGGGTTGCTAGATAGCAATATTCACAAATTTATTCCCATGGCCAGTAAGCGCATGAGTGCCAAACTTAAACCGATGTGGCTTAACAAGAAGGTAAAGGCAGAAATCAATAAAAAGAATCATGCTTTCAAAGCATTTAAATCTAATGGAAAGGAGGATACATTCCAGTACTACAAGAAATGCAATAAAAGATGCAAAAAAATAGGATTTTAATACCTACCGGTAAATCCTTTTCTACAAGTCCGTAGAGGATGTTGGGGACACCAAAAGAACCATGGGGTATAGATGGGATCCGCAGGAGACATGGGCACTTTAAGACTTTCAAAGGGGCGTGACCTGGCTCCTCCCTCTATATCCCTCCCCAGACTCAGTTTGGAACTGTGCCCGGAGAGACGGACATTTCGAGGAAAGGAATTAACAAACAAGGTGAGCATTATACCAGCTCACGCCATAAACATGCCGAATAACATCGCATTCAACTGAACACATGCCAGCGGACATGAACAAAATTCAGCAACAAGCTGAAGAAACCATAACACAACCTGTGTGTAACCAGAACTAAACTGCAGATACAGTACGCACTGGGACGGGCGCCCAACATCCTCTACGGACTCACAGAAAAGGATTTACCGGTAGGTATTAAAATCCTATTTTCTATTTCGTCCTAGATGATGTTGGGGACACCAAAAGAACAATGGTGTTTATACCAAAGCTCTATAGCGGGCGGGAGAGTGCGGATGACTCTGCAGCACCGATTGACCAAACTTAAGGTCCTCATCGGCCAAGGTATCAAACTTGTAAAACTTAGCAAAAGTGTTTGCTAAATAGCTGCTCGGCAAAGTTGCAATGCCGAGACTCCCCGGCCAGCCGCCCAGGATGAACCCACCTTTCTAGTAGAATGGGCCTTCACCGATTTTTGTAACTGCAAACCTGCCGTGGAATGAGCCTGCTGAATCGTTTGACATATCCAGCGGGCAATGGTCTGCTTGGAAGCAGGACACCCAATCTTATTGGGCACATACAGCACAAACAGAGACTCTGTTTTCCTAACTGGAGCCGTTCTGGAGACATAAATTTTCAAAGCTCTGACCACATCTAGAGACTTTTCCTCAGCCAAAGCGTCAGTAGCCACTGGCACCACAATAGGTTGTTTAATATGAAAAGAGGAAACCACCTTCGGCAGAAATTGTTGCCGAGTTCTCAACTCTGCTCTATCTTCATGGAAGATCAAATAAGGGCTCTTGTGAGACAAGGCCGCTAACTCAGACACCCGCCTTGCGGATGCCAATGCCAACAAAATGACAACCTTCCAAGTGAGGAATTTCAATTCCACTTTAAGTAAAGGTTCAAACCAATGTGATTGAAGGAATGTCAATACCACATTAAGGTCCCAAGGTGCCACAGTGGGCACAAAGGGAGGCTATATGTGCAGGACCCCTTGTCAGGGGCTGGTCTGATTGTGTTCCCGGTAATGACCTCGGTGAGCCAGTGGAGGGCGCAGGGAGGCAGAAGTTAGGTGGCTTGAGACATGGACAAGTCATATGCTGGAGCAATCCGGAAGTTTACACAGTGAGCACAGAGAATTGGCCAGACCTGAAGCAGAGGCGCGGAGTCTAACTCGCCAGGAGTTTTCGACAGTGACCCCCGCCAGGGGATATGGCCTTCGCTGCGCCTGACGGGCAGGTCGCGGCCCTCTGCTCAGGTTCCTCTGTGGAGGCTGTGAGACACTCGGGTATACAGGGATGCTTAATACCGGATTATACTGAAGTGCTTAACCATCGATGGTGAGTCCGATGGTGACATGAAAAGGTAAGTATATCGGAGATGGTGAACTCTGGAGTGCTTGGGTAGCTGAGGATATCCGGAGCCTGTGAGAGGAATCCTGGGCTGAGCACCGCAGACTGGTAACACACTGAGATGGAGATAGTGGAAGTCTCTGGCAGCAAGTAAGTAACCAGTTAAGGCAGGTGCAGCAGGACACAGGTAAACGGATCTCTGGAGCAAGCTTGGAGCCTTGAGAGCGATGCTGGAGAACTTGCAGGAGAATTGACAAGTTGTTCAAGGCAATGAGGAATCTGGGAAGCCTGCTTATATCCCCCCAGAAGGATGCTGATGGTTGCTGCCGGCAGCAGCAGCAGCAGCAGCATGCACAGAACCAGGAAGTAATTACCTGGATACCTGGATCATGTGACTCTGGATCATGTGACTCTGGATCATGTGACTCTGCCAGAGTCAGTGGAAAACATGCTAGAAACTACTAAAAGCACCAGTGGCTGATCTGCGGCACAGAATACACCAGCGTACCGGTAAGTGGCGTGTGCGAGCAGTGCGTGAACTGTGGTTCCTGACACCCCTTTTACAAAGGTCTGCACCTCAGGAAGTGAGGCCAATTGTTTCTGAAAGAAAATTGACAAGGCAGAAATCTGCACCTTAATGGAGCCTAATTTAAGGCCCGCATCCACTCCATTTTGTAGAAAATGGAGAAACCGTCCAAGGTCAAACTTCTCCACAGGAGCTTTCTTGGACTCGCACCAGGAAACATATTTCCTCCAATTACGGTGATAGTGCTTTGACGTCACACCCTTCCTAGCAAGTATAAGGGCAGGGATGACTTCACTGGGAATACCCTTTCGGCCTAAAATCTGGCGTTCAACCGCCATGCCGACAAACGTAGCCGCTGTAAGTCCTGATAGACGAACGGCCCCTGTCGTAGCAGATCATCGCGAAGAGGAAGAGGCCAGGGTTCTTCGACCAGTAACGCCTGAAGATCCGGGTACCAAATTCTCCTTGGCCAGTCTGGAACTACAAGGAGCGCTGGAATCTTTGTTTTTCTTAGAATTCTCATAACCTTTGGGATGAGAGGAAGCGGAGGGAAAATGTACACCGACGGAAACACCCAAGGTGACGTCAGTGCATCCACTGCCGCCTGAGGGTCCCTGGACCTGGAACAATACTTCAGAAGTTTACTGTTGAGGCGAGACACCATCATGTCTATGTGGGGAACCCCCCAAAGACTTGTCACTATTGTGAAGACGACTTGATGGAGGCTCCACTCTCCTGGATGTAGATCGTGTCTGCTGAGGAAGTCTGCTTCCCAGTTGTCCACCCCAGGAAGGAGTATTGCTGACAGAGCGCTTGTATGTGTCTCTGCCCAGCGGAGAATCTTTGTGGCCTCTGCCATGGCTGTCCTGCTCTTTGTGCCGCCTTGGCGGTTTATGTAAGCTACTGCTGTCACATTGTCCGATTTGATCAGGATAGGCCGGTTTTGAAGAAGATGCTCCGCTTGCAGAAAGCCGTTGTAAATGGCCCTTAGCTCCAGAACGTTTATGTGAAGATGAGTCTCTGGACCTGACCATCTTCCTTGGAAGGTCACCCCTTGTTTGACAGCTCCCCAACCTCGGAGACTTGCATCCGTGGTCACTAGGACCCAGTCCTGGATCCCAAACCTGCGTCCCTCTAAGAGGTGAGAGCTGTGGAGCCACCACAGGAGTGAGATTCTGGTGTTGGGAGATAGAATTATTCTCCGGTGCATATGAAGGTGGGATCCGGACCACTTGTCCAACAGGTCCCACTGAAACACTCTGGCATGGAACCTCCCAAACTGGAGGGCTTCGTATGCCGCTACCATCTTCCCCAGCAACCGAATGCATTGATGAATGGAGACTGTCGTTGGTTTCAGAATGAGTTTTACCAAACTCTGAATTTCCAGAGCTTTCTCCATAGGGAGGAACACTCTCTGCTGGACTGTGTCCAGAATCATACCTAAAAACGCCAACCGGGTTGTTGGGATTAACTGTGATTTTGGTAAGTTTAAGAGCCAGCCGTGCTGTTGCAGAATCGATAGGGACAGTGCAATGTTCCGTACCAACTTGTCTTTGGAGCTCGCCTTTATCAGGAGATCGTCCAAGTATAGGATAATTGTAACTCTTCGCTTGCGGAGGAGAACCATCATCTCTACCATGACTTTTGTGAAAATCCTCAGAGCCGTGGACAGGCCAAACGGCAATGTCTGAAACTGGTAATGAGTATCCTGGATTGCAAACCTGAGGTACCTTTGATGAGGGGGATAGATGGGGACATGAAGGTATGCATCCTTTATGTCCAATGATACCATGAGTTCCCCCTCCTCCAGACTGGAGATCACTGCTCTGAGAGACTTCATCTTGAATTTGAATTTCTTCAGGAAAATATTTTAGAGATTTCAGGTTGAGGATTGGTCTTACCGAGCCATCCGGCTTTGGTACCACAAACAGGCTTGAATAAAAGCCCTCCCCTTGCTGTGCCAGGGGAACCGGGACCACAACCTGATTTTGACACAATTTTTGTATTGCTCCACAGACTAGAACTCTGTCTGGAAGCGAAGCTGGTAAGGTCGATTTGAAAAAACGGCGAGGGGGAACGTCTTGAAACTCCAGTTTTACCCTTGGGTCACAATTTGTAACACCCAAGGGTCTAGGTCCGAACGAACCCAGACCTGACTGAAGAGCTTTAGACGTGCCCCCACTGGTGCGGTCTCCTGTAGGGGAGACCCGGCGTCATGCGGTGGATTTGGCAGAAGCTGGGGAGGACTTCTGCTCCTGGGAAACCGAGGAGGCGGGTGTTCTCTTGCCCCTTCCTCTACCACTGGTAGCAAGGAAGAAATTACCTCGGCCTCTTTTATACTTGTTGGGCCGAAAGGACTGCATTTGATAGTGTGGTTTCTTTTTGTTGCGCAGGAACATAAGGTAAATAGGTTGACTTACCCACGATGGCCGCTGATACCAAATCAGTAAGGCCATCCCCAAAAAGTTCACCTCCCTTAAATGGAAGGGGCTCCATATTTTTCTTGGAATCAGCGTCAGCATTCCACTGGTGAGTCCAAAGCGCTCGCCTAGCCGCAACTGACATAGCATTAGCCTTAGCACACAGGAGGCCAGCATCTCTTGCAGCCTCTTTCAAGTACGCAGCCGCGTCCCTGATATAACCAAGCGTCACTAGGATGCTATCCCTATCAAGTTTATCCAAATCAGAAGACAAACTTTCAGCCCATTTTTCAATAGCGCTACTTACCTACGCTGACGCAATCAGAGGACTAAGCTGCGTCCCCATGTTTGTAAAAATAGCTTTCAAAGTAGCCTCCTGCTTACGATCAGCTGCCTCCTTAAGGGTCGTCGACTGAGCCGCAGGGAGGGCTAACTGTTTAGACAAGCGCGCTAGGGCCTTGTCAACTGTGGGTGGTGTTTCCCACTTTTCCCTATCAGCTGCGGGAAAGGGGTACGCCACCTTGATCCGGTTAGGAATTAGAAATTTTTTATCAGGGTTGTTCCAAATGCCATCAAAGAGGTCATTTAGTTCAAAACATGGAGGATAAGCAACTGAGTGGCCTGGAGAGCACAGTTTCAATCTTTGCAGATTATACTAAACTGTAAAGGGTAATTAATTCAGAAATAGATGTGGAGTCTCTGCAGAACGAATTATCTAAACTTGAAATCTGGGCGTCTAAATGGGGAATGAGGTTCAATATAGTAAAATGCAAGGTTATGCATTTTCGGGACTAAAAACAAACTTGCATCCTGCATATTAAATGGGGACAGTCTAGGGGTAACAGTTTTGTAAAAAGATTTGGGGGTACTCATTGATAATAAGCTTAATAACTGTATACAATGTCAAAGCGCAGTAAAGAATGCAAGTAAGGTGCTAGCGTGCATAAAACGGGGAATTGAGACAAGGTACGAGGATGTAATTCTGCCGTTGTACAAATTATTGGTACGTCCGCACCTGGAATATAGCATTCAGTTTCTCTGGCTGGGTCCACAGGATTATCCACAGGATAACATTGGGATAAAGTTGCGCGATAGCGGAAATGGCACCAACACGATCACGAGCTTTCTGGCCTCCCAGGATGCATTGGGGCCTTCACCATATATTCCCGACCCACTGACTCAGTCAAATCAGTTTTTTTGCTCGGTGCGGCAGGAAGCCGCATGGTCACAGGGCTGCTGAGAAAGCAGCCTCAAGCTTTTATTATTTTATTTTTATAGACTTACTATTTTTCTTAAACGCATACTATAAGGAGTAGCTCCAACAACTCCCCACCGGGTCGCAACAACGCTTACCTTCGGGTATTAGTGCTGTCTCGACGGGCGTCTGTGTCGGATGTTCTAGCAGGTACAGCAGACATAACCAGGCTGTGGCCGGAGCATGGGGAGACGGTGAGTCTATGGACTTCCGCTTACTAGAGGGGTCAGGACACAGCTACACTGATTTGGTGGAGACTTCAAACAGTGTGTTGATGCGTCGAACATCTCGAGTGCGACAGCGCTATGCTCCGGGGATCATAGGCGCCAGGACTAGGTAGAGGCGGCGATCCTGGGAGTTTAAGTCAACAGGGGGATTCAGACGCTCTCCTGGCCGCCCCTCCTCCGAGTTCATGGCCAGTTTCCGCGCGTCTCTCATTTCATGAACTGAATGACCTCACTTCCGGCTCAGACGCTACCACGATGGTACTCGGTCGCAGCTTAGATGCTGCGGTTGTGTACACTAGAAATCCCGCCCAGACCGAGTCGCAGGCCTTAGCGTCTGCATACACGTGGAAGCCGCTTAGCGTCCGTGTCCGTCAGAGAGCGACTGTGTCCGTTATCAGGAGCGGTAGTGTACATCAGTAGCGTCTGAATACACTCAGCGTCTTACGAGCGTATTTGCTTGGATATGGAAGTGTGGTGAGTCTCCCTGTATCCCGCTCTCCGGAGTCAGGGTATACAGTACTAAAAATTCTCTCTACTTCTTAGTATGAATTGTTAATTTTTAGTACCTATTGCATATGAGGCCTGTATATTACTGTGTTTTCTGCATGTTATGTTGAAAAAAGAACCAGTTAAAAACAGAAGTACAATTTTCCTACTTATGTATAAGTTATTATGGAGGTTGTATTCTCATATGACAATGTCTAATGCTTTAACATATGACTGACTGCTAGTATGTGTGCTGACTTTTCTGTGTAATGTCATTTCTGTTCTGACCCTCAAATCAGGTGCACTGTGGTCAGATTGATCTCACCTCTATATATTTACATATAGGGTGATTTTCAGTCACAAATTGTGTAGTCAATAACAGATTATTACCATGTCTGTGAGTGGAAAAAATGACGAGGCGAATTTATCAAGCACTCCTACAGCCCTAACATGCTTATCTTGTAAGTCAGGGGTAATTGATATTAATCAATTGGTCACTTATGCGGGTTTGTGTGCAAACTGTTGCGCTTTCCAGCGAAGTAAAAAACAGGAGTTGGTTCAACTACCAACAGAGCCACCATGGAATATGTTCGCAAAGACTCTATCTTCTATAACAGACAGATTAACTCAGGTAGCACCACCTCAAGGGTTAGGTTACACTATGAACCCATACATGCAGCTCCCTTCCTATGGTTTGGTTCCAGTAGCCTTTACAAGCAAACAAGGGACAGGTAAGACTAAGACAGATATGTCTGTATGGCAGACTACACAAGATGATACAATGGATGATGATACAGTAGGTTCGAATACTCTGTATGATGATCAGTCGCAGAGTTTTAGTTCAGAAGATGTAGCTGAACTTATTAATGCTGTGAAGGCTGTTCTTTAGTTGGAAGAGCCAGCTAAGACAGTGTTAAAAGCTAAAACACCTGTATTTAAACGAACAAAATCAGTGAAAGCTGAATTCCCAGCGTCAGATGAGCTGACGGAAATGATGGATGAGTCTTGGGCGGAACCCAGTAAAAAGTATAAGATTCCTAAAAGATGGGATTCTTATTATCCATTTCCAGCTGTGGATTGTTCGAAAAGAGAAGTTCCTCCAAAAGTAGATGCACATGTTCTGCGACTCGTGCATAAATCTACTTTACCACTGTCATCTACCTCACTAAATGATGTCACAGACAGAAGGGTATATAGCCATTTGAAAAATATATTTTCTCTAGTTGGAGCAGTGGTATGACCTGCTATGGCTTCGGCCTGGGTAGCAAAGGCAATGAGCGAATGGATAGAGGAACTAGAGAATGACATCCCTTCTCCTACTAGGGAGCAAGAGGATCGTTTTTGCCGTTTAAGACAATCTGCCCAGTACTTGGAAGAAGCAGCAATTGATGTAGGTACAGTTGCTTCTAAAGCTTCAGCCTTGACAGTAGTCGCTCGCAGAGCAGTTTGGCTACGTACCTGGAAGGCAGATGCGGAATCCAAGAAAGAATTGGAAGCATTGCCTTTCGTTGGTAATATATTATTTGGAAAACCTTTATCGGATATCCTAGAATCAGAGGCTGAATCGAAGAAGGTCAGATTCCCGGCTACTTATAACCCTAAGTCCAAGGGTTTAAAATTTCGCTCTTTTCGTTGGCAAAGCAAAAGCTAAAGAGGAGCCTAAGCAACCCCAGTTTAAATCCAGGGGTAGGAAGCAGTGGGCTAGCAAAAAGCCAGCTTCCTCAGTCTGAACAGAAACCCTCAGCCTGAAGAGACGGGCTCCGCCTGGAGGATTCCAGGGGTGGGGGCCGACTCCTTCATTTTGCACACATATGGCAACAGTCAACAGCAGATGCTTGGTTCAGAAGGTAGTATCTCTGGGGTATGGGTTCCCATTCAGGAGGCAGCCTCCTCAAAGATTTTTTTGCACCAACCCGTCTCGTATAGAGTCGAAGGCCAATTCCCTGCAAGAAGCAGTCCAAAAATAACTGCAGTCAGGTGTGATTGTCCCAGTACCTCCATCACAAAGGGGACAGGGGTTTTACTCCAATCTATTTCTAATCCAGAAGCCAAATGGGTCATATCGACCAATTCTCAATCTGAAAATGTTGAACACATACATATGGATCCCGAAGTTCCACATGGAGACGTTACGCTCCATAATGTTGGCTATGGAACCGGGAGATTACATGGTATCTCTGGATGTACGGGATGCTTACCTACATGTGCCTATAGCACTGTCGCATCAGTGTTACCTCAGGTTTGCCATCCTCCAAGAACATTTTCAGTTCCAAGCTCTGCCCTTCTACAGCTTCAGCACCCAGGGTGTTTACCAAGATCATGGTGGATATGGCAGCTTGTCTGCGCAAACAGGGGATAAGAATATTCCCATACCTCGAGGACCTGTTAATCTTAGCACATTCGCAAGAATTACTGTTAGAGCCATCTTCAGCAGATGATAGTTTGTTTACAGAGACACGGGTGGCTCATAAATTGGGAAAAGTCGTCCCTGAATACGTCACAGCGGATGGTTCATTTGGGGGCCATATTGGATTCAGACCTACAGAAAGTTCTCTTACCAGAGAAAAAGATAGTCAAGGTGCAGGTCATGACTCAGGAAGCGTTGCACGCCCAGACAATGTCAGCCCATGCAGCAATGCGACTGTTGGGTCTGATGGTATCAACCTTCGACATGGTGGAATATGCGCAATTCCACTCCAGACCATTGCAGCACCTTATTCTGACCAAATGGAACGGAAATCATCAGACGATAAAAAAGCAGATGATGACGTTTCCAGTAAACGTAAAAAGGTCTCTAGCGTGGTGGCTACAGACAGACCATTTAAACAAGGGGAGACCCTTTTAGATAAAAGAATGGCAAGTCCTGACAACAGATGCCAGCCTGCAAGGCTGGGGTGCGGTACTCGGAAGCCTGTGGTTCCAGGGAAAATGGACCGCAAGGGAAAGTCGCCTGCCAATAAATCTGTTGGAAATAAGGGCCATTTACTTGGCTCTAGTTCAGGCAAAGGACAGTCTGCAAGGGAGACCAGTCCAGATTCGCTCAGACAATGCTACGGCAGTAGCGTACCTCAATCATCAAGGAGGAACTCTCAGCAAGAGACTGATGGAGGAAGTAACTCACATTCTAAGATTGGCAGAACTCCATCTTTCAGCATTGTCAGCAGTATTTGTCCCGGGTGTACTGAACTGGGAAGCGGATTTTCTCAGCCGACACACCATTCCCTCAACGTCCAGATCTGCTAATGCAGGGTCCTTGTTGTCAGTCATCTGGATCGCCTGTCTTTGACAGCGTGGCTGTTGAAACCTCTATCTTAGAGGCTAAAGGTTTTTCGAAACAGGTAATCCAAACTATGCTTAGAGCAAGAAAGCCTTCTTCGGCCCATGTGTATCATAGAATATGGCAAGCCTATATTCATTGGTGTACTGGAAAAAATTTCAATCCAAGATCCTTTAAAGTGACCAGGATTTTGAATTTCCTTCAAGCAGGATTGGATAAAGGTTTGAAAGTTGCTTCCTTGAGAGTTCAAGTATCAGCGTTAACTGTATAGTTCCAGCGAAATATTGCTGATTTACAGGATGTACGTACTTTTTTCCAGGGAGTAGTACATATTCAACCTCCATTTGTTCCTCCTGCAGCTCCCTGGGATTTGAATTTAGTTCTTAAATTTCTCCAGGGTCCTCTGTTTGAACCACTTGAGAAAGCAGATCTTAAATGGTTAACGGCTAAAGTGCTTTTTTTAATGGCAATGGCGTCAGCCAGAAGAGTGTCAGATTTAGGAGCATTATCGTGTAAGTCTCCTTTCCTAAGTTTTTTCCAGACAGAGCAGTTCTCAGAACGAGATCTAGTTATCTTCCAAAGGTGGTATCAAAGTTTCACCTGAATGAAGAGATTGTAGTCCCAGCTTTTCAGGTATCGGGACTATCTGCGGGAGAAGTGTCGCTGGACGTGGTCCGGGCTTTAAGAATCTACATAGATCGTACTAGTGCCATCAGAAAAACAGAGTCTCTCTTCATCCTCTACGGATTCCATATAAGAGGATGGCTTGCTAGTAAACAGACGCTGGCGAGATGGCTCCGAATGGTAATATCAGACGCTTATTCTCATGCAGATCTCCCTATTCCGGCTAATGTCTCTGCATACTCTACAGGTAAGGTAGGTCCTTCTTGGGCAGCACAACAGGGTGCATCAGCAGAACAGATATGTAGGGCAGCCACATGGTCTTCCATAAACACATTCATTAGACATTATGCCTTGGATACTTTTGCCTCTCATGACGCAGACTTCGGTCGAAAGGTCATCCTGTGCAATCAGGAGCGTCCCCACCACTAAAATGGCCTTGAGAATCCCAATGTTATCCTGTGGATAATCCTGTGGACCCAGCCAGAGAAATATACGTTATGGTAAGAACTTACCGTTGATAAACGTGATTTCTCTTATGTCCACAGGGATCCCACCCTGACGCATCTGATTTGAGGATCTAGACAATCACTAAAACCTCTTCCTTCTTGTATGGAAGGGTGTGCATGTGTGTTCTTATCGCCTAAACAGGTCTCTAACTGATGTTCCTGCCTAAAATCGCTGTGGAAAGAACTGATTTGACTGAGTCAGTGGGCGGGACTATATGGTGAAGGCCCCAATGCATCCTGGGAGGCCAGAAAGCTCGTGACCGTGTTGGTGCCATTTCCGCTATCGCGCAACTATATCCCAATGTTATCCTGTGGATAACTGTGGACATAAGAGAAATCACGTTATCAACTGTAAGTTCTTACCATAACGTATATTTTGGGCACCACTGTATAAAAAGGATACCAGGGAACTCGAAAGGGTTCAAAGGCGAGCTACTAAATTGACTAAAGGGCTAGAGGGACTGGATTACGAGGAAATGCTTTCTAGGTTGAATATGTATACACTGGAAAAGAGGCGTCTAAGAGGAGACATTATTAATGTCTTCAAATATGTAAAGGGCCACTACAAAGAGTTATCAGAGAAATTATTTATTAAAAGAACTAGAACTTGGATGGGGCTTCACCCCTGGCCCTTGGGTGGCTGGGGGGGACCCCTTGATTGAAGGGGTCCCCACTCCCCCAGGGTACCACGACCAGGGGTGACTAGTTGGATATTTAATGCCACGGCCGCAGGGCGCTGTATAAAAGTGACCCCTGGCTGTGGCATTATCTGTCCAGCTAGTGGAGCCCGATGCTGGTTTAAAAAATACGGGGGACCCCTACTCTTTTTGTCCCCCGTTTTTTTTGCACCAGCACCAGGCGCAGAGCCCAGTGCTCGTTTTAAAAATACGGGGGATCCCCTGTCAGTTTTTCCCCTGCATTTTTAGAACCAGGACCGGCTCGAAGAGCCCGAGGCTGGTTATGCTTTGGACGGGGGACCCCACGCAATTTTTTTCATGATTTTTACCATTCCATTTAAAAAATATATATATATATATTTTTTTAAAAATATATAAATAATACTTGTGCCTCCAAAATAGACATACCAAGTACCTAATCCCTTCTAATATAAATAGATATGGTATTACCAATAAAAAAAACACCAAAAAGAACATGTTTTTAAAAATTTTTATTAGATTCCGCCACCAAAGTGTGGCGGATTGAAAATGACGAATTTACTGTCTAAAAGCACTGTTGTCGAATTTCCAAACTTCAATTGAATATACTTTTGTCGAATTGCCGCATTTGTACCATTGCAGAAATGACGAATTTGACAAATGTCGAATTTCAAAAAGTTGAATTTGGAAAGTCCGTTTTTTTGACGAAAAGTACTTAATTGCATTGTCGAATATTTTTTTTTTGCGAAAAAGTCCAGTTTTTCGACAATTTTGGGAATTCGACCGCAATTGCATATACCCCCTAATCTTGCTGCTAGTGCTTAAGCCTGAATCAGATGTTTACATGAAGAATGTTAGTGGATACATTTGTATCTATGTGTCCTGTTACTTTGTATTTGAAATAATGTATCAAGGAATATGCCTTCTTACAGGGAATTAACCCTTGTACTACGGCAATCAGAGAATATTCACACACCTTGGTGCATAAAAAATGAGTTGTATTCTGCCAGTCGTCTAAAATGATAACTGGCAGTCAATAAGTATTGGTACTGTCCAGTCACAATACCCTCTGTGTGTCTGTGATCTCTTTCTATTCACATAATGATTAATCTCTGCAAGCCTAATACAACATATGAGTATCTGTGCAGCGTTATTACACAAGCTAATATGTCATGTACTACACTTATGTATACGTGTGGTTATATGCACATAATTTTGCACTATATATCCCTTTGTTTCTGTTTTATTTCTTCCATTCATACATATAGTTGTATATTATTTCCAATTCAGCCTTATTTAGGGCTGAGTAAAGCAAGTGTTAAAGAGTTGATAGAAAAAAAAATGTGACAAGAGTATGATGATGAAAATAAACTAAATATGTGCTAAAGAATAAAGAGTTAAAATTAATAATAATATGTGGATATAATTAATAAAGGACTTTTCATATAGATTTCTAATCTTGCTGCTAGTGCTTAAGCCTGAAGTCAGATATTTACATGCAGAATGCGAAATCCGATTATTTTTTTTTCTTTTTAAAACTCTTTCTGCTGTGGGGTACACTGGGCTCCACAAGGATAGACATTGGGGTGTAGAGTAGGATCTTGATCCGAAGCACCAACAGGCTCAAAAGTCTTGACTTCTTCCCAAGATGCATAGCGCCGCCTCCTATATCACCCCGCCTCCGTGCACAGGAGCTCAGTTTGTAGTTGGTGCTTGCACTGCAAGCATGTAACAGGAAGAGCTGCTCACAGCAGCTCTATAAAGGTTTTTTCTGAGGAAAAAAGAAGACTACAAAGGCTGCAGCAGAGGCACAGATTGTGCTGGATGTCAGTAGACATTGCCTGCTGCAGCTCCATCTCTCCCCCAGCGGCGGGACCCGCACTTTATCGCGATCCGGCGCGGCCGGTGGGAGGGTCGCGCGCGCTGGCGGTGGACACTGTGGCAGTACAGGCGATCCCACTAGATTACCAGGGCATGGGTGCAGGTCAGGTTTTCTCTCTAAACGTTTTTTACAAGTAGCCCGTAGTACCCGGTGGTTTTGCCAGCAGAGGGGATAAGGCTTAGACCTGCACCCCCAGGGCGCCATTTCCCGCAAATGTATCCGCCCTGGAGCTGCATATCTGTCTCTCCCTCGCTCCCTGGCAGTGTCTGCGGCGCCATTATCCCTCAGCTCACTGTTCCTGGGAATGCTTGGGCAAATCCTCCTATGTAGAGCTGCCTGGTTGTCAGTGCTGTGACTTTACATGACACTTAAGTATTCTACCTGCCTTTTTTAGTCAGTGTTAGTTAAGAAAGAGTGCACTTAGTCAGGGTTTCCTAGTACAATTACCCTGTGATATACATCCAGTTCTTACTGTGTACTGTTATATCTATTGTTATATAGCTGTGTACGCTAGTCCAGTGCAGTATTATTGTTAGTAATAACCTCTGCATTGTACAGACTGTGACTATTTGTGTGTGCATTTGATTGCTGAGTGGTGTCCATTTCATGTTTTTCACTCAACCTGCTATCCCTATATTCTATAACCTTTGGGGGCTTGGTGCGTCAGGTTTTATCTAATATAGGATATTCACAAAGATATACTGTATTACATATTTTTTTCTGTGATTTAGGGGGTAATTCCAAGTTGATCGCAGCAGGAAATTTTTTAGCAGTTGGGCAAAACCATGGGGGTCATTCCGAGTTGTTCGCTCGCAAGTGAATTTTAGCAGATTTGCTCATGCTAAGCCGCCGCCTACTGGGAGTGAATCTTAGCATCTTAAAATTGCGAACGATGTATTCGCAATATTGCGATTACACACCTCGTAGCAGTTTCTGAGTAGCTTCAGACTTACTCGGCATCTGCGATCATTTCACTGCTTGTCGTTCCTGGTTTGACGTCACAAACACACCCAGCGTTCGCCCAGACACTCCCCCATTTCTCCAGCCACTCCTGCGTTTTTTCCGGAAACGGTAGCGTTTTTTCCCACACGCCCATAAAACGGCCTGTTTCCGCCCAGTAACACCCATTTCCTGTCAATCACATTACGATCGCCAGAACGATGAAAATGCCGTGAGTAAAATTCCTAAGTGCATAGCAAATTTACTTGGCGCAGTCGCAGTGCGGACATTGCGCATGCGCATTAAGCGGAAAATCGCTGCGATGCGAAGATTTTTACCGAGCGAACAACTCGGAATGACCCCCCATGTGCACTGCAGGTGTGGCAGATATAACATTTGCAGAGAGAGTTACATTTGGGTGGGTTATTTTATTTCTGTGCAGGGTAAATACTGGCTGCTTTATTTGTACACTGCAAATTAGATTGCAGATTGAACACACCACACCCAAATCTAACTCTCTCTGCACATGTTATATCTGCCTCCCCTGTAGTGCACATGGTTTTGCCCAATTGCTAACAGAATTCCTGCTGCGATCAACTTGGAATTACCCCCCATATCTCTCCTTTATCTCTGCTGGTGCTGACTACACTGCGCAGGGGTTTGGGTAAGAGGTATTGTGCTGCTGCCAATTGTACTGTGTTACCTGATACTGCAAATTATATCATGTCTGCTTCTGAGGGTATTGGTTCTGGGGCTGAACACACTGCCGGTGTTGCTGAAGCCGCAGATACCTATGAGGAGAATATAGCAGCTTTGGGCTCTGGTTCTGGGGGATCCTTGCCCCCCTAGTGGGACAGTGGCACAGGGGGCAAATAATGACCCGCCATGGATCGCTTTTTCCACGCTTCTGCATACGCTAGTTCATAAACTAACACCCCTATGGGACCCCCAATGCCGGTGAAACCGTTTGTGGTCCCTGCAGCTAACCCGCCATGGGTGGACGATTTATCTGCTCAAATAAAGAAGTTGAACCAGTCCCTGACTACTAAAAAGTCTGACCGTCGCTCGCCTACGTCCAAGGGGTCCTCTAAGCGAGCTCTTGTCTCCTCACAATCCACTGCTGTCACTGACACCTCGTCGGGTGAAGACGGCACTTACACTGACCCCACAGGTTCTGACTCAGATACTGCTGATGGGGAGGGTGGTTCACATGTGGATGTTCCTAATCTTTTGGAGGCTATTAAGTTAATTTTACAGATTACGGATGATCCCGAGTCATCCGTTCCTCCTAAGAAACCAGATAGGTTCAAGCGTCAGAAGGTGATTAAACAAGTTTTACCTCACTCTGACCATCTAATTGATATACATCAGGAACCCTGGGAAAACCCGGGTACGAAGTTTGTGCCTCAAAAGAAGATGCTGGCTCGCTATCCCCTCGCGCCAGAGCTGTCTAAAAATTGGGAAACGCCTCCTCCAGTGGACTCACATGTGGCTAGGATGGTGGTTTCCTCAGCTCTACCGGTCACCACCGTCACGTCTCTAAAAGAGCCTACGGATAAACGTGTGGAGGGTTGTCTGAAAGCGATTTACACCCTCATGGGTGCTGCACAAAGGCCCACTATTGCAGCTACTTGGGCTGCAGAGGCCATTGAAGCATGGGCCTTGGAGTTAGATGCTGAAATCTCCTCTGACCATGCTAGACAATGCTTGTCTTATATTGTCACAGCTTCTCGTTTATTAAAGAGGCGGCTTCTGATTCCGATATCCTGGCAGCCAAGGCCTCTACTACGTCTGTCCTGGCTCGCCGGATATTGTGACTGAGATCCTGGTCTGTGGATTTGGACTCTAGAAAAACCCTGGAGGTACTCCTTTTTAAGGGAGATATTCTGTTTGGGGAGGATTTAAATAAGATTGTGGCTTACTTGGCTACTGCCAAAACTGCCTGTCTGCCAAGTACTGCTCCTTCTGTGTCGAAGGCTAAAGGTACTTTCTTTTGCCCCTTTCGTCCTTCAGGTAAAGCAAAGGTAAGGCGTACTACAAGCAGGCCCGCACTTCCAAACCTGGAAAGTCTAAGCCCAAAAGAGCCTGGGCGGCCCGTCAGCCAGCTTCCAAGACAGATAAGCCTGCCGCATGACGGGGCGGACCTCCATCTGGGGGATCGCAGGGTGGGGGGCCGGCTTCTAGAGCAGGCCTGGCCAACCTGTGGCTCTCCAGCTGTTGTAAAACTACAAGTCCCATCATGCCTTGCCACAGTTTTGCTATTAGGGAATGCTAAAACTGTGGCAGGGCATGCTGGGATGTGTAGTTTTACTACATCTGGAGAGCCACAGGTTGGCCAGGCCTGTTCTAGAGTATACCCAGTAATGGTTGAAGACCACTTCAGATGCCTGGGTACGGGAAGTCATCACGCGAGGTTACGCCATAGCCTTCAGAAACCGACCCCCTCATCGATTTTGCCAGACAGATGTCCCGTTGGACAAGACAAAGGCAAACATTCTACATTCAGTGTTACAGACCCTCCTCGATACAGGAGTCGTAGTACAGGTGCCTCTTGCGCAGAGGGGCCGGGGGTCCTATTATCCGCTGTTTCTAGTCCCGAAACCGAATGGGTTCTCCCGGCCCATTCTCAACCTCAAGGCATTGAACAGGTTTGTGAAGGTTTCCAGGTTCCGGATGGAAACCCTTCGCTCTATAGTTCTGGCCTTGGAACCTGGGGACTTCATGGTCTCCCTGGATATACAGGATGCTTACCTGCATATTCCTATAGCAGTGTCTCATCAGCAATACCTGAGATTTGCTATTGGCAACTGCCATTCCCAGTTTTGGGCGTTACCTTTTGGCTTAACAATGGCTCCGCGAATCTATACAAAAGTCATGGCGGTGATGACGGTGGTACTCCGCCGTCAAGGGGTCAGGATACTGCCGTTTTTTTGGACGACTTGTTAATCCTGGCAAATTCCCTAGAACTTCTCCTGCGTCATCTAGATGTGACGGTCCGGTTTCTGCAAGCCCACGGGTGGCTCATCAACTGGAAGAAGTCATCCCTGATCCCTGCTCAGAGATTGGTGCATCTGGGAGCACTATTGGACACTCACAACCAGCGGTTGTTCCTGTCTCAGGAGAAAGTCCTGAAACTTCAGGACAGGATTCGTTGCTTCCTTTCTCGTCCGCAAGTGTCCATACATTTGGCGATGCAGGTGCTGGGCCTCATGGTGTCAGCATTCGACATGGTGGAGTACGCTCAATTTCTCTCTCGCCCTCTCCATAGGCTGATTCTAGCCAAATGGGATGGCCTGCCTCACCGGATCAGGTCTTAAATGATCTCATTGACTCCGGAGGTCCGTCTGTCGCTGGTCTGGTGGCTCCGGGACCAACAACTGTGCAGGGGCCGTCTTTTCTGGATATCTGACTGGGTCCTGTTGATGACAGATGCCAGACTAAGAGGTTGGGGTGCGGTACTGGAGCAACACTCACTTCAGGGGCGGTGGACCAAGGAGGAGTCCCTCCTCTCGATCAATATTCTGGAGTTGCGGGCGGTCTTCAATGCCTTGAACCTATCCCAGCATTTAATTCAGAACCGTCCTGTTCAAGTACAGTCACCACAGTAGCTTACGTAAATCATAATGGCGGCACTCAAAGCCACCTAGCAATGAAGGAAGTCTCACGGATTCTACAGTGGGCAGAACGTCATCTACCGGCCATATCGGCAATATTTATTCTGGGAGTCCTGAATTGGGAAGCGGACTTTCTCAGTCGTCAGGACGTGCATGCCTGTGAATGGGGCCTCCATCCAGAAGTGTTTCAACTCCTAGTGCAAAGGTGGGGCCTTCCAGATGTAGATCTGATGGCGTCTCGACACAATCACAAGGTTCCGGTCTTCGGAGCAAGGACAAGGGATCCTCAAGCAGAATTCGTGGATGCGCTGGCAGTACCGTGGAGGTTTCGGCTGACGTACGTGTTCCCTCCGGTGTCACTCCTGCCCAGGGTAATTCGGAAGTTCAAGCAAGAAAAAGGAATTCTGCTTCTCATAGCTCCAGCGTGACCCAGACGGCACTGGTTCTCAGACCTGCAAGGCCTATCATCAGAGCGTCCAATTCTACTTCCACAACGCCCAGACCTACTTGTTCAGGGCCCCTGTGTCTACCAGAACCTAGCCCGGCTGTCTTTGATGGCGTGGCTCTTGAAGCTTCCGTCTTAAGGGCTAAAGGGTTTTCTGAGGCAGTCATTCAAACTAAGTTGCGGGCCCGGAAACCGGCTTCGGCTCGGATTTACTATAGGGTCTGGCATTCTTACTTTGTTTGGTGCGCATCTAACGATTATGACGCTTCCAAGTTTAGTATAGCCAAGTTGTTGGCTTTTCTTCAGCAGGGCCTGGACTTAGGCCTGCGTCTGGCCTCCCTCAAGGTTCAAATATCTGCCTTGTCGGTGTGGTTTCAGATAAAAATTGCCACCTTACCTGATGTGCATACCTTTACTCAGGGCGTGTTGCGTATCCAACCTCCCTATGTCCTGCCTGTGGCTCCTTGAGACTTGTCGGTGGTTTTGGAGGCGTTACAATAGTCTCTGTTTAAACCTCTTGGTTCAGCTGACCTTAAGTGGCTTTCCCTTAAGGTGGTGTTTCTGCTGGCAATTGCTTCAGCTAGAAGAGTGTCGGATTTGGGTGCCTTGTCCTCTAGTTCCCCATATCTGATATTTCACCGTGACTGGGCGGTTCTTAGGACTCGTCCCGGCTATCTACCTAAGGTGATTTCTTCGTTCGACCTTAATCAGGAGATTGTAGTTCCGGCACTTGTTTCTCCTGATCTGTCTCCCAAAGAGCGGTCTTTGGATGTGGTACGGGCTCTCCATATCTATGTGAAGAGAACTGCTCCTATTAGGAAATCTGATTCTCTTTTTGTTGTGTTTGGGTTTCATAAACGGGGCAGACCTGCTCACAAGCAAACTCTGGCCAGATGGATTAGAATGGTGATTGCACATGCTTATGTGAAGGCTGGTCTCTCTGCTCCTGATCACATTAAGGCCCATTCTACTCGGTCTGTTGGACCTTCTTGGGCAGCCCGCCGTGGTGCGACCCTTGAACAATTGTGCAAGGTGGCTACGTGGTCCTCAGCGAACACGTTCATTAGGTTCTATGCCTTTGATACCGCCGCTTCCCAGGATGCTTCCTTTGGACGCCGGGTTCTTGTACCCACTACAGTGCGTCCCCTCCCATAAGGAATTGCTTTAGGACATCCCCAATGTCTATCCTTGTGGAGCCCAGTGTACCCCGCAGCAGAAAACGAGTTTTATGGTAAGAACTTACCTTTGTTAAAACTCTTTCTGCGATGTACACTGGGCTCCACAAGGCGCACACCCTGACGCACTTAGCTTCTTTGGGTTGGTATGGCATTAGCCGCTGACACTTCTCCTGTCGGGAGAGTGTGGTGTTTGTGGCAACTGGCAGTTGTCGTCTCTTTTACTTGCTACTGCATTGGGCTGGTTAACAAAACTGAGCTCCTGTGCACGGAGGCGGGGTGATATAGGAGGCGACACTGTGCATCTTGGGAAAAAGGTCAAAGCTTTTGAGCCTGTTGGTGCTTCAGATCAAGATCCTACTCTACACCTCAATGTCTATCCTTGTGGAGCCCAGTGTACCTCGCAGAAAGAGTTTTAACAAAGGTAAGTTCTTACCATAATACTCATTTTTACTATGTTTAATGACTTTCGTTACTTGGAGAGTGCCCCTCCTTTGAGGGAATTGGTGTGTGTGTGTGTGTGTGTGTGTGTGTGTGTGTGTGTGTGTGTGTGTGTATATATATATATATATATATATATATGTGTGTGTGTGTGTATGTAGAGAGAGAGATACATTGGGGACCGGTGATATTGTGTGAGTGGCTGTAGGGATCCACCCACACAGGGAAGAAAAGTGGTGAACACACATAGGTGCTGCTGGTGGTCACAGTCAATACAGTTCAGATGGGGCTGCAGTTGGAGTGAAACAGGCTGGGTTACCAGGGTCAGACCTGTAGGATGCAGGGAGAGCCTAAACCCCTGACACTGCATTTAGGAAGTTGTGCCAGCCAAGCAGGAGCCTGTGTTACCCTGCAGGTAGCAGCCAAGGACTGTGAGTCTCTGTAACTTTGTGATGCAGACCAGCTACCCTGTCAGATATGGGACAAACATTGAGGTAGTATACTGAACAGCGGCTAGGTTGCTTGTTGTTTTGTTTCAGTTACTATGCTGCCAGTGAAGTAATATACCAGTTATTTACCTGGAAAAGCTGTGTTTGGATCCTGATTAAGCATGTAGACACTACACCTATACACCTCTCTACTGACCGAATTACCCCATATCATCACTGTATATATATATATATATATATATATATATATATATATCCTCCATTGCATAGATTTATGGTTTTACATGTTACGAACTCTTAGGAAAATGACATGATGTACCCTAAGAGTTTGTAACATGTAAAACCATAAATAAATGGAGTCATAAGAGTGATATTATCACATGGAGATACTGAGAGATAATGTGAAGCTCGTATATTCCTGATGGAACAATAGAGGAGAATTGATGTAACAGACAGACCTGAATTGGTGTATTGACTCCTATATGGACATGTTTATGAAGATGATGAATTGATACAACTGTACCTGCAGATTGAATTGAATAAAATAACTGTGTGTTTTGTAACTGAAAAAGTAGTGAGTGCACTTGCTTTGGAAGATATATATATATATATATATATATATTAACACTGTAAGGGTACAAGGTGCCGTTTCCTGGGGTAAATGGCAGCACGCAGCAGCTGAGGAATCACACAAGTCCAGTTTGTGGTGCAACTGGCCATAGCCAGTTTTATTAAACAGAAAATAAAACAAACACCAAAAGAAAATACCTTGCCTGTCCGGCACTAACTAAACACAAGACGTTCCTAACTATCACTAAACAAAAACACAGAGTTCTCCAGTAAACACTGTATAGCTCACTTGTATAGAAAAGCGTGTTTCTCTCTTCAGAGAGTCTCCAGTCTCCTCAGGCAGTCTTTACCCACTAATCAGGCTAGCAGCCCTAAAAGGCTCTTGCACAGCTGAAAGCCCTGATTAGCCCTCTGTGAGGCCAAAGACCTGAACTGGGCCCAATGTCTGGAACTTGCCCTATCTCTCTTTCAGGGCCCTTATCCAGCTTTTCCAATAAACTGAAAAGGTTCTGACAAAACAAAACATTTTCCTAGAGGTTTTCATTTTTCTAATACATGTAAGACAAGAACCTGGGACAAACATACCTGCCCTCAAATACTATTCCAGTGTTCTTGTCACATATCCCCCTCCCCTGTTTCGACCTAGGGGCCGGAACACTTGTAGCCTCCAAATAGAAGATGCGGGACAATGCATCTGCGTTGGCCAATTGTGTACCCGGTCTATGTTCAATAGTAAACTTAAAATCCTGCAGTGCTAGAAACAATCTAGTTACCCGAGCATTCTGACCTCTATTTACATACATCCATTTTAAAGGGGCATGATCTGTCACTAGTCTGAATAGTCTACCCAAGAGGTAATATCTCAAGGCATCCAGTGCCCACTTAATGGCCAAAGCCTCCTTTTCCACAATGGCATACCTTTTTTCATGCTCATTGAGTTTCCTACTCAAATTAATGATAGGGTGTTCATCCCCATCTCTGGTTTGGGACAACACAGCCCCTATCCCTACCTCTGAGTCATATGTCTGTACAACAAATTCTTTTGAAAAATCTGGTGTTATCAATACCGGTTGTGAACACAAAGCCACTTTTAATGTTTGGAACGCTTTTTCTGCATCAGGGTTCCACTTCACCATATTTGACTGCTTCCCTTTGGTAAGGTCTGCAACGGCACTGCTGTGGTTGCAAAATTAGGAATAAATCATCTATAGTACCCAGTTATTCCCAAAAAAGCCCTTACCTGTTTTTTATTCACTGGACGAGGCCAGTTTTGAATAGTATCAACTTTATTCAATTGGGGCCTAATCAGACCTCTGCCTATGGTGAAGCCCAAGTATTTGACCTCCTCCATTGCGAGGCAGCACTTCTTTGGGTTAGCAGTTAACCCTGCCTCTCTGATTGAGTCCAGTACTGCTTGTACTTTAACCAAATGGGACCCCAGTCTGTACTGTGAATTACCACATCATCTAAATAGGCCGCTGCATATTTTCTATGGGGCCTCAAAATTTTATCCATTGCCCGTTGAAAGGTTGCTTGGAGCCCCATGCAACCCATCTTATACTGGTATAGCCCCTCCGGAACCGAAAAGGCTGGTTTTTCTTTTACGCTATCAGTTAAAGGTATTTGCCAGTAACCTTTGGTCAGGTCCAACGTGGTGAGAAACCTGAATGTTCCCAGCCTTTCTGTAAGCTCATCCACACGGGGCATGGGGTATGCGTCAAATTTGGACACCTCATGTAACTTACGAAAGTCATTACAGAAGCAAATGCTACCGTCTGGCTTCCGGATGAGAACTATGGGACTGGACCACTCACTGTTAGATTCCTCTATGACTCTAAGTTCTAACATGGTTTTAACTTCTTTAGAAACAGCTTCTCGCTGAGCTTCAGGAATCCTATATGGCTTTAAATGGACCCTGACCCCTGGTTCTGTGACAATGTCATGTTTTATTATGGTCGTTCGGCCAGGCAGCTCTGAAAATATCTCCCTATTTTGGATGAGAAATTCTTTAACCTGTTTGTTCTGATCAGCTGATAATGTCTCTGACACCTTTACTGCGGGAAGCAACCGAGGTGAAGACACTGAAGGGCAAGGCTCCGCTGACCTCCGCTAGGGTTTGATTAAGTTAATATGGTAGATTTGTTCGGGTTTTCTCTTTCCCGTCTGGTATACTTTGTAATTAACCTCATTCACTTTTTCCCTAATCTCAAATGGATCCTGCCATTTAGCTAGGAATTTGCTTTCCACAGTGGGTACCAAAACAAGAACCCTGTCTCCTGGAGCAAATTCCCGTATCTTGGCACTCCGGTTATATACCCTCTGTTGAGCACTTTGGGCCTGTTCCATGTGCTGTCTGACAATAGGTACCACGGCTGCAATCCTATCCTGCATATCTGTTACATGATCAATAATGCTTCTATAAGGAGTGGGCTGTCCTTCCCACGTCTCTTTGGCAATGTCCAACAGCCCTCTGGGGTGTCTACCATACAACAAATCAAATGGAGAAAACCCCGTAGAGGACTGAGGAACTTCTTTGATGGCCATTAACAAGTAGGGCAACAAACAATCCCAGTTTTTCCCATCTCTATCGACAACCTTTTTTAACATACTTTTTAATGTTTTATTAAACCTTTCCACCAACCCGTCAGTTTGGGGATGGTAGAAGGACGTCCTGAGGTGAGTGACCTTAAATAATTTGCACAATTCTTTCATGATCCTTGACATAAATGGAGTACCTTGGTCAGTCAAGATTTCTTTTGGTATTCCCACTCTACTAAAAACCTGCACCAGCTCCCTAGCTATCGCCTTTGTTGTGATAGTGCATAAAGGGACAGCCTGAGGATATTGAGTGGCATAGTCCATAATTACCAGAATATACTGATGGCCCCGAGCGGACTTTAACAAGGGCCCCACGAGATCCATGGCTATTCTGTCAAACGGACTTCTATAATAGGCATGGGAACTAGTGGGCTCCTGAAATGGGGTCTAGGGGCATGATACTGGCATTCAGGACAGTAAGAACAATATTCAGCCACTTCTTTATAAACCCCTGGCCAAAAGAACCTTTGTAAAACTCTTTCAGTATTTTTTTCTGCACCTAAATGTCCTGCTGTAACGTGGCAATGAGCTAAATCTAGTACCGTTCTCCGATAAGGCTGGGGAACTACCAGCTGTTCCACCACATCCTCACCCCTTTTGACAATGTGGTACAAGAGCTCATTACATATGGCCATGTGGGGATACGTAACCCTGTCACCTGGTAGCACAGGTTCCCCATTAACAACCTTAACATTCTCTCTAGCTTTTATTAAGGTAGGATCCTTTAACTGTTCAGACGCAAACAGATCCTTCTTTACCTCCAGGTCAGGCACGCTTTCAGTTCTAACTACTATGTCTCTGTTCCCAGCAAGAGGGTCCTCACTGGATTCCCCATCTGTCACTTCCCCAGCCAAACTAGCAAAAGGCAAAGGGTCAGAAAGTTCTGAAGACACACGTACATCCATAAAATCACCGGTATTATCAACTGGCTCTTTACTTCTCACATCTGTTGATAAACGTGATTCCCACAGTTTCCAAAAATGAGGAAAATCCCTCCCTATTATGGCCTCATGCACCAAGGTGGGGACCAGTCCTACTTTTACAATTGCTGACCCACAACAAGTTTCTATATTCACTTCAGCAGTGACATAATGTTGGGTATCCCCATGTATGCAAGTTACCCCAGTAGGTATTTGCTGGACCTTTATTCACTAACCCAGCTTTCACGAGGGTAACTAAACTTCCTGAATCTAGCAAGGCCTCTACCCGGTTACCCTCTAAGAACACATCACACATTTGTTTTTCCAGCTCAGGTGAAGGTACCACAGTACAGGCTAACCTAGCACAGAAAGACATTCTGCGACATTCAAAGGCAGCATCACATTGCATGGGTTCTTGCGTTGCTAGGCAATTGGCAATAACATGACCTGGCATACCACACCTAAAACATTTAACCACACGATTATCAACCCGTTTGGGCAGCATAGGTGGTCTTTCCAAGTTGTTCGCTCGTTATTTTTTTTTCGCAACGGAGCGATTAGTCGCTAATGCGCATGCGCAATGTCCGCAGTGTGTAAATTTGCTATGCAGTTAGGTATTTTACTCACGGCATTGCAAGGTTTTTTCTTGGTTCTGATGATCGTAATGTGATTGACAGGAAGTGGGTGTTCTGGGCGGAAACTGGCCGTTTTATGGGAGTGTGTGAAAAAACGCTACCGTTTCTGGGAAAAACGCGGGAGTGGCTGGAGAAACGGGGGAGTGTCTGGGCGAACGCTGGGTGTGTTTGTGATGTCAAACCAGGAACGACAAGCACTGAACTGATCGCAGATGCCGAGTAAGTCTGGAGCTACTCAGAAACTGCTAAGAAGTGTCTATTCGCAATTTTGAGAATCTTTCGTTCGCAATTTTACTATGCTAAGATTCACTCCCAGTAGGCGGCGGCTTAGCGTGTGCAAAGCTGCTAAAAGCAGCTTGCGAGCGAACAACTCGGAATGAGGGCCATAGTACGTAGGTAAAGGATTTCTTACAGCGGCCGCAGTGGCTTCAGTTACAGTGTGCAATAGGGGTTAGTGGCTGCTTTCCAAGAAGTCTATCAAACTTCTCAGATGACAGGCCAAGCTCCGCCCACTGTATGTTAAACATATAAGGTTTGCAGGAATAGGCTGACTCTAGGTCTCCTTGGTTAGCTTCTCACTATTCTGAGGGCTTGTCCTTTGAGGTAAAAAGGTAAAGATTTTGCACAACACTTAAGGTCCCTGGGAGATCTGTTGGTGGCCTGTACACAGCAGATAACCAGTTGCTAACTATCAAGCTTTCCTTAATGCATTTAAGAGTCGGGACATGCGGATTGACAGATGGCTGTCCCTACGAGTAGACAGCACTACAGGAAGTCGTCTTGAGTAGTGTCATGTGATCGGTGACACGATCACATGACTGATAATTGGGAATTTAATAAATTAGTTTTTTCCAAGTGTTCCGTGATTAGTTTTATAAATATCAGCAAATGTGTGTTTTTATTTAGTAGTCTCTGCTGTTTCTGTATTCTTAAATGTTTGAAATTCTGATGCCAGATCTTAATTAATTGTTCATGCTAATTGACTGATGACATCATTTCCCCTATAAAAAGGGGTAAATTCTGACCATCACATTACCCTTTGAGAAAGCTGCCTGGAGCGGCGAAACACATAAGGGAACACTGCTCCTGACCATTGGACGTTATTCAAGACAGCTCCGTTAGGTTCTCAACCCAGGACCTCCCATCTATATGCTATATGTGAACCAGGATCCCGAATCCAATTTGGTCTAAGTAAGGAAAATTTCCCAGGATTCATCTACAAACGGAACACAGCGTGCTGGACATTAAGGTGTCAATTAAAACGGACTGTGAACCAGAATCCATTCCACAGATAAAGACCCGGATCCGGATCCATGCATTGGAACACCTGATGGGTAATTAATTACACTGGTCTTGGTGAAAATTAGACCTTGTGTCCAATCATTATCATATGGACCCTTGCCTTAATAAGGTTATTGCTGAGGAGCCTATTATATGTCCATGAATTGGTCTAAGAGCATTTTTAATAATTTTATTTACATTTGACATGTCAGTCTGTTTTAAGGAATAAATTCATATATCTTTAGCATCAGTTGTATTAGCGCTGTAATTTATTCATTTTTTTGTACCCTTTGTTTAGGAGATTGACCATCTCCATTTACAGCGGCTAGGAAAAACCACTCATTTTGGCGCCTGTTCATTATATACTTGTTATATGATTTTTTGCACCACCACTAGGGGTGTCTGACCCCCACAGTATTTTTTTGGCAGATTGTGAGTCATATGTGTACCAAGTTTGGTGTAAATTGCTCCAGGCATTCTAAAGCTATACTGGAACATACATACACCACACATACATGCATCAATATAAATATATATATATACACGTGTGTGTGTGTGTGTGTGTGTGTGTGTGTGTGTGTGTGTGTGTGTGTGTGTGTGTAGTTTAGTGATTACTAGTAGTACAGTGGTAACAAATCATGAGGAGACCAGCTAAACGCTTAGACTTACATTAATATAAAAAAGTGATTGTACATCTTTCATGTGTTTCAGGTTGGAAAAGGCTGTTGTGCAGCTCTAAAGGCACTTGGTGCCATCGTGCACGTCACAGAGATTGACCCGATCTGTGCCCTACAAGCATGGTAAGGAGTGATGGACACTGGTAAAGTGATCAGTTTTCTGTTGGTCCCCATATCTTTTTCCAAAGATTAAAGATGATATGCATCTACATCTCCAATTTGCAGTGTATCAGTGGCTGACGAAGACTTTTGTTTAGGGGGAGGAGACTATTGATAAAAAGATCTATTAGGATCTTTTTAAGTAAAATACCCTACCTGTGTCCAGCAGCATGACTCTTAACTGTAGGAGATAGTCTAGGTAAGAGAAGGAAAATCACATGATGAAAGAGCGCCCTGCTCGCAAGAGCTTACATTCTAAAGGGAAGGGGCAGAGAGACAAGGGTGACCCATATGGGTCGATAGTGATCATGGAAGAATTGGGTTTTGAGAACCTGTCTGATTTGTAGAAAAGTGGGGAGTGGTAGATATTCCAGAGATAGGGAACAGCACGTGCAAAATCTTGGAGGCAGGCATGGGAAGAAGTAATCACTTGTTAGGAGAGGTGGCATGCATTTGTGGAGCAAAGAGGATGGGTGGGAATGTGAATGGTGATGAGGTCAGAGATATAAATTGGAGAGGAGTGTGTGAGGGCCTTAAAATTGAGCGTAAGAAGCTTGAATATGATTCTAAAGGGGAAGGGGAGCCAGTGTAGGGCTTGTAAGAGTGGGGATGTGGACATAGTATGTTTGGGGAGGAAGGGCAGCAGCACGGAAGATAGATTTTAGTGGATAGAGGTGTTTGCCAGGGAGGCCAGGGAGGAGGAGATTACAGTCCAATCTGCAGATGCCCAGTGAGTGTATGAGGGTCTTAGTAGCAGCCATGGTAAGAAAGGGTCTGATCTTGGAAATATTTTTCAGATGGAAATGCCAGAACTCAGAGAGTTACTGAATGTGTGGATTAAATATGAGGAAGTAGTTAAGTATAACACCAAGAGTGTATTTGCGGGCTATAGGAGATAGTTGTGCCTTCAATATATAATGAAATTGTGGAAAATAAGGTTGTGCGGGAGAGTGGGAAGATGATCAGCTCAGTTTTCGACATGTTACGGTTATGAAAGCGCTGGGTTATCCAAGAAGAAGGTAGAAGAGAGACAGTTGGCGATACGAGTAAGGAGAGAGGGGGGAAAGGTAGATTTGCATATCATAAGCATAGAAATGATAATTGAAGCCAAAAGAGCTAATTAGCTTACCTAAAGAGGACGTGTAGAGCGAGAACAGGACAGGTCAAATAACAGAACCTTGGAAAACTCCTACTGGTAGTGGAAGTGGGGGATGTGGAGTCATTGGAGGAGACAGAAAATGAATGGTCAGAGAGGTATGGGGACAGCCATGAGAGGGCAGTATCACTCAGACCAAGGGAGTAAAGGATTTGTAGGAGGAGAGTGTGGTCCTCAGTGTCAAAAGCAGCAGAGTAGTCAAGGAGAATAAGCAGAGAATAGGGGCCCCAGGATTTGGCAACAAGGATGTCATTGCGGACTTTCACAAGGGCAGTTTCAGTGGAGTAGAGAGGATGGAAGCCAAATTGAATTGGGTCAAGGAGGGATTGGGAAAAAAGAAAGGCAGTAAGGTAGTTGTAGACAATACGTTCAAGGAGTTTGGAGGCAAAAGGTAGGTTGTGCTTGATGGGTGCTTAAGCTGAGTATACGCTTGTCCAATCCTCGGCAGATCTTGCACGAGTGAGCCGACAGGTTCTGTGCAATTCCACTAGCATTGGGCGCATCTTAGTCGCAACGTGATGCGACTAGGATGCACCAGGAGGCTGAGCCGATTAGTTTTATATTCACTTCTATTTCTCTTACGTCCTAGAGGATGTTGGGCTCCAC
The DNA here is from genome assembly GCF_028390025.1 of Pseudophryne corroboree. Taxonomy (NCBI): domain Eukaryota; kingdom Metazoa; phylum Chordata; class Amphibia; order Anura; family Myobatrachidae; genus Pseudophryne; species Pseudophryne corroboree. Next base: position 657,047,218 of record NC_086445.1, on the reverse strand, counting down.
ATTAGTACCATGGGGTATAGACCAGGAGCCATTGGCACTTTAAGAGTTTGAGAGTGTGTGCTGGCTCCTTCCTCTATGCTCCTCCTACCAGACTCAGTTTAGAAAATGTGTCCGGAGGAGCTGGTCACAGCTAGGGTAGCTCTACAGAGCTTTCCTGGAAAAGTTTAATTTTAGAGTTTTTTTATTTTACAGGGAGGCTGCTGGCAACAGCCTCTGTGCAGCGAGGGACTAAGGGGGGAGCAGTGTCCGCCCTGCAGGGTCTGAGCCACTGTCTCCACTGACTGGACACTGAGCTCCAGAGGGGTTGGATCGCTCCCCGCCACAGGGGATTGCTCGCCCCAGCAGCATGCCGCCAACCCCTTACAGAGCTGAAGAAGTGGCGAGTGAGACACGGACCCCCCCTAGCAAGCAGGGAGCCGGTGTGAAGATGGCGGCAGCGGGGAGGGAGCGCAGTATTAACTGCGCTCCTGTGAAGGCTCAGCGGTACATGGTGCGGCGCTGTGAGGGGCGCCCTGGGCCAGCGCTTACCCCCCCTCACTGGTCCAGAAGCCTGTCGGGATACTCGGATCTCAGCCAGCACGAAATCCTCAGGTCAGTATAATCCAAGAAGAGCGGGAAGACAGCGCCATTATGGGGGTGGAGCTTCTCCTCAGAGCGGACCCAGCAGCATTTCAGTGCCGTTTTCCTGCCTGCACAGCGCTGTGAGGAAGAATATGTCCCTCCACAGCAACTCCAGCTATCTGTACACGGTACCAGGGGGTTGTAGAAGGGAGGGGAGGCTGTAATACGACTGTGTATCCTATTAAGGTGCTGACAAGGGGTCTCCCTTTGCTAAAAGCGCTGTGTGTGGGTTGGCTCAAATCTCTGTCTCTCTCTTGCCATTCTTGGGGGGGAAACTCTGTCTGGCCTCACCTGTGTTTCTGTAGAGTGTTTTGGGGGTCTCCTTTAGCTATGTCCAGGGACACTGTGTCATATGCTGCAGAGGATTTGTCCTCCCAGGATGATCCCATTCCATGTAATCAGTATAGCACTGGTTTAGCACAGATACCAGCAAGGGAGCCTGAGTGGTTTTCCTCTATCAAATATGGGATTTCTGGGATTTCTGACAGGGTTGCAAGTAATGAATCTGCAACCCAGGTATTACAGAGCTCTATGGCAGTATGGCCGATTTCTGTTACCTCAGGACGCTCCCCTATATACCCCCATAAGCGTGCGCTTGTGCAGGTCACACAAGACGATACCGATTCTGACACCACAGACGGTGATGGGGATGTGTTGCGGGGGTCCGCATCTCTTGCAAAGGGGGTGCAGTTGTTGATAGAGGCTATCAGGAATGTGTTGAATGTTAATGTTACCACACCTGAGCAGGTTGAGGAGGCCTGTTTCACTGAAAATAAAAAAGCATCACTAACCTTCCCTGCGTCAAATGAATTGAATGCTATATTTGAGAAAGCATGGGTAAACCCTGAGAAAAATTCCAGGTCCCTAAAAGGGTACTGGTGACGTTTCCTTTCCCTGAGGAGGATAGGAAAAAATGGGAAAACCCGCCGATTGTTGACGCATCTGTGTCCAGACTCTCAAAGAAGGTGGTTTTGCCTGTTCCAGGATCTACCGCCTTAAAGGAGCCGGCTGATAGAAAGATTGATAACACACTTAAATCAATCAATGTACACTGCTTCAGGGGCCATATTACGTCCCACTATTGCTAGTGCATGGATTGCAAAGGCTATAGTAAAGTGGTCGGCTACCTTACTTGAGGATTTGGATATGATGGATGGGGATGATGTTGCATTATATTTACGAACCATACATGATTCAACAGGTTTTATGGTAGAATCCATGAAAGGCCTGGGTTCCATGGCTGCGAAAATATCTTCCATGTCTGTTTCAGCTCGTCGGGGACTGTGGCTGCGCCAGTGGTCGGCCGACGCAGAATCCAGAATCTATAAAGGTCAGGCTCTCTTTGGCGAAGCTCTAGACGTGTGGATATCCTCGACTACAGTGGGTAAGTCTCCGTTTCTTCCCTCAGCAGCACCTGCTCCGAAGAAATCCTTCGCTTCATCTGTTACACAGCCCTTTCAGCCTAACAAGTCTAGAAAGGCCAGACCGTCCAATACCTTCTTTAGGGGAGGTCAAGTCCAAAAAACCTGCTGCTCCAGGAACAAAAGCCTGCATCAGGTACACCAAAGTGGACCGCGCGGCCTGGAGGTGGAGCTGGTGGGAGCGAGACTCAGACACTTCAGTCACATCTGGGTATCGTCCGGCCTGGATCCCTGGGTGATAGACATTGTATCCCAGGGTTACAGGCTCGAATTTCAAAGTCTCCCTCATCGTTTTTTCAAATCAGGCTTACCAACTCAGTTGGCAGACAGTACCGTGCTACAAGAAGCTGTCCGAAAGCTGGTGGAGTACAGGTCATTGTTCCAGTTCCTCCCCCTGCGCAGGCCACAGGTTACTATTCGAACCTTTTCGTGGTACCGAAGCCGGATGATTCAGTCAGGCCCATTCTGAACCTAAAATCATTGAACCCCTTTCTAAAGGAGTTCAAGTTCAAGATGGAGTCTCTAAGGGCGGTGATATCAGGTCTGGAAGAGGGGTAATTCCTGGTATCCCTGGATATCAAGGATGCATACCTCCACATTCCGATATGGCTGCCACATCAGGCTTTTTTCCGTTTCGCATTGCTGGACTGTCATTTCCAGTTCCAGGCCCTGCCATTCGGCCTCTCCACAGCACCGAGGGTGTTTACCAAGGTGATGGCAGAAATGATGGTTCTCCTCCGCAAACAAGGGGTGAACATCATTCCATACATGGACGATCTGCTTATTAAGGCATCGTCCAAGGAGAAACTGCTGCAGTCCATTGTTCTCACAACACGTCTCCTTGAGAGTCATGGTTGGATTCTGAACCTTCCAAAGTCACATTTGGAACCAACCCAGAGGTTGTCTTTTCTGGGAATGATCCTGGACACAGAAGTGCAGAAGGTGTTCCTTCCGCAGGAAAATGCGTTGGTGTCGGTTCATCAATGCATTCGCCTGTTGGGAAAGATGGTGGCTTCTTACGAGGCTCTCCAGTACGGGAGGTTCCACATTCGGACTTTCCAACTGGATCTCCTGGACAAGTGGTCGGGATCTCATCTACACATGCACCAGAGAATTTGTCTGTCGCCGAGGGCCAGGATTTTGCTCCTATGGTGGTTACAATTACCTCCCCTTCTGGAGGGCCGCAGGTTCGGGATTCAGAATTGGGTCCTTCTAATCACGGATGCGAGCCATCGGGGCTGATGAGCAGTCACTCAAGGGGAAACCTTCCAAGGACAGAGGTCAAGCCTGGGAGCCGGCCTGCCCATCAACATCCTGGAACTAAGGGCTGTCTACAACGGTCTTCTTCAGGCGGCCCGTCTTCTAAGAAATCGGGCCATTTAAGTGCAGTCGGACAACGTAATAACAGTGGCTTACATAAACCGACAGGGTGGAACGAACAGCAGAGCGGCTATGTCAGGTGACAAGAATATTCCTCTGCAGACACGATCTCCATTCAGGGGAGTGGGGTCTCCATCCGGAGGTGTTCAAGGAAATAACAGATCTTTGGGGATTACCCCAAATAGACATAATGGCCTTTCATCTCAACAAGAAGCTTTGGCGTTATTGTTCCAGGTCGAGGGACCCACTGGCAGTGGCAGTGGATGCCCTGGTGTCTCTGTGGGTGTTCCAGTCAGTGTATGTGTTTCCACCACTCCCACTCATCCCAAGAATCCTAAAGCTCATAAGGAGAACAAGGGTTCAAGCGAAACTCATTGCCCCAGACTGGCCAAGAAGGGCATAGTACATGGACCTTCTGAATCTACTGCAAGAAGCACCAAGGCCTCTTCCTCTTCGGGAGGACCTGCTGGAGCAGGGGCCGTTCGCCTATCAATACTTACCGCGGCTACATTTGACGGCATGGAAGTTGAGCGCCTGATACTTGCTCGGAAGGGCATTCCGAAGAAGGTCATTCCTACCCTCATCCAGGCTAGACAGGGGTAACGTCTAAACATTACCATCGTATTTGGAAGAAATATGTCTCTTGGTGTGAATCCAAGAAGTTTCCTACGATGGAGTTTCAACTCTGACGTTTTCTCCTCTTCCTGCAAGCAGGTGTGGATATGGGCCTGAGGTTAGGATCTGTGAAGGTCCAGATTTCGGCCCTATCCATTTTCTTTCAGAAACAATTGGCTGCCCTCCCTGAGGTTCAGACTTTTTTGAAGGGAGTACTGCACATCCAACCTCCCTTTAAACCGCATACGGCGCCTTGGGTCCTTAACGTGGTGTTGCAGTTCCTCCAGTCGGATTGGTTTGAGCCTCTACAGGAGGTTGAGGTCAAATTTCTTACATGGAAGGCAGTCACGTTGTTGGCCTTAGCTTCTGCTAGATGTGTGTCAGAATTGGGGGCGTTATCCTGTAAAAGCCCTTACTTGATCTTCCATGAAGATAGAGCTGAGCTCTGGACACGTCAGCAGTTTCTTCTGAAGGTTGTTTTGGCATTTCACATCAACCAACCTATTGTGGTGCCAGTGGCTACTGACTCCTCAATTACACCAAAGTCCTTGGATGTTGCAAGGGCTCTGAAGATATGTGAAGAAAACTTCTCGTCACAGAAAGTCGGACTCTCTGTTTGTCCTATATGATCCCAAGAAAGTTGGGGGTCCGGCTTCTAAGCAAACTATTTTCGCTGGATTAGGTTCACTATCCAGCACGCTTATTCTACGGCAGAACTGCTTTGTCCAAAATCTGTTAAGCCCCACTCTACACGTAAGGTGGGGTCTTCCTGGGCAGCTGCCCGGGGTGTCTAGGCAGTGCAACTTTGCCGAGCTGCAATTTGGTCTGGGTTGAACACGTTTGCAAAGTTTTACAAGTTCGATACTTTGACCTCTGATGATCTGAAGTTCAGTCAATCAGTTTTGCAGGAGCCTCCGCGCTCTCCCTCCCGTTCTGGGAGCTTTGGTACATCCCCATGGTACTAATGTGGACCGCAGCATCCTCTAGGACGTAAGAGAAAATAGGATTTTGGTTACCTACCAGTATATCCTTTTCTCGTAGTGCATAGAGGATGCTGGGCGCCCACCCAGTGCTTCGTTTTCCTGCAAATGTTATTTGGTTCAGTACAACTTTGTTTTAGTTGAGTACTGCATTGTTACTTGGTAAGTAATGTTTCAGCGGTTGCTGAGTTTTTCAAGCTAGTTAGTTTGATGTGCCTTGTATGTGTGAGCTGGTATGAATAATGCCATTATCTCTGTTAAATCCTTCTCTCAAAGATGTCCGTCTCCTCGGGCACAGTTTCTAGACTGAGTCTGATAGGAGGGGCATAGAAGGAGGAGCCAGCCCACACTCGCAAACTCTTAAAGTGCCAGTGGCTCCTGGTGGACCCGTCTATACCCCATGGTAAGGTAACCAAAATCCTATTATCTGTGCGACAACAAAGTTTTATAGTATTGGAGTATAACTTTATTTCTGCCGCGGGGTACACTGGGCTCCACAGGGAATGACATTAGGGGGTGTAGAATAGGATCTTGATCCGATGCACCAACAGGCTCAAAGCTTTGACTGTTCCAAGAATGCCTAGCGCCGTCTCCTCTATAACCCCGCCTCCGTGCACAGGAGCTCAGTTTTGTAGTTGGTGCCATGCAGTAAGCAGGCACCTGAGAGAAGCTTTTAAAGAATTTTGAAGACTTCAAGGGCTGCAGCAGGGACACTGACTGTGTTAGATGTCAGTCAGACATCTCCTGCTGCAGCTCCATCACCTCCCCCAGCGGCGCTCTACACTCCCGCGCCCTGGTTGCAGGGTACCTACAGCGGAGGCTCCGGTTTTCTTCCTTGTTAGTCACACACATGACCGCTGCTCTCCCAGATCGCGTGGCCACACTCGGGAAGGAGGTAAGGGGTCCCCTCAACAGGGCCCGCTGTAAATTGCAATCCCGCGTGGCTAGTGGGAGGCGGGCCGCGCGCACTGCCGTGGAAACTGTGGTAGTACAGTGACCCTACTAGGCCACCAAGGCATGAGCACAGGTCGGTTTTCTCTCATAAAACCGTTTCACTAAGCCCCCAGTACCCGGTGGTGAAGTCCAGCAGGGGAAGAAGGCTTTGACCTGTAGCCTCATCCCCAGCCCTAGGGCGCCATTTAGAGTAAATGTTCCCACCCTGGAGCTGCATCTCTGTCTCTCCCTCACTCCCTGTCAGCGTTTGAGCGCCATTATAGCAAGCAGAGCTGATCCTGGTACTGTTTGGGCAAATCCTCCTCTGTAAAGCCGCCTGCCTGTCAGCCCTGTGCTTCTTACAGGACACTTAAGTATTCTACATGTCTGCTGACAGTGTAAGAAAAAGTTCATTTAGTCAATGTTATTTAGTACAAGTACCCCGTGATACACATCCAGTCTTTACTGTGCATTGTTATATCTATTCAGTGTATAGCTATACATAGTATTACTCTGTATTGCTAGTCCAGTGCAGTTTTATTGCATGTCATCATTTCTGCATTGTACAAACTGTGACTCTGTGTGTGTGCATATTGTGTGTGTGTGCATATAGCTGCTGTGTGACCTCCATTTCGTGTCTCTCACTCAGATTGCTATCCCTATATTCTATAACCTGAGGGGGCTAAGTGTGTCAGGTTTATCATAATATAGGCAGTTCACAGGATATACTCAGAATGTTTTTTTTCTCTGTGATTTTTAGTCTTGAATTCCCTGTTTGTGCTGATACACTGCACAGGGGGTTCTTGTCAGGTGTTGTGCTGCTGATATTGTACTGTGTTGCCTTGCATTGAGCTTTTGATTATGTCAGCTACAAAGAGCAATGGAGCTGGGGCTGATCCCACATTGCGTGGTGTTGACGCTACAGACACATTTAAGGATAACATAGCAGCTGAGAGTTCAGGTTCTAGGGGTTCCTTGCCCCCCAGTGGGACTGTAGCAACGGGGGTGCAAAATGACCCACCTTGGGCTACCTTCTCCACGCTATTGAATACACTGGTAACTAGATCAACGCCCCCTATGGGACCTCCTGTGCTGGTACAACCGCTTATGGTCCCCGCGGTTCATCCACCATGGGCAGATCAACTGTCCAATCAGTTACAGCAATTGAACCAATCACTGTCTGCTCAAAAGTCTAACCCTCGCCCGCCTAAGACCGAGGGGTCCTCTAAGCGGGCAATTACTTCCTTACAATCCACCAACATCCCAGACACCTCGTCTGATGAGGATGGCGTTTATACGGACCCCACAGATTCTGATCATGATGCTTCTGATGGGGAAGTGGTTTCGCAGGTGGATGTTCCTGACTTGTTAGAGGCTATCAGGCTCATGCTTCAGGTTGATGATGAACCGGAGCCTGGCGCTGCCCCTAAGAAACCGGACAGGTTTAAACGTCAGAAGGTGGTTAAACAAGTTTTACCTCACTCTGACCATTTAGTTGACATACGTCAGTAGTCCTGGGAAAATCCAGGAAAGAAGTTCATGCCTCACAAGAAGATGCTGGCTCGCCACCCCCTCGCTGCGGAGCTTAGTAGAAATTGGGAAATACCCCCGCCAGTAGATTCGCAAGTGGCGCGGCTGGTAGTTTCCTCAGCTCTACCTGTAACTACTGTCACATCCTTGAGAGAGCCGACGGACAAGCGTGTGGAGGGTTGTTTGAAGTCAATCTACACCCTAAACGGTGTGGTGCATAGGCCCACTATTGCAGCAACATGGGCTGCAGAAGCTGTGGAAGCGTGGGCTCAAGAGCTGGAGGCGGAGTTGCCTTCCAATGCTTCTGATCATGCTAACCAATGCCTGTCGTATATTGTTACAGCGTCTCATTACGTTAAAGATGCGGCTTCTGATGCCGGTATTCTGGCGGCCAAGGCTTCTACTACGTCCATTTTGGCTCGACGAATTCTCTGGTTACAGTCCTGGTCTGTGGACATGGACTCTAAGAAAACCCTGGAGGTACTCCCTTTCAAAGGAGACAATCTTTTTGGAGAAAACCTTGACAAGATAGTGGCTGACTTAGCGTCTGCTAAAACAGCATGTCTTCCTAGTACTGCTCCTTCGGTGCCGAAGGCTAAGAGTACTTCCTTTAGCTCCTTTTCGTCCTTCAGGGAAAGCAAAAGGTCAGGTGTACCCAAAACAGGTTCACACTTCCAAACCCAATAAGCCCAAACCCAAACGGGCCTAGGCTGCCCGTCAGCCTGCTTCCAAAACTGACAAGCCTGCCGCATGACGGGGCAGACCTCCATCTGGGGGATCCCAGGGTGGTGGGCTGACTTCTAGGGTTTACCCAGACATGGTTGAAGACCGCTTCTGATGCCTGGGTACGGGAAGCAGTCACTCATTCATTCGGTGGTACAGTCCATCCTGGACACAGGAGTGGTAGTACAGGTGCCTCAGAGAGGCAAGGGGTTCTATTCACCGCTATTCCTAGTCCCAAAACCAAATGGGTCTTCCCGGCCAATTCTCTATCTCAAGTCCTTGAACAAGTTTGTGAAGGTCTCCAAGTTTCATATGGAAACTCTTCAGTCTATTGTTCTGGCCTAGGAGCCTGGGGACTATATGGTCTCACTGGACATACAGGATGCTTACCTGCATATTCCCATTGCAGTGTCACATCAACAGTACCTGAGGTTTGCGGTTGGCAACCTCCATTACCAATTTCGGGCGTTACCTTTTGGTTTGACCACGGCTACGCGAGTCTTCACAAAGGTTATGGCGGTAATGACGGCTGTACTCCGTCGTCAAGGGATCAGGATCCTACCGTACTGGACGACTTGTTGATCCTGGCAAATTCCCCAGAGATTCTCCTACGTCAACTGGATCTGACTTTCCAGTTTCTGCAAGCCCACGGGTGGCTCATCAGCTGGAAGAAATCCTCCCTGGTCCCTGCTCAGAGCATGGTGCACCTGGGAGCGTTGTTGGACACTCACAACCAACTGTTGATCTTGTCTCAGGAGAAAGTCCTGAAGCTTCAGGACAGGATTCGATGCTTCCTATCTCGTCCAAAAGTTTCGATACATTCGTCATTGCAAGTGCTAGGTCTCATGGTGTCTGCTCTCGACATAGTGGAGTATGCCAGCCCTCTCCAGAGGCTGATTCTTGCCAAGTGGGATGGCCTTCCTCACTGGATCAGGTCTCAAATGATCACATTGTCTCTGGAGGTCCGTCTGTCACTGTGTTGGTGGCTTCAGGACCAACGATTGAGCAGGGGTCGTCCCTTCTGGATCTCCAACTGGGTCCTTTTGACGACGGACGCCAGTCTGAGGGGTCAGGGTACGGTGTTGGAGCAACACTCCCTTCAGGGTCGGTGGACTAAGGAGTCTCTACTCCTGATAAACATTCTGGAACTGCGGGCGGTGTTCAATGCACTGAACCTGGCCCAGCATTTGATACAGAACAGAACTGTTCATGTGCAATCGGACAACGCCACCATGGTGGCGTACATCAATCATCAAGGCGGCACTCGAAGCCACATGGCAGTGAGGGAAGTATCACGGATTCTTCAGTGGGCAGCCATATCGGCACTGTTAATTACGGGGGTCCTCAAATGGGAAGCGGATTTTCTCAGTCATCAGGACGTACACGCCGGAGAGTGGAGCCTCCATCCAGATGTGTTTCAACTCCTCGTGGACAAGTGGGGCCTTCCAGATGTGGACCTGATGGCGTCTCGACACAATCACAAGGTTCCGATCTTCGGAGCAAGGACAAGGGATCCTCAAGCAGCAATCGTGGACGCACTGGCAATTCCATGGAACTTTCGGCTGCCGAACGTGTTCCCTCCGGTGTCACTTCTGCCCAGAGTAATAAGGAAGTTCAAGCAAGAAGGAGGAATCCTACTTCAGATCTCTCCAGCGTAGCCCAGACGGCACTGGTTCTCATACCTTCAGGGTCTCTCGATAGAGTGTCCCCTTCTACTTCCGCAGCACCCAGATCTCCTCGTTCAGGGCCCCTGTGTATATCAGAATTTAGCACGATTGGCTTTGACGGCGTTGCTCTTGAAGCTTCCGTCTTGAGGGCCAAAGGATTTTCTGAGGCGGTCATTCAAACCATGTTGTAGGCCCGGAAACCGGCTTCTGCTCGGATTTATCATAGGGACTGGAATTCTTACTTTGCTTGGTGTGCATCTAACAATCATGACGCATTCAGGTTTAGTACGGCCAAACTTTTGGCATTTCTAAAACAGGGCCTAGACTTGGACCTTCGTCTGGCCTCCACCAAGGTTCATATTTCTGCCTTGTCGGTTTGGTCCAGAGAAAAATTGCGACTTTACCTGATGTACATACGTTCACTAAGGGTGTGTTGCGGATTCAACCGCCCTATATCCCGCCTGTGGCCCCTTGGGACTTGTCGGTGGTTTTGGAGGCGTTGCAAGGGTCTCCGTTTGAGCCTCTTGAATCTGCAAACCTTAAGTGACTTTCTCTTAAGGTATTTTTCTGCTGGCTATATCCTCTGCTAGACGGGTGTCGGATTTGGGTGCCTTGTCTTGTAGGTCACCATATTACACCGTGATTGGGCGGTTCTTAGAACACGTCCCGGGTATTTACCTAAGGTGGTGTCTTCTTTCCACCTTAATCAGGAGATTGTGGTTCCGGCCTTTGCCTCTCCTGAATTGTCTTCCAAAGAGCGGTCTTTGGATGTGGTACGGGCTCTCCGTATCTATGTGAAGAGAACTGCCTCCATCAGGATGTCGGATTCTCTATTTGTTCTGTTTGGTTTTCACAAACGTGGCTGGCCTGCTCACAAGCAGACCCTGGCCAGATGGATTAGAGTGGTGATTGCACATGCTTATGTACAGGCTGGCCTTCCAGCTCCTGCTACCATCAAGGCCCATACTACTCGGTCTGTTGGACCTTCTTGGGCGGCCCACCGTGGTGCGACCCTTGAACAATTGTGCAAGGCGGCTATGTGGTCCTCAGTGAACAAGTTCGTAAGGTTCTATGCCTTCGATACTTCCGCCTCCCAGGATACTTCCTTTGGACGCCGGGTTCTTGTGCCCGCTACAGTGCGTCCCCTCCCATAAGGAACTGCTTTAGGATATCCCCAATGTCATTCCCTGTGGAGCCCAGTGTACCCCGCAGCAAAAAACGAGATTTATGGTAAGAACTTAACGTTGTTAAATCTCTTTCTGCGAGGTGCACTGGGCTCCACAGGGACGCCCACCCTGACGCACTTAGCTTCTTTGGGTTGGTATTGCATTAGCCGCTGACACCCTCTCCTGTCAAGAGTGTGTGGTGTTTGTGGCTACTTACTGTTGTGGTCTCTTTTACCTGCTACTGCATTGGACTGGTTAACAAAAACTGAGCGCCTGTGTGTGGAGGCATGGTTATAGAGGAGGCGGCGCTAGGCATTCTGGGAACAGTCAAAGCTTTGAGCCTGTTGGTGCCTCGGGTCAAGATCCTACTCTACACCCCCTAATGTTATTCCCTGTGGAGCCCAGTGTACCTCGCAGAAAGAGATTTAGCAACGGTAAGTTCTTACCATAAATCTCGTTTTCTCTTACGTCCTAGAGGATACTGAGGTCCACATTAGTACCATGGGGTATAGACAGGTCCACTAGGAGCCATGGGAAATTGGTAGTGTGGGCTGTCTCCTCCCTCTATGTCCCTCCTACCAGACTCCGAAAATGTGGCCGGAGGAGCCGGTCACGCTTGGGATGCTCCTGAAGAGTTTTCTGCATTTATTTTCTATTTGTTGTTTTCAGGCAGACTGCCTGCTTCGTGGGACTTCGGGGGGGAAGGGGATGGCTCAACCACCCTAGGGTTAATGTTCCCGTTCCCTGCTGACCGAACACTGAGCACCTGAGAGTCCTATTCGCAAGCCCCACCACGGCGAGCGTGCAGACCCGCAACACGCCGCCACCCTAACAGAGCCAGAAGACTGAAGACTGAAGAGTGGTGAGTAAGTAGCCGGCGTCCCGGTTAGCAGGTCGCCGGCGGTAATGGCAGCACAAGGGTAGGAGCGCAGCGCTGTATGCACGCTGCGCTCCAGGCTTCAGGCACACTGTGAAACCGCTGTGATGGGCAAGCTGAAGCCACTCTGTGTCTCCCTAGAAGGGTTCTGTGTGGGATGCTGTGTGGGATGCTGGGGATGACATCAAGACCATGGGGTATAGACGGGATCCGCAGGAGACATGGGCACTCTAAAGACTTTTCATTGGGTGTGAACTTGCTCCTCCCTTTATGCCCCTCCTCCAGACCTCAGTTGTTTTAGAAATGTGCCTAGGTCGACTGGATGTACTCTGAGGAGCTCTACTGAGTTTCTCTGAAAAGACTTATGTTAGGTTTTTTATTTTCAGGGAGATCTGCTGGCATCAGACTCCCTGCTTCGTGGGACTGAGGGGGCAGAAGCAGAACCAACTTCCTCAGAGTTTCATGGCTCTGCTTCTGGTTGACAGGACACCATTAGCTCCTGAAGGGAACTGAACGCTAGCCGTGTCTAGATGCTCACTCCCACAACACGCCGTCACCCCCCTCACGGAGTCAGAAGATAGGTGAGTATAAGTAGAATGATCTTCTATCAAGTAAGTGACGTCTAAGGTGCGGCGCGGCTGGCGGGAGCGCAGCGCGCCATTGCTGCCCACACACACAGGCACTACAGGGTGCAGGGCGCGGGGGGGGGGTGCGCCCTGGGCAGCAAGAAAAATACCTCAAACTGGCTAAAAGGGGGCATAAGATGCCTCTGGCACAGCCCTACCCACACCAGTATAAATATTAGAAAGTATACTGAGTGTAAGGACACGCCATTGCGGGGGTGGAGCTTGTTCCTCAGGCAGCCAGCACACTGCTCAGCGCCATTTTCTCTCTCTCCTCAGGCTGCAGGGAACACGCTGGTCCTCTCCTCCACTTCTGACAAGTACAGGGTGCTTTTAAGGGGGGCACAAAGCGATTGTGGTGCATTTAGTATTGTAAATTACTATATAAAAGCGCTGTTGGGCTGTGGGCATACTGTGTTCACAGGCAATACTGGCGGTGGGATTGTGAACTGGCTGCTCCTATCCTGTGTCCCTCTGACAGATTTTACTGTAGGTCTGTCCCCAAAATAAGTCCCAGTGTGTCTGTGAGTGTGGTGTACACATGTGAGGCATGTCTGAGGCAGGGAGTTCCTCCCCGGAGGAAGCCATTTTAGTGACACAGAGTTGTAATGTGGTGGTACTACCAGCACACCAAGAGCCTGCATGGATGAAAGAGATACGTGACAGTATGCATCTGATTAACCGCAGGGTTAGATAAGTCTGAATCTAAGGCTGCATGCTGGAGAAAATCTGTGGAAGATGTGATTTTTCAGGATGCTGTTATTCCTTATGCGGGCGGCCCCTCTGGGTCACATAAGAGACCATTTGCAAATGTTGTAAACACTGATACCGACACGGACTGTGATTCTTGTGTCGACGATAGTGAATCCAGAGAGAGAGATCATAAATTGGCAAAAAATATACAATATATGATTGTGGCTATAAGGGACGTGATTGAGGTTACAGAAACCACTCCTGTACCTCAGGAGAAGGCTTATTTATGTAAGGAAAAGAAATCCAAAGTCACGTCCCTCCTTCACACAAATTAAATGCTCTGTTTGAAGGGACGTGGGTGAATCCTGCTAAAAAAATCTGTAATCCCAAAAGGATTCACATAGCTTAACCTTTCCCGGCTGAGGACAGGAAAAAATGGGAGTTGACAAAGAAAGTGATTCTCCCTGCTCCTGGCACGGCTTCTCTTAAAGAGCCGGCAGACCGCAAAATGGAAACAACATTGAAATCCATTTATGTTACCAATGGTACACTGATATGGCCCACTATTGCCTGCGCTTGGGTGAGTCGCGCTATTGAAAAATGGTCAGAAAGCGTGTCATCAGAAATTGACACGATTGATAAATATGAGATACTCCTTAAGTTAGGGAATATCAAAGACGCTGCCGCCTACATGCTGGAAGCAATGAAGGATATTGGACTCTTGAGTTCACAAGCCGCTACCATGGCAGTATCGGCTAGGCAGGCATTGTGGATTCGCGGCTGCGGATTCCAAAAGAAACATTGAGGCGCTCCCATATAAAGGTGAGGCCTTAATTGATGATGGCCTGGATGCGTTAGTCTTGGCGGCTGCCGCAGGTAAGTCAACGCTTTTGCCCTCTGCGCCTGCACCGGCAAAAAAGACCTATCACCCGCAAATGCAGTCCTTTTGGCCCAATAAATACAAAAAGGCGAGAGGTTCCCCCTTCTTTGCAGGTAGGGGAAGGGGAAAAAAGCCCACAGCGGCTCCAGGTTCCCAAGAGCAGAAGTCTACCCCTACTTCTGCCAAATCCTCAGCATGACGCTGGAACTCCCTTGCGGGAGGCCGCTCGGGTGGGGGCACGTCTCAAACTTTTCAGCCAGGATTGGATTCTGTCTGGCCTGGATCCCTGGGTATTGCAAATAGTATCCCACGGTTACAAATTGGAATTGCAGGACGTGCCTCCGTGCCGATTTTTCAAATCGACCTTGCCAGTTTCTCCGCCAGAAAGAGAAGCAGTAACAGCGGCAATCCAAAATTTATGTCAAGACCAGGTCATAGTCCTGGTACCGTCGTCTCAACAGGGGAGGGGTTTTTATTCCAGCCTCTTTGTTGTTCCGAAGCCGGACGGCTCGGTCAGACCGATCCTAAATCTAAAAGATCTGAATTGTTACCTAAAAAGGTTCAAGTTCAAGATCGAATCACTTCGGTCAGTGATTGCCAGTCTGGAGGAGGGGGACTACTTGGTGTCAGTGGACATAAAGGATGCTTACCTGCATGTTCCCATTTATCCTCCTCACCAGGCTTATCTGATATTCGCTGTCCAGGATTGCCATTACCAATTCCAGACGTTGCCTTTCGGTCTCGCCACGGTGCCGAGGGTATTCACCAAGGTGATGGCGGAGATGATGGTCCTCCTTCGTCAGAAAGGAGTCAATATAATTCCTTATCTGGACGATCTCCTGATAAAGCAGTTGTTACAAAACATATCACTCTCTCTGTCAATACTCCAACAACACGAGTGGATCATAAATTACTCAAAGTCACAATTGGAACCGCCGACAAGGTTGTCTTTCCTCAGGATGATTCTGGACACAGAAGTTCAGAGAGTATTTCTTCCACTGGAAAAGGCTCTGAAAATCCAGAAAATGGTAAAACAGATATTGAAACCATCGAGTGTGTCGATCCATCAGTGCATTCGGTTGTTGGGGAAGATGGTGGCGGCCTACGAGGCCATACAGTTTGGCAGGTTTCATGCCAGAGTATTCCAGTGGGACCTGTTGGACAAGTGGTCGGTGTCACACCTACACATGCACAGAAAGATAATCCTGTCATTGAGAACCAAGATTTCGCTCCTGTGGTGGATGCACAGCTCTCACCTGCTAGAGGGATGCAGATTCGGGATTCAGGACTGGGTCCTGGTAACCACGGATGCAAGTCTCTGACTCTGGGGAGCAGTCTCTCAGGGAGAAAACTTCCAGGGCCGTTGGTCACATCAGGAAGCCTGCCTTCACATAAACGTTCCGGAGCTAAGAGCCATTTACAACGGCCTTCAACAAGCGGTACATCTTCTTCAAGACCGTCCCGTGCAGATCCAGGTGGACAATGTAACAGCAGTCGCATTCATAACAGGCAGGGCGGAACGAAAAGCAGAGCGGCAATGGCAGAGGTGAAAAAAATCCTCCGTTGGGCAGAAAAACATCTACAAGCTCTGTCGGCAATATTCATTCCGGGAGTAGACAACTAGGAAGCAGACTTCCTCAGCAGACACGATCTCCATCCAGGAGAGTGGGGCCTCCACCAAGAAGTCTCCGCAGTGGTGACAAGTCTTTGGGAAGTTCCTCAAATAGACATGATGGCGTCTCGTCTCAACAAGAAGCTTCAGAGATACTGTTCCAGGTCGAGAGACCCTCAAGCAGTAGCAGTGGATGTTTCCGTCAGTGTACGTCTTCCCTCCACTTCTGCTGATCCCAAAAGTACTCAGGATCATAAGAAAAACAAGGGTTCAAGCAATCTTCATTGCCCCAGACTGTCCAAGGAGGGCTTGGTACCCAGTACTTCAGCAGTTACTCATAGGAGATCCTTGGCCTCTTCCTCCTCGAGAGGACCTGCTGAAGCAGGGGCCGTGTGTGTACCAAGACTTACCGCGGCTACGTTTGACGGCATGGCTGTTGAGCGCTGTATCGTAGCCCTTAAGGGTATTCCCGAGGAAAGTCATCCCCACCCATATTCAGGCCAGAAAGGGAGTAACGTCGAAAAATTACCACCGTATATGGAGAAAATATGTATCTTGGTGTGAATCCAAGAAAGCTCCTACGGAAGAGTTTCATTTAGAACGTTTTCTACATTTTTTGCAGGAGGGTGTGGAGGCGGGCCTCCGATTGGCATCAATCAAGGTCCAGATTTCGGCCTCGTCAGTGTTCTTCCAGAAACAATTGGCCTCTCTTCCAGAGGTTCAGACCTTTGTAAAAGGGGTTCTGCACATCCAGCCTCCATTTGTGCCTCCAGTGGCACCATGGGACCTTAACGTGGTATTGCAGTTCCTTCAATCGGATTGGTTTGAGCCTCTACAAAAGATAGAGTTGAAGTGTCTCACTTGGAAAGAGGTGATGCTTTTGGCTTTGGCATCCGCAACGCGGGTGTCTGAATTGGAGGCCTTGTCTCACAAGAGCCCTTACCTGATCTTCCATGAAGATAGGGCAGAGTTGAAGACTCGTCAACATTTTCTTCCGAAGGTGGTTTCCTCTCTCCACATAAACCAACCTATTGTAGTGCCAGTAGTTACTGACACATTCACTGTTTCAAAATCTCTAGATGTGGTTAGAGCTTTGAAAATCTATGTTGCTAGAACGGCTCGTATACGGAAAACAAAGACTCTATTTGTCCTGTATAATCACAACAAGATTGGGTGTCCTGCTTCCAAGCAGACTCTTGCACGTTGGATTAGAAATACGATTCAGCAAGCTCATACTATGGCTGGATTGCCGTTACCGATGTCGGTGAAGGCCCACTTCACTAGGAAAGTGGGCTCATCCTGGGCGGCTGCTACTTGGTCAGGGTCAAACACATTTGCTAAGTTCTACAAGTTTGACACCTTGGCCGATGAGGACCTTAAGTTTGGTCAATCAGTGCTGCAGGGTCATCCGCACTCACCCGCCTGTACTGGAGCTTCGGTATAGACCCCATGGTCTTGATGTCGTCCCCAGCATCCTCTAGGACGTATGAGAAAATAGGATTTTGATAACCTACCGGTAAATCATTTTCTCCTATTCCGTAGAGGATGCTGGGCGCCCGTCCCAGTGCGTACTTTACCTGCAGTTTAGTTATTAGAGTTACACAAGTTGTGTTATCTTGGTTTCAGCATGTTGCTGCAATTGGTTCATGCCTGTTGGCGTGTGTTATGTTGAATGCCATGTGTGCAGCATGGTTGAGGGTGTGAGTTGGTAGATATCTTACCACTAGTTAAGTAATTCCTTTCCTTGAAATGTCAGTCTCCCTGGGCACAGTTCCTACAACTGAGGTCTGGAGGAGGGTCATAGAGGGAGGAGCCAGTTCACACCCAATGAAAAGTCTTTAGCGTGCCCATGTCTCCTGCGGATCCTGTCTATACCCCATGGTCCTTATGTCGTCCCCAGCATCCTCTACGGACTAGGAGAAAAGGATTTACCAGTAAGTTATCAGTGTGTATCATGCACAGCAGCGTGTTTTTCTCAATCTGAGGGCTCACTGCCTTGTACTCAGGATAGTACACATTCTCAGACTAGCGGATCTGAACCAATATGGTTAGATTAATTAAAAGGGATGATTTCAAATATTTTGAACAAATTATCCCAAAATGAGAAGGAGACGCAATACTTAAGGGGGATCAGTACGCGATACCGCCGGACGGAATCCCGGAGGTCGGAATACCGACACCAGGATCCCGACTGGCACAATCCCGACAGGGGGGTGAGCGCAACAGAGGGAGAATATGTCGGGATTGTGCCGGTCGGGATCCCGGTGTCTGTATTCTGACCGCCGGGATTCCGTCCGTCGGTATCGCGTACTGATCCCCCTTAAGTTTTGTGTCTCCTTGACCGCATCCCACTTAAGGCTATCTGTTGATGACCTGATGAATAGAGATTCAGTGGTCATTCCAGCGTCTCAGACCCCTGCCATTTGTCTACAGAAGCGTACTCTGGCCCAAATCATGCAGGATGATACTGATGATGATGATAATGATGTATCAGACCCAGAGGAGGGTGAGGTAGACTCGGGATGGGGGGATGCTGCTTTGTCACAGGGAATACAGACCCTGATAGAAGCTATTAGAGACGTCCTGCAGATTCCTGATAAGGTGTCGGAGGAGGAGGAGGAATCTTATTTTCTGCAGCGGGGTACTCTGTATTCCACAGGGAATAACATTGGGGTGTAGAGTAGGATCTTGATCCATGGCACCAACAGGCTAAAAGCTTTGATTGTTCCCAAGATGCTCAGCGCGGCCTCCTCTATAACCCGCCTTCGTGCACAGGAGTTCAGTTTGTAAGTTGGTGCCTGACAGGCTCCAGCAGCCCTAAGAAGAGCTATTTTAAAAAAGATAAAAGACTTCAAGAGCTGCAGCAGAGGCACTCTAGTGCTAGATATCAATCAGATATCTCCTGCTGCAGCTCCATCACCTCCCCAAGCGGCGCTGTATACTCCCGCGTCCGTGGCTGCCGGGTTCTTACGGCTGAGGCTCCAGTTCTTCACCCAGGGCACACAAACTAACCGTATGTCTCCAGGATCGCGTGGCCACACTCAGGGAGGAGGTAAGAGGGGTCCCCCAGGCAGGACCCGCTGGAAATCGTGAACCGCCGCTGCCATTAGGAGACAGGCGCGCTGGCGTGGACACTGTGGCAGTACAGGGACCCCACTAGACCACCAGGACAAGGACACATGTCGGAGTAAATGTTCCCGCCCTCGAACTGTCCCTCACTCCCGGTCAGTGTTTGGGCGCCATTACACACAGCTGAGCTGATTCTGGGACTGCTGGGTAATGCCTCCTCTGTAAAGCCGCCTGCATAATCAGCGCTGTGCATTTACAGGACACTTAAGTATTCTACATGTCTTTAGACAGTGTTAGCTAAGAACAAGTACATTACTTCAGGGTTAATTTGTACAAGTACCCTGTCATATTCATCCAGTTTTTACCGTGCATTGATATATCTATTTATATACTTAGCTTTACTCAGTAATAGTATTGCTAGTCCAGTGCAGTTTTATTATTTGTCATAATTCCTGCATTGTACATGTGACTGTATGTGTGTGCATATAGCTGCTGCGTGATCTCTACTCCGTGTATCTCACTCCTACTGCTATCCCTATCCCTATATTCTGTAACCTGAGGGGCTCTGTGCATCAGGCTTATTAGAAAATGTAGGTATTTCACAGGATATACGTGATTGGTATTTTTCTCTGTGTTTTTCAGTCACATTTTACCTCAGAAATCCTCTGTTTGTCACGGCACATGGGTTTTGTGTTAGGTACTATATTTGATTATATTGTACTGTGTCGCTCGTGGTTTACGCTTTCATATCATGTCAGTTACAGGGGGCGATGGGTCTGGGGCTGATTCCGCTGTGTGCGGTTATGATGTCCCACATGCATTGGAGATTTAAGGTTGGGTATTCTGTACCCCCCAGTCAGTTTGTAACAACGGGGGGCACATCAAGGTCCGCCTTGGGCTGCCTTTTCTAATTTACTGACTACGCTGGTAACTAGATTTGCGCCCCCTATGGGACCTCCTGTGCCTTATCAGCCTTATAGGGTCACTGCGGTTAATCCGCCATGGACAGATGCTCTGTCCACTCGGTTACAGCAATTGATTAACTCTTTGGGTAAAAATGTTCCTGACCCTCGCCCGCCTAAGACTAAACTTAAGAAGTTCTCTAAGCGGCCTGTGCCTTCCTCTCAATCCACGCATCCAGATACTACTTCTGATGAAGATGGCGTGTATACTGACCAGATTCTGATCATGACGTTTCTGATGGGGAATCTGTTTCACAGGTGGATGTTCCTGATCTATTAGAAGCTATCAGTCTCATTCTTCAGATTGATGATGATCCTGAGCCTGCTACTACATCTAAGAAACCGGACAGGTTCAAAAGTCAGAAGGTTACTAAATTAGTTTTACCTCATTCTGAACACTTGGTTGACATACATCAGGAATCCTGGGAGAACCCAGGAAATAAATTCACCCAGCACAAGAAGATGCTAGCCTGCTATCCCCTTGCAGCTGAGCTGAGTAAAAATTGGGAAACCCCACCGCCGGTGGATTCGCAAATTGCTAGGCTGGTGGTGTCATCTGCGCTGCCTGTCACTACCGCCACTTCTCTTAAAGAGCCGACGGAAAAGCGGGTGGAGGGCTACTTAAAAGCTATCTATACCCTTGCATGGGCTGCGCATTGGCCCACCGTTGCGGCCACTTGGGCTGCAGAAGCCATTGAGGCGTGGGCTCAAGAAATTGAGGCTGAGTTTCCATCCAATTTCTCTGAACATGCCAGACAATGTCTATCTTATATTGTCACGGCGTCTCATTACATTAAAGAAGCAGCCTCAGATGCAGGGGTTCTGGCTGCGAAGGCTGCTACGACATCCATTTTGGCTCACCGTATTCTCTGGTTGCGGTACTGGTCGGTAGACTTGGACTCTAAGAAAACCCTGGAGGTGCTCCCGTTTAAAGGTAACATCCTCTTTGGTGAAGATCTCAACAAGATTGTCGCTGACTTGGCATCTGCTAAGACTGCATGTCTACCTAGTACTGCTCCTTCGGCTCCGAATTGCTAAGCGTACTTCCTTTCGTTCCTTTCGCCCTCCAGGTAAAGCAAAGAGTCAGGCGTATCCGAAACAGTCTCGCACTTCCAAAACCACCAAGCCCAAGCCTAAACGTGCCTGGGCTGCCCGTCAGCCTGCTTCCAAATCAGACAAGCCTGCTGCATGACGGGGCTGGCCTCTCCCTGGGGGATCCCAGGGTGGGATGATGACTTCCACAGTTTACCCAGATATGGTTGAAGACCACTTCAGACGCCTGGGTACGGGAAGTCGTCACTCACGGATATACTATATCCTTCAAGACACGTCCCCCGCCTCGCTTTTGCCTGACAGACGTCCCTGCGATCAAGTAAAGCCAAAAACCCCTCAGGTTAGTGGTACAATCCCAAAAAAAGGCATTTGGTTTCCCCCAGCACCCTGAATGATAACAGTAACCAGATATAAATCCCACATGATAATAGAATTCAGAGATCTTCGTTACACATATTTGCGCAAATGTGTGGTTAAGCCCCAAAGCCGCGTCAAGGCGTCTCTGTATATTTGGGGTCCCTAGCGCTATATCTAGGTGCAGGGTGTGGCACCCCAAAACACCAGCATAAGCCAGAAAGCCCAGCGTAGCATTCCAGTGAAAAAACTATAGTGTTAATAAATCAGAATTTAGGAAGCCGAAGCTATAGAGAAAGTGATACAAAAATGAAATGCAATTAAAATAGAGAAATAGTGTTAAAAAATCAATAAGTGAAAAGTGTTAATAGAATGTAAAGGTATGCCACACTAAGGCCATCCAGCTCAGCCAGTCCAGAGGCACCACACCTCACACCTCCATTACCCCAATCTGGGTCTAAGATTAACCAGCAAGGAGCCACATGATAATGGCTCCTTACTACAATATGTCTAAGCTAAGAGCTACCGACCTTGGAGCAACCCCATAATGCTCCATGTGGCATGTCAGGGCCTGCATCTCCTCCTAATGCAGGAACCTCTCTGCCTCTCACAACAAACATATATATTGGTAGATGCTCAGTTAGCTTAGTGATATCATTCAGATGCTCAAAAGGGAGGGGTATCTCTGAGCAAGAAAAAAAGGCATTTGGTTTCCCACAGCACCCTGAATGAGAACAGTAACCAGATATAAATCCCACATGATAATAGAATTCAGAGATCTTCGTTACACATATTTGCGCAAATGTGTGGTTAAGCCCCAAATCCGCATCAAGGCGTCTCTGTATATTTGGGGTCCCTAGCGCTATATCTAGGTGCAGGGTGTGGCACCCCAAAACACCAGCATAAGCCAGAAAGCCCAGCGTAGCATACCAGTGAAAAAACTATAGTGTTAATAAATTAGTATTTAGGAAGCCGAAGCCCCAGATTGGGGTAATGGAGGTGTGAGGTGTGGTGCCTCTGGACTGGCTGAGCTGGATGGCCTTAGTGTGGCATACCTTTACATTCTATTAACACTTTTCACTTATTAATTTTTTAACACTATTTCTCTATTTTAATTGCATTTCATTTTTATATCACTTTCTCTATAGCTTCGGCTTCCTAAATACAGGTTGAGTATCCCTTATCCAAAATGCTTGGGACCAGAAGTATTTTGGATATAGGATTTTTCCGTATTTTGGACTAATTCCATACCATAATGAGATATCATGGCGATGGGACCCAAGTCTAAGCACAGAATGCATTTATTCAAGCCAATATTTTTAATAACTTTGTGCATTTAACAAAGTGTGTGCACATACACCCAATTCATTTATGTTTCATGTACACTTTATACACACAGCCTAAAGGTCATTTAATACAATATCTCAGTCTCACTCAAAAAATTCCGTATTTTGGAATATTCCGTATTTCGGAATATTTGGATATGGGATACTCAACCTGTACTAATTTATTAACACTATAGTTTTTTCACTGGTATGCTACGCTGGGCTTTCTGGCTTATGCTGGTGTTTTGGGGTGCCACACCCTGCACCTAGATATGAGTAACGAAGATCTCTGAATTCTATCATCATGTGGGATTTATATCTGGTTACTGATATCATTCAGGGTGCTGGGGGAAACTAAATGCCTTTTTTTCTTGCTCAGAGATACCCCTCCCTTTTGAGCACCTGAATGATATCACTAAGCTAATTGAGCATCTACCAATATATATATATATATAGTGGTACAATCCCTCCTGGACATGGGAGTGGTGGTACCGGTGCCTCTGGCTCAGAGGGGCAGGGGGTACTATTCAACGCTGTTCCTAGTCCCCAGACCGAATGGTTTCTCCCTGCCCATTCTCAACCTGAAATCTTTGAACAAGTTTGTGAGGGTCTCCGAGTTAAGTATGGAAACCATTCGCTCTATTGTTCTGGCTTTGGAGCCAGGGGACTATATGGTATCTCTGGATATACAGGATGCGTACCTGCATATCCCTATTGCCATGTCACATCAACAATACCTGCGATTTGCCATTGTCAACCTCCATTACCAATTCCGGGCCTTACCGTTTGGAATGACCACGGCTCCGCAAATCTTCACCGAGGTCATGGTGGTTATGACGGCCTTACTCCGTCGTCAGAGCATCAGGATCCTACCGTATCTGTACGACTTGCTGATCCTGGCCAACTCACCAGAAGTTCTCCTCCGTCATCTGGATATGATGGTCCTGTTTTTGCAAGCCCACGGGTGGCTTATCAACTCGAAGAAATCATCCCTGGTCCCTGCCCAGAGCATGGTGCACCTGGCGGCATTGCTGGATACTCACAACCAGAGATTGTTCTTGTCTCAGGAGAAATTCCTAAAGCTTCAGGACAAGATATTTTGCTTCCTCTCCCGTCCGCGTGTTTCGATACACTCGGCGATGCAAGTACTAGGCCTCATGGTGTCTGCTTTCGACGCGGTGGAATATGCTCAATTTCATTCACACCCTCTGCAGAAGCTGATTCTGGCCAAATGGGACAGACTGCCTCATCGGATCAGGTCTCAAATGATCTCTTTGTCTCCGGAGGTTCGTCTGTTACTGACCTGGTGGTTACAGGACTAATGATTGAGCAGGGGTCGTCCCTTTTGGATCTCCAACTGGGTCCTTCTGATGACGGATGCCAGTCTGTAGAATTGGGGCGTGGTGTTGGAGCAACACACTCTTCAGGGTCGCTGGACCAGGGAGGAATCCCAATAAACATTCTAGAATTGCGGGCAGTGCTCAATGCTCTGAAACTGGCCCAGCATATGGTACAGAACAGACCTGTTCAAGTACAGTCGGACAACGCCACCACGGTGGTGTACATAAATCATTAAGGTGGCAGTCGAAGCCGCATGGCAATGGTGAAAGTGTCAAAAATTCTTCATTGGGCGGAACGCCATCTGCTAGCCATATCGGCAGTGTTTATTCCGGGGGTCCTCAACTGGGAAGCGGACTTCCTCAGTCGTCAGAACGTACACGCCGGAGAGTGAACCTTCATCCAGAAGTTTTTCAACTCCTAGTGGACCATTGGGGCCTACCAGACGTAGACCTGATGGCGTCTCGACACAATCACAAGGTTCCGGTCTTCAGAGCAAGGACAAGGGATGCTCAAGCAGCGTTTGTGGATGCACTGGCAATTCCATGGAACTTTCAGCTGCCGTACGTGTTCCCTCCGGTGTCACTTCTGCCCAGGGTGAAAAGGAAGTTCAAGCAAGAAGGAATAATCCTACTTCTGATCGCTCCTGCGTGGCCCATACGGCATTGGTTCTCAGACCTTCATGGTTTCTCGCTAGAGCGTCCTCTTCTACTTCCACACTGACCAGACCTCCTCGTTCAGGGCCCTTGCGTCTACCAGGATTTGGTCCGGCTGGCTTTGAAGGCGTGGCTCTTGAAGCTTCCATGCTGAGGGCCAAAGTTTTTTCTGAGGCAGTCATTCAGACTCTATTGAAAGCTCGTAAGTCGGTTTCTGCTAGGATTTACCATAGGGTCTGGAATTCCTATTTCTCTGACGTCCTAGTGGATGCTGGGGACTCCGTAAGGACCATGGGGAATAGCAGGCTCCGCAGGAGACTTGGCACAACTAAGAAAGAAATAGGACTACCTGGTGTGCACTGGCTCCTCCCTCTATGCCCCTCCTCCAGACCTCAGTTAGAATTTTGTGCCCGGCCGAGCTGGTTGCACACTAGGGGCTCTCCTGAGCTCCTAGAAAAGAAAGTATATTTTAGGTTTTTTATTTTCAGTGAGATCTGCTGGCAACAGACTCACTGCTACGAGGGACTGAGGGGAGAGAAGCGAACCTACCTGCTTGCAGCTAGCTTGGGCTTCTAGGCTACTGGACACCATTAGCTCCAGAGGGATCGAACACAGTCCCAGCCTCGGTCGTCCGGTCCCGGAGCCGCGCCGCCGTCCCCCTTGCAGAGCCAGAAGCAAGAAGACGTTCCTGGAAATCGGCGGCAGAAGACTCCGGTCTTCATCAAGGTAGCGCACAGCACTGCAGCTGTGCGCCATTGCTCCCCAGGCACACCACACACTCCGGTCACTGATGGGTGCAGGGCGCTGAAGGGGGGGGGGGCGCCCTGGGCTGCAATATGAGTACCTTGCTTGGCAAAATAACACATAATATAGTCATTAAGACTATATATGTGTAAAATCCCCTGCCAAAATATCCATAAAAAAGCGGGAGAAGTCCGCCGAAAAAGGGGCGGGCTATCTCCCTCAGCACACTGGCGCCATTTCCTCTCACAGCTCCGCTGGAAGGACGCTCCCCAGGCTCTCCCCTGCAGTTTCCAGGCTCCATAGGGTAAAAAAGAGAGGGGGGGCACTAAATTTAGGCGCAAATACTATATATATAGCTGCTATAGGGTAAAATCACTTGTGTAGTGTGAATCCCTGCATTATATAGCGCTCTGGTGTGTGCTGGCATACTCTCTCTCTGTCTCCCCAAAGGACTTTGTGGGGTCCTGTCCTCGTTCAGAGCATTCCCTGTGTGTGTGCGGTGTGTCGGTACGGCTGTGTCGACATGTTTGATGAGGAGGCTTATGTGGAGGCGGAGCAGGTGCCGATAAACGTGATGTCACCCCCTGCGGGGTCGACACCTGAATGGATGGACATGTGGAAGGAATTACGCGACAGTGTCAACTCCAAGGTTTGACGACATAGCAGATGTGGGACAGCCGGCTTCTCGGCCCGTGCCTGCCCAGGCGTCTCAAAAGCCATCAGGGGCTTTAAAACGCCCACTACCTCAGATGGCAGACACAGATGTCGACACGGATACTAACTCCAGTGTCGACGACGATGAGACTAGTGTACATTCCAATAGAGCCACTCGTTATATGATTATGGCAATGAAAAATGTGTTGCACATTTCTGATATTACCCCAGGTACCACAAAAAAGGGTATTATGTTTGGGGAGAAAAAGCTACCAGTGGTTTTTCCCCCATCTGATAAATTAAACGAGGTGTGTGAAAAAGCGTGGGCTTCCCCCGATAAGAAACTGGTAATTTCTAAAAAGTTACTAATGGCGTACCCTTTCCCGCCAGAGGACAGGTCACGTTGGGAGACATCCCATAGGGTGGATAAAGCGCTCACACGTCTGTCAAAAAAGGTGGCACTACCGTCTCCGGACACGGCCGCCCTAAAGGAGCCTGCGGATAGAAAGCAGGAGGCTATCCTGAAGTCTGTATATACACACTCAGGAATTATACTGAGACCGGCTATTGCTTCAGCATGGATGTGCAGTGCTGCAGCTGCGTGGTCAGATTCCCTGTCGGAAAACATTGATACCCTAGACAGGGACACTATATTGCTAACCGTAGAGCATATTAAAGACGCAGTCTTATACATGAGAGATGCACAGAGGGATATTTGCCGGCTGGCATCTAAAATAAACGCAATGTCCATTTCTGCCAGGAGAGGGTTGTGTGAGGAGTTGTTTGGGGATGGTCTCTCGGACCTCGTTTCCACAGCGACAGCTGGGAAGTCAGCATTTTTACCCCATGTTCCCTCACAGCCAAAGAAAGCACCGTATTATCAGGTACAGTCCTTTCGGCCCCAGAAAGGCAAGCGGGTTAGAGGCGCGTCCTTTCTGCCCAGAGGCAGAGGTAGAGGGAAAAAGCTGCAGCATACAGTCAGTTCCCAGGAACAAAAGTCCTCCCCCGCTTCCTCTAAGTCCACCGCATGACGCTGGGGCTCCACAGGCGGAGCCAGGTACGGTGGGGGCCTGTCTCAAGAACTTCAGCGACCAGTGGGCTCGCTCACAGGTGGATCCCTGGATTCTACAAGTAGTATCTCAGGGGTACAAGCTGGAATTCGAGACGTCTCCCCCTCGCCGTTTCCTCAAATCTGCCTTGCCAACAGCTCCCCCGGACAGGGAGGCAGTGCTGGAGGCAATTCACAAGCTGTATTCGCAGCAGTTGATAGTCAAGGTACCCCTCCTTCAACAAGGACGGGGTTACTATTCCACAATGTTTGTGGTACCGAAATCGGACGGTTCGGTGAGACCCATTTTAAATTTAAAATCCTTGAACACTTATATAAGAAGGTTCAAGTTCAAGATGGAATCGCTCAGGGCGGTGATTGCAAGCCTGGACGAGGGGGATTACATGGTATCACTGGACATCAAGGATGCTTACCTGCATGTCCCCATTTACCCTCCTCACCAGGAGTACCTCAGATTTGTGGTACAGGACTGTCATTACCAATTCCAGACGTTGCCGTTTGGTCTGTCCACGGCACCGAGGGTATTTACCAAGGTAATGGCCGAAATGATGATACTCCTTCGGAAAAAGGGAGTTTTAATTATCCCGTATTTGGACGATCTCCTTATAAAGGCGAGGTCCAGGGAACAGTTGTTGATCGGAGTAGCACTAGCTCGGGAAGTGCTACAACAGCACGGCTGGATCCTGAATATTCCAAAGTCGCAGCTGGTTCCTACAACGCGTCTACTGTTCCTGGGGATGGTTCTGGACACAGAACAGAAAAAAGTGTTCCTCCCGGAGGAGAAGGCCAAGGAGTTGTCATCTCTAGTCAGAGACCTCCTAAAACCAAAACAGGTGTGGGTGCACCACTGCACGCGAGTCCTGGGAAAGATGGTGGCTTCTTACAAAGCAATTCCATTCGGAAGGTTCCATGCAAGGATCTTTCAGTGGGATCTGTTGGACAAGTGGTCCGGATCGCATCTTCAGATGCATCGGCTGATAACCCTGTCTCCAAGGGCCAGGGTGTCGCTGCTGTGGTGGCTGCAGAGTGCTCATCTTCTAGAGGGCCGCAGATTCGGCATACAGGACTGGATCCTGGTGACCACGGATGCCAGCCTTCGAGGTTGGGGGGCAGTCACACAGGGAAGAAACTTCCAGGGACAGTGGTCGAGTCAAGAGACTTCCCTACACATAAATATTCTGGAACTAAGGGCCATTTACAATGCCCTAAGTCAGGCAAGACCCCTGCTTCAACAACAGCCGGTGCTGATCCAGTCAGACAACATCACGGCGGTCGCCCATGTAAACCGACAGGGCGGCACAAGAAGCAGGATGGCGATGGCAGAAGCCACAAGGATTCTCCGATGGGCGGAAAATCATGTGTTAGCACTGTCAGCAGTGTTCATTCCCGGAGTGGACAACTGGGAAGCAGACTTTCTCAGCAGACACGACCTCCACCCGGGAGAGTGGGGACTTCATCCAGAAGTCTTCCAAATTATTGTACACCGGTGGGAAAGGCCACAGGTGGACATGATGGCGTCCCGCCTCGACAAAAAGCTAAAAAGATATTGCGCCAGGTCAAGGGACCCTCAGGCGATAGCTGTGGACGCTCTGGTGACACCGTGGGTGTACCAGTCGGTTTATGTGTTCCCTCCTCTGCCTCTCATACCCAAGGTACTGAGGATAATAAGAAGGAGAAGAGTAAGAACTATAATCATTGTTCCGGATTGGCCAAGAAGAGCTTGGTACCCAGAACTTCAAGAAATGATATCAGAGGAACCATGGCCTCTGCCGCTCAGACAGGACCTGCTGCAGCAGGGACCCTGTCTGTTCCAAGACTTACTGCGACTGCGTTTGACGGCATGGCGGTTGAACGCCAGATCCTGAAGGAAAAGGGCATTCCGGAGGAAGTCATCCCTACGCTGATTAAAGCTAGGAAGGAGGTGACCGCAAACCCTTATCACCGCATATGGCGAAAATATGTTGCGTGGTGTGAGGCCAGAAGGGCCTCAACGGAGGAGTTTCAGCTGGGTCGATTTCTGCACTTCCTACAGTCAGGGGTGACTATGGGCCTCAAATTAGGTTCCATTAAGGTCCAGATTTCGGCTCTGTCGATTTTCTTCCAAAAAGAACTGGCTTCACTGCCTGAAGTTCAGACGTTTGTTAAAGGAGTGCTTCATATTCAGCCCCCTTTTGTGCCCCCAGTGGCACCTTGGGATCTCAACGTGGTGTTGGATTTCCTTAAGTCACATTGGTTTGAGCCACTTAAAACCGTGGAACTAAAATATCTCACGTGGAAAGTGGTCATGCTGTTGGCCTTGGCTTCGGCCAGGCGTGTGTCAGAATTGGCGGCTTTGTCATGTAAAAGCCCTTATCTGATTTTCCATATGGATAGGGCGGAATTGAGGACTCGTCCCCAATTTCTTCCTAAGGTGGTATCAGCTTTTCATTTGAACCAACCTATTGTGGTGCCTGCGGCTACTAAGGACTTGGAGGATTCCAAGTTACTGGACGTAGTCAGGGCCCTGAAAAGTATATGTTTCCAGGACGGCTGGAGTCAGGAAAACTGACTCGCTATTTATCCTGTATGCGCCCAACAAGCTGGGTGCTCCTGCTTCAAAGCAGTCTATTGCTCGCTGGATCTGTAGTACGATTCAACTTGCACATTCTGCGGCTGGACTGCCGCATCCTAAATCTGTAAAAGCCCATTCCACGAGGAAAGTGGGCTCTTCTTGGGCGGCTGCCCGAGGGGTCTCGGCTTTACAACTTTGCCGAGCTGCTACTTGGTCGGGTTCAAGCACATTTGCTAAATTCTACAAGTTTGATACCCTGGCTGAGGAGAACCTTGAGTTTGCTCATTCGGTGCTGCAGAGTCATCCGCACTCTCCCGCCCGTTTGGGAGCTTTGGTATAATCCCCATGGTCCTTACGGAGTCCCCAGCATCCACTAGGACGTCAGAGAAAATAAGAATTTACTCACCGGTAATTCTATTTCTCGTAGTCCGTAGTGGATGCTGGGCGCCCATCCCAAGTGCGGATTGTCTGCAAAACTAGTATATAGTTATTGCTTAACTAAAAGGGTTATTGTTATGACCCATCTGTTCGTGAGGCTCAGTTGTTATTCATACTGTTAACTGGATATAGTATCACGAGTTGTACGGTGTGATTGGTGTGGCTGGTATGAGTCTTACCCGGAATTTCAAATCCTTCCTTATTGTGTCAGCTCTTCCGGGCACGGTTTCCTAACTGAGGTCTGGAGGAGGGGCATAGAGGGAGGAGCCAGTGCACACCAGGTAGTCCTATTTCTTTCTTAGTTGTGCCCAGTCTCCTGCGGAGCCCGCTATTCCCCATGGTCCTTACGGAGTCCCCAGCATCCATTACGGACTACGAGAAATAGAATTACCGGTGAGTAAATTCTTATTTTTGCTTGGTGCGCATCTAACAATCATGACATTTACAAGTTTAGTACGGGCAAACTTTTGGCCTTCTTACAACAGGGCCTGGACTTAGTCCTTCGTCTGGCCTCCCTCAAGGTTCATAATTCTGCCTTGTCGGTATGGTTTCAGAGGAAAATTGCAACTCTGCCTGACGTTCATACATTCATTCAGGGTGTTTTGCGGATTCAACCTCCCTTTGTTCCTCCTGTGGCTCCTTGGGATTTGTCTGTGGTTCTGGAGGAGGCATTACAAGAGTCTCCACTTGATCCTCTTGAATCTGCGGACCTTAAGTGGCTTTCTCTTAAGGTATTGTTTTTGCTGGCTATTGCCTCTGCTAGACAGGTTTCAGACTTGGGTGCCTTGTCATGTCGGTCACCCGTTCTGATTTTTCACAGTGACCAGGCGGTTCCTAGAATGCGCCCTGGTTATATGCCTAAGGTGGTATCTTCTTTCCACCTTAACCAAGAGATTGTGGTTCCGGCCTTTGTCTCTCCTTAATTGTCATCCAAAGAGCGGTCTATGGACGTGGTATGTGCTCTTCGTTTCTATGTGAAGAGGACAGCTTCCATTCGGAAGTCTGATTCTATCTTTATCCTTTTTGGTTTTCGCAAACGTGGCTGGCCACGAATAAGCAGACCCTGGCCAGATGGATAAGAATGGTGATTGCACATGCTTATGTACAGGCTGGCCCGCCGTGGTGCGACCCTTGAACAATTGTGCAAGGCGGCTACGTGGTCCTCAGTGAACAAGTTCGTAAGGTTCTATGCCTTCGATACTTCCGCCTCCCAGGATGCTTCCTTTGGACTCCGGGCTCTTGTGCCCGCTACAGTGTGTCCCCTCCTCCCATGAGGAACTGCTTTAGGACATCCCAGATGTTATTCCCTGTGGAGCACAGTGTACCCCGCTGCAGAAAAGGAGATTTATGGTAGAACTTACTGTTGTTAAATCTCTTTCTGCTAGGTACATTGGGTTCCACAGGGCGCCCACCCTGACGCACTTAGCTTCTTTGGGTTTGTATGGCATTAGTCGCTGATACCTTCTCCAGTCGTGAGAATGTGGTGTACGTGGATACTAACGGTTGTCGTCTCTTTTGCCTGCTACTGCATTGGACTGGTTAACGAAACTGAGCTCCTGTGCACTGAGGCGGGGTTATAGAGGAGCCGGCGCTGAGCATCTTGGGAGCAGTCAAAGCTTTAGCCTGTTGGTGCCTCGAATCAAGATCCTACTCTACTCTCCAATGTTATTCCTTGTGGAACCCAGTGTACCTCGCAGAAAGAGATTTAACAACGGTAAGTTCTTACCATAAATCCCCTTTCTCATACGTCCTAGAGGATGTTGGGGTCCACTTCATGACCATGGGGTATAGACAGTTCCGCAGGAGCCATGGGCACTCTTAAGACTTTTCAATGGGTGTGATCTGGCTCCTCCCTCTATGCCTCTCCTCCAGACCTCAGATTGAGAAATGTGCCCAGGCAGACTGGATGCACTCTAGGGGAGCTCTACTGAGCTTCTCTGAAAAGACTTATGTTAGGTTTTTTTGTTTTCAGGGAGAACTGCTGGCAACAGTTCTTTCCCTGCTTCGTGGGACTGAGGGGGCAGAAGTAGGAACCAACTTCCTGAAGAGTTTCATGGCTCTGCTTCTGGCTGACAGGACATCATTAGCTTCTGAAGGGTACTGAATACTAGCCGTGTCTAGATGCTCACTCCCACAGCACGCCGTCACCCCACTCACAGAGCCAGAAGTCAGAAGACAGGTGAGTAGAAGAAGACAGATCTTCTATCAAGAAAAGTGACGGCTGAGGTACAGCGCGGCTGGCGGGAGCGCGGCGCGCCATTGCTGCCCACACACAGGCACTGCAGGGTGCAGGGCGCGCGGGGGGGGGGGGGTGCCCTGGGCAGCAAAAACACCTCTATAAACTGGCAAAAGAGGGCATAAGATGCCCAGGCATAGCCCTACCAGCGCCAGTATAAATATTATGAAAAGTTTCTGAGGTAAATAGGGCGGAGCTTATTCATCATGGAGCCAGCACACTGCTCAGTGCCATTTTCTCTCTCCTCAGGCTGCAGAGACATTGCTGGTCCTCCTTCACTTCTGACTACAAGTATCAGGGTGCAAAACAGGAGGGGGCACAAGCGAATTTGGTGCTTTACAAGTGTGTTTTACTGTGTAAAAAGCGCTGCATGTCAGTGGGCATTCTGTTCACAAGCATTAGATACTGGCGCTGGGGTTGTGAACTGGCTGCTCCTAAACTGTGTCCCTCTGACAGATTTTACTGTGGGTCTGTCCCCTGTAAGTCCCAGTGTGTCTGTGTGTGCTAGGAGTTCCTCCCCAGAGGAAACCATTTTAGGGACACAGAAGTGTAATGTGGTGGCGCTGCCGGCACACCAAGAGCCTGCATAGGTGAAAGAAATATGTGATAGAACGCATCAAATCAATAGGAGATTAGATAGGTCTGAATCTCATGCTTAGTGCTGGAGAAAATTTGTGGTGGATATGATTTTTCAGGGCTCTGTTCTTTCATCCGCAGGCGTCCCCTCTGGGTAACATAAGAGACCATTTGCGAATATTGTGAATACTGATAACAACACGGACACTGATTATTGTGTCGACGATAGTGACTCCAGAGAAATAGATCATAAATTGGCAAAAAATATACAATATATGATTGTGGCTATTGTACCTCAGGAGAAGGCTTATTTCTATAAAGAAAAGAAATCTAAGGTCACTTTCCCTCCTTCCCACGAGCTTAATACACTCTTTGAAGGGATGTGGGTGAATCCCGAAAAGAAATTTCGTATTCTCAAGAGAATTCAGATAGCTTATCCTTTCCCGGTGGAGGACAGGAAAAAATGGGAGTCACCCCCTGTGTTAGACAGTGCACTGTCCAGGTTGACAAAGAAGGTAATTCTCCCTGCACCTGGCACGGCTTAACTAAAAAAGCCGGCAGACCGAAAGATGGAAACTACATTGAAATCCATTTATGTTGCCAATGGTACGCTGCTCGGGCCCACAATTGCTTCCGCGTGGGTGAGTCGCGCTATTGAAAAATGGTCAGATAGAGTGTCATCAGAAATTGACACGATTGATAAAGATGAGATACTCCTTAAGTTAGGGAATATCAAAGACGCTGCCGCATACATGCTAGAAGCAATGAAAGATATTGGACTCTTGAGTTCACAAGCCGCTACCATGACAGTATCTGCTCGGCGGGCATTGTAGATTCGCCAATGGAACACGGATGCAGATTCCAAAAGAAATATGGAGGCTCTCCCATATAAAGGTGAGGCCTTATTTGGCGATGGACTGGATGCGTTAGTCTCGCCGGCTACCGCAGGTAAGTCGACATTTTTGCCCTCTGCTCCTGCACCGGCAAAAAAGACATATCACCCACACATGCAGTCCTTTCGGCCCAATAAATACAAAAAAGCGAGATGTTTCCCCTTCTTTGCGGGTAGGGGAAGGGGAAAGGGAAAGAAGTCCACAGCAGCTTCAGGTTCCCAGGAGCAGAAGTTTACCCCTACTTCTGCCAAATCTTCAGCATGACGCTGGGGCTCCTTTGCGGGAGGCCGCTCGGGTGGGGGCACGTCACAAATTGTTCAGCCAAGGTTGGATTCTGTCTGGCCTGGATCCCTGGGTGTTGCAAATAGTGTCCCAGGGATACAAGCTGGAGTTTCAAGACGTTCCCCCATGCCGATTTTTCAAATCGACCTTGCCAGCTTCTCTTCCAGAAAGGGAAGCAGTAACAGCGGCAATCCAAAAATTATGTCAGGATCAGGTCATAGTCCTGGTACCTTTGTCACAACAAGGGGAGGGGTTATTCAAGCCTTTTTGTAGTTCCGAAGCCGGACGGCTCGGTCAGACCGATCCTAAGCCTGAAAAATCTGAATCTCTAGTTGAAACGATTTAAGTTCAAGATGGAATCACTGAGGTCAGTGTTTTCCAGTCTGGAGGAGGGGGACTACATGGTGTCTGTAGACATAAAAGATGCTTACCTGCATGTTCCCATTTATCCTCCTCACCACGCTTATCTGAGATTCGCGGTTCTGGATTGCCATTACCAATTCCAGACGTTACCTTTAGGTCTCTCCACGGCTCCGAGGGTATTCACGAAGGTGATGGCTGAGATGATGGTTCTCCTGCGTCAAAAAGCAGTCAATATAATTCCTTATCTAGACGATCTCCTGATAAAGGCGAGCTCCAGGGAGCAGTTGTTACAAAACATCACACTCTCACTGTCAATACTCCAACAACACGGTTGGATCATATATTATCCAAAGTCACAGTTGGAACCGACGACAAGATTGTCTTTTCTCGGGATGATTCTGGACACAGAAGTTCAGAGAGTATTTCTTCCGGTGGAAAAGGCTCTGGAAATCCAGAAAATGGTAAAACAGATATTGAAACCATCGAGTGTGTCGATCCATCAGTGCATTCGGTTGTTGGGGAAGATGGTGGCGGCCTACGAGGCCATACAGTTTGGCAGGTTCCATGCCAGGGTATTCCAGTGGGACCTGTTGGACAAGTGTTCGGGATCCCACCTACACATGCACCGGAAGATAATCCTGTCGTCAAAAGCCAGGATTTCGCTCCTGTGGTGGCTATACAGTTCTCACCTACTAGAGGGATGCAGATTCGGGATTCAGGACTGGGTCCTGGTAACCACAGATGCAGGTCTCCAAGGCTGGGGAGTTGTCACTCAGGGGGAAAGTTTCCAAGGAAAATGGTCAAGTCAGGAAGCCTGCCTTCACATAAACTTGATGGAATTGAGAGCCATTTACAACGGCCTTCAACAAGCGGTACATCTTCTTTAAGATCATTCCGTGCAGATCCAGTCGGACAATGTAACAGCAGTCGCGTACATAAACAGGCAGGGTGGAACGAAAAGCAGAGCGGCAATGGCAGAGGTGAGGAAGATCCTCCTCTGGCCAGAATGACATGTAAAGGCTCTGTCGGCAATTTTCATTCCGGGAGTAGACAACTGGGAAGCAGACTTCCTCAGC
This sequence comes from Pseudophryne corroboree, assembly GCF_028390025.1. Taxonomy (NCBI): domain Eukaryota; kingdom Metazoa; phylum Chordata; class Amphibia; order Anura; family Myobatrachidae; genus Pseudophryne; species Pseudophryne corroboree. The sequence goes on along the minus strand of NC_086445.1, from coordinate 657,011,858 downwards.
AGACACGATCTCCATCCAGGAGAGTGGGCCTCCACCAAGAAGTCTTCGCAGTGGTGACAAGTCTTTGGGGAGTTCCTCAAGTAGACATGATGGCATCTCTTCTCAACAAGAAGCTTCAGAAATATTGTTCCAGGTCGAGAGACCCTCAAGCAATAGCAGTGGATGCGCTAGTGGCCTAGTGGGTATTCTGGTCGGTGTATGTCTTCCATCCACTTCCGCTGATCCCAAAGGTGCTCAGGATCATAAGGAGAACTAGAGTTCAAGCAATCTTCATTGCCCCAGACTGGCAAAGGAGGGCTTGGTACCCAGATCTTCAGGAGTTGCTCATAGTAGATCCTCTGCCTCTTCCTCTTCACAAGGACCTGCTGTAGCAGGGGACGTGCGTGTATCAAGACTTACTGCGGCTATGTTTGATGGCATGGCTGTTGAGCACCGGATCCTAGCCCGTAAGGGTATGCCCAAGGAAGTCATCCCCACCCTTATTCAGGCCAGGAAAGGAGTAACGTTGAAACATTACCACCGTATTTTGAGAAAATATGTGTCTTGGTGTGAATCCAAGAAGGCTCCTATGGAAGAGTTTCAGTTGGGTCGTTTTCTCCATTTTCTGCAGGCTGGTGTGGAGGCGGGCCTCCGATTGGGGTCAATCAAGGTCCAGATTTCGGCCTTGTCAGTGTTCTTCCAAAAACAATTGGCCTCTCTTCCAGAGGCTCAGACCTTCGTGAAAGGAGTTCTGCACATCCAGCCTCCATTTGTGCCTCCAGTGGCACCATGGGACCTTAATGTGGTGTTGCAGTTTCTTCAATCGGATTGGTTTGAGCCTCTACAAGAGATAGAGTTGAAGTTTCTCACTTGGAAAGTGGTGATGCTTTTGGCATTTGCATCCGCACGGCGGGTGTCTGAGTTGGGGGCCTTGTCTCACAAGAGCCCTTACCTGATCTTCCATGAAGATAGGGCAGAGTTGAGAACTCGTCAACATTTTCTTCCAAAGGTGGTTTAATTTTTCCACATAAACCAACCTATTGTGGTGCCAGTAGTTACTGACACGTTCACTGAGCAAAGTCTCTAGATGTGGTTAGAGCTTTGAAGATTTATGTTGCTAGAACAGCTCGAATACAGAAAACAGAGTCTTTGTTTCTCCTGTATGCTCCAAACAAGATTAGGTGTCCTGCTTCCAAGCAGACTGTTGCACGTTGGATCAGAAGTACGATTCATCACGCCCATACTACAGCTGGATTGCCGTTACCGACGTCGGTGAAGGCCCATTCCACTAGGAAGGTGGGCTCATCCTGGGAGGCTGCCCGGGGGGTCTCGGCATTGCAACTTTGCCGAGCAGCTACTTGGTCGGGGTCAAACACATTTGCTAAATTCTACAAGTTTGACACCTTGGCCGATGAAGACCTCAAGTTCGGTCAATCGATGCTGCATGGTCATCCGCACTCTCCCTCCCGTACTGGAGCTTTGGTATAAACCCCATGGTCATGAAGTGGACCCCAGCATTCTCTAGGACGTATGAGAAAACAGGATTTTGATACCTACCGGTAAATCCTTTTCTCCTATCCGTAGAGGATGCTGGGCGCCCGTCCCAGTGCGTACTTTACCTGCAGTTTTGTTTATTAGAGTTACACAAGTTGTGTTTTATTAGTTTCAGCATGTTTGCTGTAATTGGTTCATGCCTGTTGGCGTGTGTTATGTTGAATGCCATGTTGTGCGGCATGGTTGAGGTGTGAGCTGGTATGTATCTCTCCATTAGTATTAAAGTAAATCCTTTCCTCGAAATGTTTGTCTCCCTGGGCACAGTTCCTATAACTGAGGTCTGGAGGAGGGGCATAGAGGAAGGAGCCAGTTCTCACCCATTGAAAAGTCTTAAGAGTGCCCATGGCTCCTGCGGAACCGTCTGTACCCCATGGTTATGAAGTGGACCCCAGCATCCTCTACGGCCTAGGAGAAGAGGATTTACCAGTAGTTATCAAAATCCTGTTTTTTTCCTTGTAAGTTATTTTTTGGGAACATGTAAATCTGAATATTTCAAGTATTTCTAGATGGTTATATTACACTAGATGATGTGCCCCCCCCATCCCCTCTCAATTCTATTGATTAATGTTATTTGCCAATTTTGGAAGTGTTGTGTAAAATTAAAAATGCATTTACAATTATTTGTTACTTGGTACTCTCCCTCTTAACCCAGCCCCCAACATTCCCCTGCATCGCTCCCATCACTTTCCTTTCCTCTTTCTCTTCCTCCCCCATCTCTCTCTCTCCCACCCCCTCTTTCTCTCTCCCTCTCTATGCTAACATTCTTTCCTCAGCTCTCATAATAAGAGCTGTTTGTTTCCCTGTCACTCACTGCTTGTTATCCTCTCCTCATCTCCTTCTCACCGTAACCTACTACCTCTCCCTTCCTCCCACTGTCCGTCACGCTCTTGCCTCTCCCTGTTACCCTCTCTCTGCCTCTCCCTGTTATCCTCTTCCTGTCATCCTCTGCTTTTCACCCTCGCCTGTCCCAATCACCCGTTGCCTCTCCCCGTTACTCACTGCCTCTCCCTTTCACCCACTCTCCATCACCATCTCCCTTTTTACCACTGCTTCTCCCTGTCACCCTGTGCTTGTCAGCCTCTCCTGATCACCCTTACCCTTTCTCTCTCTCCCCGTCACCCTCTCTTCTTCACTCTCTCACTCTCCGTCACTCACTGCTTGTCACCCTTTCTCTCCATGCCACCCACTGCCGTGTTGAATATTGTGACCTTGGGGTGGTACGGAGGAGGGGGACCCACTGCATATTTTTGCACCTGGGCCCAGCACTCACAAATTCCAAAAACTAGGAACCTCATTTACATTTACAGTTTAAAAATCTACTATTGTGGGGACAAATTTGAAAATGCTGTCTCCACCATGTTTGCATAAGAAAAGGCAAATTTATGCTTTTAGCCCACATTTAGAAAGCAACACCATTATTTGCTTTTCAGAAAGGACAGTTTTTTCAGATCTGCATTAGTCCCCATTTTGATACTTTAAAACATACATTTTCTCCCCTAGTATTTAGTGCACTTATCAAAAATATATAATGTACAGTATTATTAGGTTATTTACAGTATATAGCGCACATATTCTGCAGCGCTTTACAGAGAATATGTGGTCAGTCATATCAAAAGTAAGTATATTATGTCCCCAACCCAAGTTTAGCAGCTTTATAAATAATTCTTTAAAGATTGTTGTTTAGCTCTAAATGTAATTTTCTTTCAGAAATTACTAGGTGATGGAATGGCAGAAATACACCAATATCTGCCTTTATTTATAGCTGTGAGGTTACCATTTATAAGCAAACTCCTCTCGCAGTTTGCACAGTACCCAAAAACAATATTTTTCAGTCACCGTAATTACCTACAAATTGGAGTTCGGTGTTGCAAACAAAGGAGCCCATTTATCAACGATGTTTAATACCGGCGGCATATTTAGATTAGTATCACTAATGAAAATGCAGCTGATATTTAGCATTACTTACCTCTCCAGCGAGGTCCAGCGCTCTCAGCGTCATCTTACGATTTGCTGCTAGCGGCAAATTTCTGAGTCATGTGCATGCACGACGTCCAGTGTGTGCATGTGCATGACTCCTTCACCCGGCAGCAATTCCTGGAAGGCTTCGCTGAAGCCCGAAAGGCAGCGATGTGTCCCTGTTGCCGGCAATGGGGACCATACCACTCTCCATCTATATCTAGCGAGAGCGGTACAGGGGCAAATAGCGGGCTGGGTATTGGATGCCGGCAGCCGGGATCCAGGCGGTCAGCATACCGACTCCGGGATCCCGGTCGCCAGATGTTCTGTTCCCCATGTTCTATTCCCACTCCATGGGTTTTCTTGGACACACACGAGTGGGAATAGCCCCTGTAAGCCGGGATTCCAGCTGTCAGCATTGTCAGTGGTTGGTATTCCGGCGTCGGTATCCTGACCGCCAGGATCCCGACTGCCGCCAATGTAACCGCATCCCCAAATAGCGATAAGCCTAGTTTACCGCTGTTTGCTGAAAGGATGACATGACCCCTTTAGTGAGTGCTAAAGGGGTTATGTATTGTTGATAAATGGGGCCTAAAAGTCTAATTTGTATTCAGAAAGTGAAACTGATATTCCTTATACCAATTGACTTAATCATGTTATTCCTTTTCTTTTTATACATTTATTGGTTCTACCAGTCTGTGCTTTTAATTTGCATTACGTCTCTTTCCAATACAGCATGGAAGGTTTTCGTGTGGTGAAATTGAATGAAGTTATAAGACAGGTGGATGTGGTCATCACTTGTACAGGTAACCAGGTATATAAAAACTGGGATTTTCTGTTAACAGTCCATAGACTGAAATATTTCATAACCACAAAGAAGTAGTAACATGTTTTTAACCCAGAATGCACATTGACCTCTTTGGGAAGAAAAAGAGGACTGAGTATCAGTACTATGAGTTTTTCCCTGTTTTCCTTCTGTAAATGCTGATTTACTTACAGGACTAAAAGCAACACTTTAAAAATACATTCAATACACTTTAAAATGGAGCCGCTGCGGCCGCTGTAATCAATCCTTAGCCTACGTACTTTTTACACAGTTTGCGTACAAAGCTCCGTACCGTGTACGCACTTTGCGTACACATGCCGTGATGGTCGTACAAAGTACACGCGGTGCGTACACACAAAGACACGCCGTGAGCACTTTACAGCTAAACGTGTGACTAGATTACACTTACATAACACTAGCAGGGAAAGAGAGACACGGCACCAATTTGTATTTCAAAGACTATGTTGGGATTTGACCCACCAACGGTTCTTTACTAGCAGGGGGTTACAATAATAACAATACAATACAATAAGAAAATGGCTACAGTCAATGGTACGTACGTTTGGTTTCGCCTGTGCTTCCCGTTCCGGTCCTCAGTCATCAAGGTAGATGACCTTCAGAGATTGTGAGTGACCTGGCCTGCAGCTGACTATTTATACATTTGTCCAAGACCTAACACAATGGAAACTGTAATCTCTTTGTCCATTGGACACAGGGATGGTCATTTACAGTTCAGAGGAGGTCATAGGTCAGTTTGAATAGGTGGGCGATGTCTGACCCAGGTGCAGTTGCAGATGTTATCCTCTGGGTTCCCGCCGCATATCAAGTGTACAGTAAATACAGTTAATATTTATATTCTTCTCCTGCGCATAACTATTCTCAGGAGCGTGCGATCTTCTGCAAACTAACACCGGAATATTGCTCTTAAAATACCCTACAGCTGGATACCAAACACCACATTATAACCTAGTTCTGTCCCCTCCTATCTTGTAAAGGTGAATCCCTTTGTTCTTATACCATTTAAACAAGTGTAACTCGCTGGTGTGGTGCAGGGAGACTATGGGGTAAATTTACTAAGGTGGGAGATTTTTAGAACTGGTGATGTAGCCCATAGCAACCAATCAGATTATATCTATTATCTGCTAGAAGCAGCTAGATAAATGGTAAGTAGAATCTGATTGGTTGCCATGGGCAACATCACCAGTTCTAAAAATCTCCCACCTTAGTAAATTTACCCCTATGTGTACATTGTGCACTATTTGGATTAAATATGTAATGTGTTTTTATGGCTTTTCCATGCGATTACAAATACTACCATAATTACTCATACCACGCGACCATACGCAAACTGTGAATATGCGCACGCACGGCAGAAAAAGTATGCGCACGGAGGCCATATGTGTGTAGTTTGTACGTGACGTGTGTACTGCAATATTTTTCGACTTCGACAGTCCACCCTTTGGCAGTCATCAATAACTGCCACTAACTAATCAATAAACAGAAAAATATTACCTATACAATATATACAGAAGCTTGGATGATCACGGGAGAGTTTTAGGTGAAAAAAAGTATAACCTAGTGGGATAGTAAAAAGCATGTATGTATGAATCCATGTCTGAGGGGCATGTATCATCGTGCCGTATATGTTCTAAATAAGCTTTGAGGTATTGCGAAGTATACATTAAATCATTCTCATCCCGTCTTAAGGGTCTGTAAATGGGCAAACAAACACTACCGAGCTCTTTTCGGCTTCTTATTCCAACAAATGGGGAGCACATTTAGTTGATGATACATGGAGGGGGAACATATGTGAATGCTACTATATGTGTATAACACCTGTCGACTATGTGTGCCATTAACTGGGTGTTGCAGAGATGAAGATAAGACATAAATATAAAAATACATTCACATAAACGTTGGGTAGGGCTGACGTCTTTTCCAGTTGGATGTTTCTGGGTAAGGGGGAAACAGAGAAAAATGGTGAAAGAAACAGGCCATGAAATTAATTTGCAATACTTATCATAACACTGTCCCTATGGATGGATCATAAATCAAATCTGTTGCTGTAACAGCGCTCTCGCTCCTTAGACTCGTCAAATTTGTGCTGTGCTTGCGCCGCGTTAGAATTCGGACACACCTGAATATCAGACCAATAATTTTGATGACTCCCAGGATACGAAGAAGAAACTTCCCCACACTCATAATGACTTTCTGTGCCCACTCTCCTAACCCTGAGAACCATTTGTGTGGGTTCAACAATGAGACCCAGACGGTCAGTTCATTACCTACAGTCACTAAGGTAAGGTTGTGCTTCCTCCTGAACTCCCACTTAAACTGTAAGATCTCGTCCATCTTCTGATCGATGATCTCCGTGAGGTCGTCAGTGCTGTTCGTAATATACGTACAGCACTTCACACCATACTGAGTTGCAAGGGTAACACAGTACCCACCTGTCACAGCTGTAACGTAATTAAGGACCATCCTGTGTTGGATCAGTTCCTTCTTGTAAGCGTGTAACTCCCTTCCCGTATACCTGAAGGTGTCATCATACATCTCGGTGATATTGTCTATCAAGTTTGCTAGCACATGGATGTACCTATAATTTATAATTCCTCTGGCAGTACGGGTGATATCTACGAGAAGGAACTGAATCCCGGTGGATTCATGGATCAAATCAGAGGCTGCGTGCTCTGCCTTATCTATGAGGTGTCTCTTGATGATGTGTTCATAGTGGGTATGAGTATAAGGAGTCTGAGCGCTGCAGTGAACGTCTTTCATTTTGTCGTGGGTTATTGTCATGACCTCTGGTAGTAGTCTCCCAGTATAACACAATACCTCAGAGCTCGGAGTAAGCCACTTGTACGCTTTCCTCCCACATATGAAATAGGCATCATCTGGGAGAACATAGGGGACAAAATGTAATATCACCATATTGCAAAGTTTCCAGGTAAAGAAACCAATCCCTAGTTCTCTCATTTGTTCAGTACAAGTATCGGGCTGGATGATATGGGCACAATACCCTGACGATACTTTTCCAACCCACGTGGTCTTGGGTCTGGCTTCTACGTGTATACCAATACCGAAAATACTTTCCACTGTTGGCTATCTTGCGTACAGCTCTGTGTGAAAAAGTCATTGTCTGGTTATTCCAAGTCACTTCCCAATTTCCTGGTTTTCGGAAATTGGAAATAGTAAAACACAACAGGGACCTTTCTACGTTGTACTGGTGGAGCTTCAAGCTAGGGGGCCTAGAGATATTGAATTTCTTGTCCACCGGTCTCCCACCCCGTAATTCGAGTACCTCATCTATTGCTAAAGGGTATGGTACTAAGCCTGACGTCTCTGTCCTTGAGGTACCTGTGAGCACACCCAACATTCTGTCTTGTTTAAGACCTTACCCACTAATGAGTGGTAATCACTCAACGGATGTCGGTCCATGCCGATATTAATGTTGGACTGACATCTCTGGATGCACCCGTCTTCGACTATGTTCTCACAATTCCTACAAATACAATATTCATCAGACAATAACCCTTCACATTGCATCTGAGCTTCATGACTACCAGAGCGCTTACTGATACCAGCCTTTACTCGAGTGATGTGCTGCTCCTGAGATCCTACAAATTCGTACTCGCCATCAGAACCCATTCCAGATCCTTGCTCGACCTCTCTGGGACCCTCACCAAAACAAATTGTCCTAATCAAAAACAGAATTTCTAGCAGAACCCGAAACGTAGTCTCTTGTGATAGATCCATTTCGTTAGGGGAAAGAAGGAAAATAAGAAGGAGGAAAGAAAGGAAAATGCAGGGGGGGGGGGTGAAAAAAGAAAATGGTGCGACAACCGTCCTTGATCTTGTTGTTTTCCATGCTCAGGTGCCGTTCAACAGTCCTGCCTCTCAACTTTCCCGGAACAAACACTCTAGTGATACGAGGTTCTCTTTGCCTTGCTCTTTGAACACACAGTTCACTTCAAACACACAGTTACCAAACTACACAAACTCGATGAATGTGAGTAATAAACTACTTTGTGAGTTCTCTCCGGGTCAGCGACCTTCTTGCAGTGGGACGAGTGGACCCAAATCTCTATTTTGGCGACCTTTAGTGCTGTCGTGCTGGTTAACAAGACTTGGTACGGTCCTTTTGAATCATCACATAATCCCCAGGCTCAATGTCATGACAATTACTGTTCGGTAGGTCAGGAATCACCAGCTTTAGATTTCTTTGCTGATTTCTCAGCTGGCGGCTCATCCTAACCAAATATTTCACAGTTATTTCATTATTGCATTTCAAATCATCCTGGGGGTCTATCATTATATGAGGTTGCCGACAAAAAAGAATTTCAAAGGGTGATAAGTTAAGCGGAGACCTGGGAGTGGTTCTGATGCTGTACAACACTAGTGGCAAAGCTTCTGGCCACAGCAATCCAGTTTCAGCCATCACTTTGCTCAGCTTGTTCTTAATAGTGCTGTTCACTCTCTCTACCTTTGCACTCGCCTGTGGTCGGTACGGATTATGTAGCTTGCTATTAATTCCCATCAGTTTGCACATGACCTGAAAGACCTCACCTGTAAAATGGGTACCCCTATCACTTTCAATCACTCTAGAGATACCATATCTACACACAAATTCCTGCACAATTTTCTTTGCAGTGAACGTAGCAGTATTTGTGGCAGCAGGGAACGCTTCTACCCAGTTGGAAAACACATCGATACATACTAACACATATTTCAAATTCCTACAGGGTGGTAACTGTATGAAGTCGATTTGTATTACCTGAAAAGGTCCGTCTGAAGGAGGGATATGGGATGGCTCTGTTGGTATTGTCTTACCAATATTCTTCCTCAAGCAAGTAAAACATGTCATTGCTCTCTTACCTGCATGAGAAGAGAATCCTGGCGCACACCAGTAGGCTCTTACCAGCTTGCACATACCCTCTTTGCCCAGATGAGTCAGACCGTGTGCCGCCTCAGCTAGACTTGGAAGATATGCTCTGGGGGCCACTGGCTTACCGTGTCCACCTGTCCAAAGTCCTGAGGACTCCTGACCATACCCCCTCAACTTCCAGACTGCCTTTTCCTGTAGGGAACACACATTTTTCATTTCAAATTTACTGTCGTGTGTTATCAGTTGTGGGAAGTAAACCATCTCTGGAAGAGAGAAGAGAGGGGAATAATAGTAAAAAAAAGAAAATGTCAGGTTTGGCATTCACCAACAGGCTGTCTGTACACAGTCTCCCTTCACAGTCTCCCTTCACCAGTATTCTCATCCTCCACCCTTTGTGCATGACTAGGCACACTGCCGTAATACTGGTGTCCTTGTGCTGGTGAGATATACTGGAATTGGGCAGAACTCTGACGGACCGAGTAGGTATGTGGTGTTTGAACTGTAATCGGGTCCATGTATTGTACCCTCCTGTCGGTGAACGTAAGAGATGAGGAGGACACTTTGAAGAAAAATCACATAGAGGTTAGTAACAGATAAGTTTGTAGAGGCAAAGAGGATTTTATAAAATTTGACAACCTGGATTGGGCACTATGGGGAATGGCTTTTTCTACTAGGTCTATACCCCTAAAAAAAAAATCCTATGTGTGTCGTATCTCTACTGGGACTATCCCAGCCATCAATCCAGTGTCCTGTCCATCCTAAATTCATAGGGAACCCGGTATCTGTGAGATAATTTCCTCTACCTGTGATGGACATGAATCTAGAACAGTGAAATGCAACATTAGTCTTTGTGGGTGTCTAACATACTTTGCACTTCCTGATCGGGAGCACATTATATGTATTTTATATCTAACAAAGCTCCTGTTAAGTTAATCAGGGGCCATTTCTGCTAGAGAAAGAAGCAAAGGTTTTAGAGGCCCCATCTTAACCCCAGCAAGTTTTGTCAAAGGGTAATGTTGCATATATTCCGTTCTTCCCATTAGCCGAATCTGTATTTTCTATATGGCTCGTGATTCCTTACTATATGTCCTTTGATCCCATCTATGTGTTTAATGATGTGGCTTGTGTTTTCTGTCTAGGGGGTCTATATTAACTATGTGTCCTACTACTCCTACAATCTTTGGCAAAATGCCCTTCCATTTTACAAATGTAACATATTCTCTGTCTTTTCCAAACAGCAGGGGTCTGGGATTTGAGCTGATGAGTCTTTACTGTCAGAGCCTGTATACTTACTGTCATCAGCTTCTCCTCCTGTTCTCTGCGCCTAGCAATATTCTTGTGGTGTTCAATAGCGCACTCTCTAAGACAAGCTACTGTGACCCCTCTCCAATTAGGCAAAGATGTTTGCACCCTGTCCCTTAATGCCTTATTGAGCCCGTCCATTAGCACAGAGACAGCCACCTCCCTGTAATTCGCATCGTTCCCTATATCCAATACCCCAATGTATCTATCCATTATTTGCAGAGCCCGATGGAAATATTCAGATGCCATTTAATTTTCTCTCTGTTTTATGGAGAAAATTCTCCACTTAACAGTAGTTAAGTGGAGTTAGTCAGTCATAGGACCATCCGACTCTATTCTACAATCTGTGATACATTTTTGGGTGTCAATATTAGGGGGTAAGCACGCCTTCAAGAATATCCCCCAATCTTTGTTTGTGGGTTCATGGATATTACCCAGATCCCTGATAAACTTCTGACATCTGACTAAATGCTTCTGGGGATCGGGGAATTCTGAAATGATTGACCGCAGCTCAGATCTGGACCACGGGCAATACATTGCATTATACCTGGTAAGGATTATTCCCTGACTATCGGTCCTCCTATTGGGAGTTACGATTTCCAAGATAGGATGTAATCCTACCATTTCATTTCTAATTTGCTCACTGTGAGGTGTTAATGTCTCTGTGTAATGAACAGTCTCACACTTACCGATGTCTGAGATCTTACCAGTCCTTTCAGTGGGGGATACTGCTACTGTTCTTACTGGTTGGACAGGGCCCACCTGAATTTCCTGTAAGGCAATTGCCTGGATGAGGGCTGAGAGTGGGATGGATGCATCATTTTCCTCTGACCTATGACCTTGGAGAGAGTTCAAAACAGGATACAGCTTGCACGGGTTAGGGTTAACACATTGCTTCTGCATTCTACTATCATTTACAGATATACCATTGACTCTAGCCATCTTTTCTCTGACGTCCTAGTGGATGCTGGGGACTCCGAAAGGACCATGGGGAATAGCGGCTCCGCAGGAGACTGGGCACAAAAGTAAAAGCTTTAGGACTACCTGGTGTGCACTGGCTCCTCCCCCTATGACCCTCCTCCAAGCCTCAGTTAGATTTTTGTGCCCGAACGAGAAGGGTGCATACTAAGGGGCTCTCCTGAGCTGCTTAGAGTAAAAGTTTAAAGTAGGTTTTTTATTTTCAGTGAGACCTGCTGGCAACAGGCTCACTGCACCGAGGGACTAAGGGGAGAAGAAGCGAACTCACCTGCGTGCAGAGTGGATTGGGCTTCTTAGGCTACTGGACATTAGCTCCAGAGGGACGATCACAGGCCCAGCCATGGATGGGTCCCAGAGCCGCGCCGCCGGCCCCCTTACAGAGCCAGAAGACTGAAGAGGTCCGGAAAATCGGCGGCAGAAGACGTCCTGTCTTCAATAAGGTAGCGCACAGCACCGCAGTTGTGCGCCATTGCTCTCAGCACACTTCACACTCCGGTCACTGAGGGTGCAGGGCGCTGGGGGGGGGGGCGCCCTGAGACGCAATAAAAACACCTTATATGGCAAAAAATACATCACATATAGCTCCTGGGCTATATGGATGCATTTAACCCCTGCCAATTTTTCCATAAAAAAGCGGGAGAAAGGCCGCCGAGAAGGGGGCGGAGCCTATCTCCTCAGCACACTGGCGCCATTTTTTCCTCACAGCTCCGTTGGAGGGAAGCTCCCTGACTCTCCCCTGCAGTCCTGCACTACAGAAACAGGGTAAAACAAGAGAGGGGGGGCACTAATTTGGCAGATAAATATATACAGCAGCTATATCAGGGAGAAACACTTATATAAGGTTATCCCTGTATATATATAGCGCTCTGGTGTGTGCTGGCAAACTTTCCCTCTGTCTCCCCAAAGGGCTAGTGGGGTCCTGTCCTCTATCAGAGCATTCCCTGTGTGTGTGCTGTGTGTCGGTACGTTGTGTCGACATGTATGAGGAGGAAAATGGTGTGGAGGCGGAGCAATTGCCTGTATTAGTGATGTCACCCCCTAGGGAGTCGACACCTGACTGGATGGTCTTATGGAAGGAATTACGTGATAGTGTCAGCACTTTACAAAAGACTGTTGACGACATGAGACAGCCGGCAAATCAGTTAATACCTGTACAGGCGTCTCAAACACCGTCAGGGGCTCTAAAGCGCCCGTTACCTCAGATGGTCGACACAGACACTGACTCCAGTGTCGACGGTGAGGAAACAAATGTATTTTCCAGTAGGGCCACACGTTACATGATCACGGCAATGAAGGAGGTTTTGAACATTTCTGATACTACAAGTACCACAAAAAAGGGTATTATGTGGGGTGTGAAAAAACTACCCGTAGTTTTTCCTGAATCAGATGAATTAAATGAGGTGTGTGATGAAGCGTGGGTTTCCCCCGATAAAAAACTGCTAATTTCTAAAAAATTATTGGCATTATACCCTTTCCCGCCAGAGGTTAGGGCGCGTTGGGAAACACCCCCTAGGGTAGATAAGGCGCTCACACGCTTATCAAAACAAGTGGCGTTACCGTCTCCTGATACGGCCGCCCTCAAGGAACCAGCTGATAGGAAGCTGGAAAATATCCTAAAAAGTATATACACACATACTGGTATTATACTGCGACCAGCAATCGCCTCAGCCTGGATGTGCAGTGCTGGGGTGGCTTGGTCGGATTCCCTGACTGAAAATATTGATACCCTGGACAGGGACAATATATTATTGACTATAGAGCATTTAAAGGATGCATTTCTATATATGCGAGATGCACAGAGGGATATTTGCACTCTGGCATCAAGAGTAAGTGCGCTGTCCATTTCTGCCAGAAGAGGGTTATGGACGCGACAGTGGTCAGGTGATGCGGATTCCAAACGGCATATGGAAGTATTGCCGTATAAAGGGGAGGAGTTATTTGGGGTCGGTCTATCGGACCTGGTGGCCACGGCAACGGCTGAGAAATCCACCTTTTTACCCCAGGTCACCTCTCAGCAGAAAAAGACACCGTCTTTTCAGGCTCAGTCCTTTCGTCCCCATAAGGGCAAGCGGGCAAAAGGCCACTCATATCTGCCCCGGGGCAGAGGAAGGGGAAAAAGACTGCAGCAGACAGCCTCTTCCCACGAACAGAAGCCCTCCCCCGCTTCTGCCAAGTCCTCAGCATGACGCTGGGGCCTTACAAGCGGACTCAGGCACGGTGGGGGCCCGTCTCAAGAATTTCAGCGTGCAGTGGGCTCACTCGCAAGTGGACCCCTGGATCCTGCAGGTAGTATCTCAGGGGTACAAATTGGAATTCGAGACGTCTCCCCCTCGCCGGTTCCTGAAGTCTGCTTTACCAACGTCTCCCCCCGACAGGGAGGCAGTATTGGAAGCCATTCACAAGCTGTATTCCCAGCAGGTGATAATCAAGGTACCCCTCCTACAACAGGGAAAGGGGTATTATTCCACGCTGTTTGTGGTACCGAAGCCGAACGGCTCGGTGAGACCTATTTTAAATCTGAAATCCTTGAACACTTACATACAAAGGTTCAAATTCAAGATGGAATCACTCAGAGCAGTGATAGCGAACCTGGAAGAAGGGGACTATATGGTGTCTCTGGACATCAAGGATGCTTACCTCCATGTCCCAATTTGCCCTTCTCACCAAGGGTACCTCAGGTTTGTGGTACAGAACTGTCACTATCAGTTTCAGACGCTGCCGTTTGGATTGTCCACGGCACCCCGGGTCTTTACCAAGGTAATGGCCGAAATGATGATTCTTCTTCGAAGAAAAGGCGTCTTAATTATCCCTTACTTGGACGATCTCCTGATAAGGGCAAGGTCCAGAGAACAGTTAGAGGTCGGAGTAGCACTATCTCAAGTAGTACTACGACAGCACGGATGGATTCTAAATATTCCAAAATCGCAGCTGATTCCGACGACACGTCTGCTGTTCCTAGGGATGATTCTGGACACAGTACAGAAAAAGGTGTTTCTCCCGGAGGAGAAAGCCAGGGAGTTATCCGACCTAGTCAGGAACCTCCTAAAACCAGGCCAAGTGTCAGTGCATCAATGCCCAAGGGTCCTGGGAAAAATGGTGGCTTCTTACGAAGCGATTCCATTCGGCAGATTCCACGCAAGAACTTTTCAGTGGGATCTGCTGGACAAATGGTCCGGATCGCATCTTCAAATGCATCAGCGGATAACCCTGTCTCCAAGGACAAGGGTGTCTCTCCTGTGGTGGTTACAGAGTGCTCATCTTCTAGAGGGCCGCAGATTCGGCATTCAGGACTGGGTCCTGGTGACCACGGATGCCAGCCTGAGAGGCTGGGGAGCAGTCACACAGGGAAGAAATTTCCAGGGCTTGTGGTCAAGCATGGAAACGTCACTTCACATAAATATCCTGGAACTAAGGGCCATTTACAATGCCCTAAGTCAGGCAAGGCCTCTGCTTCAGGGTCAGCCAGTGTTGATCCAGTCGGACAACATCACGGCAGTCGCCCACGTAAACAGACAGGGTGGCACAAGAAGCAGGAGGGCAATGACGGAAGTTACAAGGATTCTTCGCTGGGCGGAAAATCATGTGATAGCACTGTCAGCAGTGTTCATTCCGGGAGTGGACAACTGGGAAGCAGACTTCCTCAGCAGACACGACCTCCACCCGGGGGAGTGGGGACTTCACCCAGAAGTCTTCCACATGATTGTGAACCGTTGGGAAAAACCAAAGGTGGACATGATGGCGTCCCGCCTCAACAAAAAACTGGACAGATATTGCGCCAGGTCAAGGGACCCTCAGGCAATAGCTGTGGACGCTCTGGTAACACCGTGGGTGTACCAGTCAGTGTATGTGTTCCCTCCTCTGCCTCTCATACCCAAGGTACTGAGAATCATAAGAAGGAGAGGAGTAAGGACTATACTCGTAGCTCCGGATTGGCCAAGAAGGACTTGGTACCCGGAACTTCAAGAGATGCTCACGGAAGACCCGTGGCCTCTACCTCTAAGAAAGGACCTGCTCCAGCAGGGACCATGTCTGTTCCAAGACTTACCGCGGCTGCGTTTGACGGCATGGCGGTTGAACGCCGGATCCTGAAGGAAAAAGGCATTCCGGATGAAGTCATCCCTACCCTGATCAAAGCCAGGAAGGATGTAACTGTGCAACATTATCACCGTATTTGGCGTAAATATGTTGCGTGGTGTGAGGCCAGGAAGGCCCCTACAGAGGAATTTCAACTGGGTCGTTTCCTGCATTTCCTGCAAACAGGACTGTCTATGGGCCTAAAATTAGGGTCCATTAAGGTTCAAATTTCGGCCCTGTCAATATTCTTCCAAAAAGAACTAGCTTCAGTTCCTGAAGTTCAGACGTTTGTCAAGGGAGTACTGCATATACAGCCTCCTTTTGTGCCTCCAGTGGCACCTTGGGATCTCAATGTAGTTTTGGGGTTCCTAAAATCACATTGGTTTGAACCACTCACCACTGTGGACTTAAAATATCTCACATGGAAAGTGGTAATGCTGTTAGCCCTGGCTTCAGCCAGGCGTGTTTCAGAATTGGCGGCTTTATCCTATAAAAGCCCTTACCTAATTTTTCATACGGACAGGGCAGAATTGAGGACTCGTCCTCAATTTCTCCCTAAGGTGGTTTCAGCATTTCACTTAAACCAGCCTATTGTGGTGCCTGCGGCTACTAGGGACTTGGAGGATTCCAAGTTACTGGACGTAGTCAGGGCCCTGAAAATATATGTTTCCAGGACGGCTGGAGTCAGAAAATCTGACTCGCTGTTTATCCTGTATGCACCCAACAAGCTGGGTGCTCCTGCTTCTAAGCAGACTATTGCTCGTTGGATTTGTAGTACAATTCAGCTTGCACATTCTGTGGCAGGCCTGCCACAGCCAAAATCTGTAAAAGCCCATTCCACAAGGAAAGTGGGCTCATCTTGGGCGGCTGCCCGAGGGGTCTCGGCTTTACAACTTTGCCGAGCAGCTACTTGGTCAGGGGCAAACACGTTTGCTAAATTCTACAAATTTGGTACCCTGGCTGAGGAGGACCTGGAGTTCTCTCATTCGGTGCTGCAGAGTCATCCGCACTCTCCCGCCCGTTTGGGAGCTTTGGTATAATCCCCATGGTCCTTTTGGAGTCCCCAGCATCCACTAGGACGTCAGAGAAAATAAGAATTTACTTACCGATAATTCTATTTCTCATAGTCCGTAGTGGATGCTGGGCGCCCATCCCAAGTGCGGATTGTCTACAATACTTGTACATAGTTATTGTTACAAAAATTGGGTTATTATTGTTGTGAGCCATCTTTTCAGAGGCTCCTCTGTTATCATGCTGTTAACTGGGTTCAGATCACAAGTTGTACGGTGTGATTGGTGTGGCTGGTATGAGTCTTACCCGGGATTCAAAATCCTTCCTTATTGTGTACGCTCGTCCGGGCACAGTATCCTAACTGAGGCTTGGAGGAGGGTCATAGGGGGAGGAGCCAATGCACACCAGGTAGTCCTAAAGCTTTTACTTTTGTGCCCAGTCTCCTGCGGAGCCGCTATTCCCCATGGTCCTTTCGGAGTCCCCAGCATCCACTACGGACTATGAGAAATAGAATTATCGGTAAGTAAATTCTTATTTTCCGTTTCGACCTGTGTAGGTAATGGTGTGTCCATGCCCTCATTCCTGCTAGGTTTGGAACTTGCTTTGCGAGTTTGTTCCCTTTGCACCTCCCCCTCTTGTTGCCACAGGTTTAAACAATTGTTATGTCTGATCCTTTGTTTTCTGGATTTAATCAGACATATTTTACTACCTACATTCTGCAGTACCTCTGGTTCAAAGCTGCCCACCCTAGGGAATGATACCCTATCTTTGTCAGTCATACGTACCCATTCGTCACAATAAATTTCAGCGTGTGGACCATATTTCCCACACATTATAAACCTCGCTGACCCCTTGGGCCGCAGCTCTCCATCCTGAACCCTGGCTACCAAACGTCTCTCACTTGAGCAACTGGCTCCCATAATTGTGGGCCTTTTCCCACAAACACCAAAATACTCAATGCAAGCAGACCTTGAAAGTTCTGCGATCGTTCTTCGCCAGCTCTCGCCCACGTTGGCCAGTACTACGATACACTGTCGATAGTGGATCGCGATGTACCCAACCTAGGGCCCCTAACTGGCTGCTATTCACTGGAAGTTTTTAGGAGCCACTTACCTTTACCAGTGAATATCTACCATTTGAGATTTTCCTGAGAGAGACCAGCGAAAACTCCCTATGGACTTTTACACAAATCAAGCTTGCGTATGCCCTACACGGCGCTAATGATACAGCAATTTTGTGCAAAAAGGTCGCACAAGGGTAGAAAGTTGCATCACAAATCACACCTACAAACGCGCGGTCCAATCGCACAGCGTATAGGTACTTGTTACCTATCCACTCTATGACCACGAGTCGAATATACAAACTGTAACTCTCAGCCGGAGCATAACAACAAAAATTATATGGGTCACAATTCACAATTCCCTACCACGCTCCTGTGCAAGTCTCCTCTCGACTTGCGTACTTTACTATACTAACGTGACTCAGCTGCCTCACGCCGCCAAGCCTTCACTCACTTGGTGTACCAACGACGAGATCCCGAATTCCCGGGTTCAAATCCACTCTTACCTTCAGCTCACACAAATACACAGCGTTTTTCTGTACAGAAAATTTCCACTCTTTCTAATCGGCAGCTTTTACCCCAGAGGCAGTACAGTTTAAACAAAAGTCTTATACTAATCTGCTTTTGAAACCGGATAGTTATGTGCTATTGTATTTAAGGTATACTACCCCACCTTTTAATTGAACGAACTATCGTGTAATTTGTACTTAGCGTCCGCACTCTTACGCACTTTGCGTAAACACGCGACCGTGCGTGCCTTTTACGCTGCGTGCGCGGTCCTGTACTTTGTCTTAGCCACATGTACAAAACGTGCATCTGCAATAAAACAAATCACACAACCTCTATAAATGTGACCAATACAAACTATAATTGCTCACAAGCACAACCCACACTTGTTCTGTGTAACCCTTTATGACTGGGCCAGAACTGTGTTTTGTGTTTTTATAAGTATTCCCTTAACACACTAATTCAAATGTATCTATATAGCTACAAATGTATCTGATTTCACACAGATCTAAACTGGTTTAGCGATCTATACCTTGTGGCAACAATATGTGAGAGGGTATGCAAAGTATCTGTGCCCTTTGCGTACGCTTTTGGCGCCAAATAAAATTACACAGATTTTTAAATAGCTTTTTCCTGTTTACCTACGGGTTCTATCAGCACCTCTGCAGACCAGACAGAGCAGACGCAATCTAACAGCACACAAATAGGGTTTTTAGAACATCCAACAACCAGGAAAAGGTTTAACGTAGATATCTTTCCACCCTTTGCTGATAGAGTAAAGTCTGCTATGACCTGCTAGCCTGTGAGCATGTGAAACCCGGATCGAGCCCCCAATTGTAAATGCTGATTTACTTACAGGACTAAAAGCAACACTTTAAAAATACATTCATTACACTTTAAAATGGAGCCGCTGCAGCCGCTGTAATCAATCCTTAGCCTACGTACTTTTTACACAGTTTGCGTACAAAGCCCCGTACCGTGGGGGTAATTTCAAGTTGATCGCAGCAGGATTTTTGATAGCAACTGGGCAAAACCATGTGCACTGCAGGGGAGGCAGATATAACATGTGCAGAAAGAGTTAGATTTGGGTGGGTTATTTTATTTCTGCGCAGGGTAAATACTGGCTGCTTTATTTTTACACTGCAAATTAGATTGCAGATTGGACACACCACACCCAAATCTAACTCTCTCTGCACATGTTATATCTGCCTCCCCTGCAGTGCACATGGTTTTGCCCAGTTGCTATAAAAAATCCTGCTGCGATCAACTTGGAATTACCCCCCGTGTACGCACTTTGCGTACAAACGCCGCGATGGTCGTACAAAGTACACGCGGTGCGTACACACACAAAGACACGCCATGAGCACTTTACAGCTAATCGTGTGACTAGATTACACTTATATAACACTAGCAGGGAAAGAGAGACACTACACCAATTTGTATTTCAAAGATAAGTTGGGATCTGACACACCATTGGTTCTTTACTAGCAGGGGGTTACAATAATAACAATACAATACAATAAGAAAATGGCTACAGTCAATGGTACATACATTTGGTTTCGCCTGTGCTTCCCGGTCCGGTCCTCAGTCATCAAGGTAGATGACCTTCAGAGATTGTGAGTGACCTTGCCTGCAGATGGCTATTTATACATTTGTCCAAAACCTAACACTATGGAAACTGTAATCTCTCTCTGTCCATTCGACACAGGGATGGACATTTACAGTACAGGAGAGATCATAGGTCAGTTTGAATAGGTGGGCGGTCTGGTCCAGGTGCAGTTGCAGATGTTATCATCTGGGTTCCCGCCGCATATCAAGTGTACAGTAAATACAGTTAATATTTTATATTCTGCTCCTGCGCATAACTATTCTCAGGAGCGTGCGATCTTCTGCAAACTAACACCGGAATATTGCTCTTAAAATACCCTACAGCTTGATACCAAACACCACCTTATAACCTAGTTCTGTCCCCTCCTATCCTGTAAAGGTGGATCCCTTTGTTCTTATACCATTTAAACAAGTGTAACTCGCTGGTGTGGTGCACTATTTGGATTAAATATGTAATGTGTTTTTATGGCTTTTCCATGCGATTACAAATACTACCATAATTACTCATACCACGCGCTAATACGCAGGATCACGGGAGCGTCCATACGCAAATTGCGAATATGTGCACGCACGTCAGAATAAGTACGCGTGCCGAGGCCATATGTGTGTAGTTTGTACGTGGCATGTGTACTGCAATATTTTTCGACTTCGACACTTATAACAAAAAGGCTAAAAAAAAGTTTCTGCGTTCCACTTTAGTACTTAACATTTAATAAAATGTGCATTAGTCACGAGTCACTTCACATGTAACAATATATAAACCTCATCCAGATATTTTGCTGTGTGTCAGTACGTGTTCCAGATGGGATGCAGTTCATATGCAGTCAGCCGGGATCCTGGCGGTCAGGATACTGACACCAGAATCCCGACCACTGACAATGTAGCCAGCCGGAATGCCGGCTGACAAGGGCTATTCCCACCCGTAGGTGCCCAAGGACACCGTTGCGCTAACCGCCCCCAAGCTCCTCTACCGGCATATTGGCGGCTGGGATCACGGGGTCGTTATGCAGACCTTCGAGATCCGGACCGCCGTCATATCAGCCACAACCCGTTCCAGATCATTTTAGACTGCATGCCAGTGGCGCACGCAGGGGGGGTTTCCAAGTAACTGGAACCCCCCCCCCCCCCCCTCCTGATGAGCTGAATCTTCAATTTTTGAGACGGAGACACAGCTGTCTCCGTCTCGGGTAACAGCCTGCAACAGAGAGCTACCATAGCTCTCTACTATAGACAGCCCGGAGTGAATATGGAGCTGCCGTCCTCACACTGCTGCTAGCGCCTGGTGGAAGGGTATGCACATACTGTAACTGTGTGCATGTTTGCATTTGTAGTAATTTATGTATGTGTGTATGTGATTGATTGATTGATTGATTGTGTATGTATGTATGTTTATGTATGTATGTTTGGGTGTGTGTTTGTGTATATGTGTTTGTGTGTCACTCTGTGTGTATATGGTGCAATAGTTCCCTGGGTGAAGACTGGCATGCACCCCTCCGTGCAGTGGAAACCAGGCGGCACTTAGTGTCTTTGTGAGTAAATCAATGTATTAAAGTACAAAAGGCATAGTGTACCGACGTTTCAATGGACATTTTTTTCAAGGTGCTTTACTATAGGCTTGAAGAAGAAAAAAAATGTTTTGTGTGGCGTTGAAACGTCAGTACACTATGCCTTTTGTATGTTAATACATTGATTTACTCACAGAGACCGCTGAGTGCCGCCTGGTTTCCACTGCATGGAGGGGGGCATGCCATCTATGACATATAAGGAGGGCACCCCGGTATTGAGCAACATCTACAGTGAGTGCCTACTTTTTGTCATTATATATATATATATATATATACACACACACACACATGTACGTACAATATATATATATATATATATATATATATATATATATATATATATACGGGTTGAGTATCCCATATCCAAATATTCCAAAATACGGATTATTCTGAAATACAGACTTTTTTGAGTGAGATAGTGAAACCTTTGTGTACACAAACTTTGTTTAATACACAAAGTTATTAAAAATATTGTATTAAATGACCTTCAGGCTGTGTTTATAGGAGTATATGAAACATACATGAAGTTATTAAAAATATTGGCTAAAATGACCTTCAGGCTGTTTGTATAAGGTATATATGAAACATAAATGCATTCTGTGCTTAGACTTGGGTCCCATCGCCATGATATCTCATTATGGTATGGAATTATTCCAAAATACAGAAAAATCCGATATCCAAAATACTTCTGGTCCCAAGCATTTTGGATAAGGGATACTCAACCTGTATATACATATGCATACACACACGTACGTACGTACGTACGTACGTACGTACGTACGTACGTACGTACGTACGTACGTACGTACGTACGTACACACACACATACATACATACATACATACATACATACTGTACATACATACACACACACACACATACACACACCCCCACATGGAAACCCCCCTCACTGAATCCTGCGTTTGTCCCTGCATGCTAAGGTCACTTCCCAAGTAAAAAAGGGGGAGATCCCTGGAATTTCTCTGGTTAATTCAGATTGCCATCAGTGATCATTTTTATGGGTTCATATAATTTGTGTTCAAATATTTGGGTCCAACTCATTATGACACCAGGTCAATTGTGCTTCAGTTCCTCTGGGTCCCAAGTAATAGGATTTGAATTAATTTAATCTGGAAATATTTGGCTTTATGACTAGGACTATGATTATGTGGTGTTCTCTCTCTCTCTCTCTCTCCAGAAGTATTTTCCAGCCAGGTGGCATCAAGAAGTAGCCAGGTAGGGGCCTTCGCAATAATACGTTTTTTTCATACGTCCTAGAGGATGCTGGCGATGCTTCAAGAACCATGGGGTATAGACGGGATCCGCAGGAGACATGGGCACTCTAAGACTTTAAAAGGGGTGTGAACTGGCTCCTCCCTCTATGCCCCTCCTCCAGACTCCAGTTAGATTCTGTGCCCAGTGAGACTGGATGCACACTGAGGAGCTCTCCAGAGTTTCTCAGAAAAAAGACTTTGTTAGGTTTATTATTTTCAGGGAGACCTGCTGGCAACAGTCTCCCTGCATCATGGGACTGAGGGGAGAGAAGCAGACCTACTTCTGTGAGTTTCAAGGCACTGCTTCTTAGGCTACTGGACACCATTAGCTCCAGAGGGTCTGATCGCTAGTTATGCCTAGATGCTTGTTCCCATAGCCGCGCCGTCAACCCCCTTGCAGATCCAGAAATCAGAAGCCGGGTGAGTAGAAGAAGATCAGAAAACTTCAGTGACGGCAGAAGATTTCAGTGACGTCTTTTGAGGTACCGCGCATGCTCCCACATACAAAACGGCACTGCAGGGCGCAGGGGGGGCGCCCTGGGCAGCATAAAACCTCAATAGCAACTGGCATAAGAGTATACAGTGCCTGGGCACTAAATACAGACCCCCGTCAGTATAAATATATAAAAATAAGCGGGACTGAAGCGCGCCATTAAGGGGGCGTGGCTTAGTCCTCACAGCTCTAACCAGCGCCATTTTCTCTTCACAGCTGCAGAGACGCTGAGCCTGGCCTCCCACACTGCTGTACAAGTAACAGGGTGCAAAACGGGGGGGGGGGGGGGGGGGGGGGGAGGCACAGTTGATTTGGTGCTAACAAGTCTGGGCAGTATATTACACGCTTCAGAAACGGGATAGGCGCTGGGTTGTGAGCTGGCAAAACTCCCTCTGTGTTTCTCTAACAGGTTTCGCTGTGGGTCTGTCTCCTATAGCCCCAG
Organism: Pseudophryne corroboree; assembly: GCF_028390025.1. Taxonomy (NCBI): domain Eukaryota; kingdom Metazoa; phylum Chordata; class Amphibia; order Anura; family Myobatrachidae; genus Pseudophryne; species Pseudophryne corroboree. The sequence goes on along the minus strand of NC_086445.1, from coordinate 656,988,344 downwards.
TGTGGTTGTGGGTGTCGGTACGCGTGTGTCGACATGTCTGAGGCTGAGTGCTCTTCCCAGGAGGAGCCTGGAGTGGGGACAGAAAAGACGGTGGGAGTGATCGTGTCGGCACTGCCGACGGCTGATTGGGTAAATGTTTTGAGTGTTTTGAATGCAAATGTGGCTCGGTTGAATAAAAGATTAGATAAATCTTAGTCTAAAGGCCCGTACACACTGGTCGATATATCGGCCGTTCTCTTGAACGGCCGATATATCGCGGGACCGTCGGCCAGTGTGTACGGCCGATACGTCTGTGAACTCCGTCGTTCACAGACATATCGCGTCGGCCGCGCAGCACAGCCAACGGCCAATATATCTACCGATATATTGGCACGTCGCTGTGTGTGTACGCGCCTGCCCAGTTCATGACGTCAGTCCCCGATGGATCGGGCAGTGTGTATGCACAGCACACTGCCCGATCCGTCCATAGATATATCTGCAGATCAGTTGATCTGCAAATATATCTATTAGTGTGTACCCACCTTAAGAACCAGACATGGAGAAAATCCATGGAGGATGCATTGTCGCAAGTTCAGACCCCCTCGGGGTCACAGAAACGTGCATTTACCCAGATCCAGATACCGACACGGACTCTGATTCCAGTGTCGACTATAGTGATGCCAGATTGAATCCTAAACTGGCTAAGAGCATTCAGTACATGATTGTGGCGATAAAAGACGTATTACATATTACGGAGGACCCAGCTGTTCCTGATACAAGGGTCTGTAGGTATAAAGGAAAGAAACCTGAGGTAACGTTTCCTCCCTCTCATGAACTGAACGCTTTTTTTTTTAAACTTGGGAAAATCCTGACAAGAAAGTACAGGTTCCCAAGAGAATTCCGGTGGCTCTATCGAGTCTGTCCAAAAAGGTAGCGCTTCCGTCTCCTGACACGGCAGCCCTAAAGGATCCTGCGGATCAATACACTAAAATCCATTTATGTCACTACAGGTACGCTGCTCAGGCCTGCCGTTGCATCGGCATGGGTGAGTAGCGCTATAGAAAAGTGGTCAGATAACTTGTCATCTGATATAGATTCCCTGGACAGGGATAGTGTGCTTTTGACTCTGGGTCATATCAGGGACGCTGCAACCTATCTAAAAGAAGATGCGAGGGATATTGGTCTTTTGGGATCAAGGGCCAATGCCATGGCAAGTCTCGACTAGGAGGGCATTGTGGATTCATCAATGGAATGCTGATGCTGACTCTAAGAAGACTATGGAGTCTCTACCATTTAACGGTAGTGTCTTGTTTGGTGACGGCCTCGCTGACCTGGTATCTACGGCTACCGCGGGTAAGTCATCATTTTTACCTTATGTTCCTGCACAACAAAAGAAAACGCCCCATTATCAGATGCAGTCCTTTTGGCCCAATAAATACAAAAAAGGACGAGGGTCTTCCTTCCTTGCTACGAGAGGAAGAGGAAGGGGAAAAAGGTCACAGGCTGTGGCAAGTACCCAAGAGCAGAAGTCCTCCCCGGCTTCTATCAAATACACCGCTGGACGCTGGGGCTCCTCTGTGGGAGTCCGCACCGGTGGGGGCACGTCTCCAACTCTTCAGTCAGGTCTGGGTTCACTCGGCCCTGGATCTTTGGATATTAGAAATAGTAGCCCAAGGGTACAAATTGGAGTTTCAAGACGTGCCCCCTCACCGATTTTTCAAATCGGCCTTGCCAGCTTCTCTTCCAGAAAAGGAGGTAGTATGCACTGCAATACTAAAGCTGTGTCAAAATCAAGTCGTTGTCACTGTACCCCCGTCACAACAGGGGGGAAGGCTTTTATTAGAGCCTGTTCATGGTCCCGAAGCCGGATGGCTCAGTCAGACCGATTCTGAACCTAAAATCCCTCAATTTCTATCTAAAAAAATTCAAATTCAAGATGGAATCTCTCCGAGCAGTGATCTCCAGTCTGGAGGAGGGGGATTTTATGGTTTCGGTCGACATAAAGGATGCCTACTTACATGTCCTCATATATCCTCCACATCAGGCTTACCTGAGGTTTGCTGTTCAGGATTGTCATTACCAATTTCAGACGTTGCCGTTTGGTCTGTCCACGGCTCCGAGGATTTTCACGAAGGTTATGGCGGAAATGATGGTTCTCCTGCGAAAGCAGGGAATCACAATTATCCCGTACTTGGACGATCTCCTGATAAATGCGAGATCATAGAAGCAATTACTGAAAAATGTTACGCTCTCACTGACCATTCCGCAACAACATGGTTGGCTCCTAAACTTGCCAAATCACAGTTTGTTCCGACAACACGGCTGTCGTTCCTGGGTATGATTCTGGATTCAGAATTACAGAGAGTTTTTCTTGGAGAGGAAAAGGCTCTGGAAATACAGAACATGGTAAAACAGATTCTGAAACCGGCAAGAGTGTTGATTCTTCAATGCACTCGGTTGCTGGGGAAGATGGTGGCGGCCTACAAGGCCATTCAGTTTGGCAGGTTCCATGCCAGAGTGTTTCAGTGGGGCCTGTTGGACAAGTGGACCGGGTCTCACCTGTACGTGCACCGGAAAATAATCCTATCTTCCGCGACCAGAATCTCTCTCCTGTGGTGCCTGCACAGTTCTCACCTCCTTGAGGGACGCAGATTCGGGATTCAGGATTGGATCCTGGTGACCACAGATGCAAGTCTCCGAGGCTGGGGAGCAGTCACACAGGGGAGAAATTTTCAGGGCAAATGGTCAAGCCTGGAAGCTTGTCTGCACATAAACATTCTGGAATTAAGGGCCATATACAACGGCCTTCTGCAAGTGGAACATCTTCGCGGTCTGCCCGTCTTGATTCAGTCAGACAACATAACAGCAGTGGCGTACATAAACCGACAGGGCGGAACAAAGAGCAGAGCGGCGATGGCGGAGGCCACGAAAGTTCTTCGCTGGGCGGAGAGACATGCAAGTGCTCTGTCAGCAGTCTTCATTCCAGGAGTGGACAACTGGGAAGCAGACTTCCTCAGCAGACACGATCTCCATCCAGGAGAGTGGGGTCTTCATCAATAGGTCTTTGCACAAGTGACAAGTCGTTGGGGAATTCCTGAAATAGACATGATGGCGTCTCGCCTCAACAAGAAACTTCAGAGATATTGTTCCAGGTCGAGGGACCCTCAAGCAATAGCGGTGGACGCCCTAGTAACACCGTGGGTGTTTCCGTTGGTCTATGTGTTCCCTCCACTTCCACTCATTCCAAAGGTGATAAAGATCATAAGAAGAACAAGGGTTCAGGCGATACTCATTGTTCCAGACTGGCCAAGGAGGGCCTGGTATGCAGATTTTCATGAGTTGCTCATAGAAGATCCCTGGCCTCTTCCTCTACGAGAGGACCTGTTACAACAAGGATCGTGCGTGTATCAAGACTTACCATGGCTGCGTTTGACGGCATGGCGGTTGAACGCCAAATCCTAGCCCGAAAGGGTAATCCCAGTGAAGTCATTCCCACACTTCTTCAGGCTAGAAAAGAAGTAACGGCAAAGCATTACCACCGTATTTGGAGAAAATATGTGTCTTGGTGTGAATCCAAGAAGGCTCCTACGGAGGACTTTCAGCTGGGGCGTTTGCTCCGTTTTTTGCAAGCAGGTGTGGATACGGGCCTAAAGTTAGGCTCCATGAAAGTACAAATTTCGGCCTTTTCAATTTTCTTTCAGAAAGATTTGGCCTCCCTTCCAGAAGTTCAGACCTTTGTGAAAGGCGTACTGCACATCCAACCTCCCTTTGTGCCCCCAGTGGGACCATGGGATCTTAATGTGGTGTTGCAGGTACTGCAATCTCATTGGTTTGAACCTTTACGTAAGGTTAAGTTAAAATTCCTTACTTGGAAAGTAGTCATGTTGTTGGCCTTGGCATCCGCAATGCGGGTATCTGAATTTGCGGCTTTGTCTCACAAAAGCCCCTATTTAATCTTCCATGCTGATAAGGCGGAGTTGAGAACTCGTCAGCAATTTCTGCCAAAAGTGGTTTCATTGTTTCACGTAAACCAGCCTATTGTGGTGCCAGTGGCTACTGACGCCATGGTGGAATCGAAGTCTCTCCATGTGCTCAGAGCTTTGAAAATCTATGTCGCCAGAACAGCTCAAATTAGGAAAACAGAGGCTCTGTTTGTCCTATGGGCTCCCAACAAGATTGGGGCTCCTGCTTCCAAGCAGACTATTGCACTCTGGATCTGTAATACGATTCAGCATGCTCATTCTACGGCTGGATTGTCATTACCGAAATCGGTGAAGGCCCATTCTACCAGAAAGGTGGGCTCATCTTGGGCGGCTACCCGAGGGGTCTCGGCATTACAGCTTTGCCGAGCTGCTACTTGGTCGGGATCAAACACCTTTGCGAAGTTTACAAGTTTGATACCCTGGCTGAGGAGGACCTCTTGTTTGGTCAATCGGTGCTGCAGAGTCATCCGCACTCTCCCGCCCGTTCTAGAGCTTTGGTATAAACCCCATGGTTCTTGAAGCATCCCCAGCATCCTATAGGACATATGAGAAAATAGGATTTTAATACCTACCGGTAAATCCTTTTCTCTTAGTCAGTAGAGGATGCTGGGCGCGCGTCCCAGTGCGGGCTGTATCTGCAGTTTTTGGTTATGGTTACACTCAGGTTGAGTTGAGTTCAGTCAGACTGTGGCTGATGTTAGTCATGCCGTTGCATGCGTTGTTGTTGAATGCCATGTTGTACGGGGTGTTTGAGGTGCGAGCTGGTATGTATCTCACCTTAGTTTAAAATAATTGTATAATTTCTTTTTCTCGAAATGTCCGTCTCCCTGGGCACAGTTTCTATAACTGGAGTCTGGAGGAGGGGCATAGGGGGAGGAGCCAGTTCACACCCATTCAAAGTCTTATAGTGTGCCCATGTCTCCTGCGGATCCCGTCTATACCCCATGGTTCTTGAAGCATCCCCAGCATCCTCTACGGACTAAGAGAACAGGATTTACCGGTAGGTATTAAAATCCTATTTTCTCGTACGTCATAGGGGATACTGGGAATCCATTTAGTACCACGGGGAATAGACAGGTCCACTTGGAGCCATGGGCACTATAGAAGTTTGATAATGTGTGCTGGCTCCTCCCTCTATGTTCCTCCTACCAGACTCCGTTTAGAAAATGTGCCCGAAGGAGCCGGTCACATCTCTGGAAGCTCCTGAAGAGTTTTCTGTATTTATTTTTAAAGTTTGTTATTTTCAGGCAGGACTGAATGGCTCTAGCCTGCCTGCTTCATAGGACTTAGGGAAGGGAAGGGGGGGGGGAGGTGGTGCCCAACCCCACCCCACCCCACCCCACTAAGGGCTAATGGTCACGCTGACAGGACGCTAGCTCCTGAGGGAATTATTCGGAAGCAACGCCACGGTGAGCGTACATTCCTGCAGCACGCCACCACCCCTAACCGAGCCAGAAGAAAGAAGAGTGGCGAGTACTAAGCCGGCGTCCCAGTTAGCGGGTCGCCGGCCATTATGGCGGCATTAGGGTACGGAGACGCATGGCTTTAACACGGGTCGGAATGATTCTCCAGACTTAGGGGGTAATTCCAAGTTGATCGCAGCAGGAATTTAGTTAGCAATTGAGCAAAACTATGTGCACTGCAGGGGAGGCAGATTTAACATGTGCAGAGTGAGTTAGATTTGGGTGGGTTATTTTATTTCTGTGCAGGGTAAATAGTGGCTGCTTTATTTTTACACTGCAAATTAGATTGCAGATTGAACACACCCCACCCAAATCTAACTCTCTCTGCACATGTTAAATCTGCCTCCCCTGCAGTGTACATGGTTTTGCCCAATTGCTAACTAAATTCCTGCTGCGATCAACTTGGAATTACCCCCTTAGTACACTGCAGTGTACACAGTACCCAGACTGGCAATACAGGTGTAAAGGGGGGATAACTCCATTTCTGCAGCGGGGTACACTGCGGTTCCACAGGGATAACATTGGGGTGTAGAGTTGGATCTTGATCCGAGGCACCAACAGGCTAAAAGCTTTAACTGTTCTCAGGATGCATAGCGCTGCCTCCTCTGTAACCCCGCTCAGTTTGTAAATTGGTGCCTGCAGTGTGTCATGATCCGGACTACTGGACATAATTTTTTACCTTTCAGGTGTCTTCTGAGGCTCAGCGTCCCAGGGCCGGGTCTCAATCATGTTGCTAAATGTCTTTACTTCATATTTCCTCTCTGCCAGTCTGCGGGTACTGTCACAAGGAACTCTTAAATGGAATGGCGTTTCTAGCTCATCGCGGCCTCCGCCGCCATTACTGTACTCTCAGCACCACTTCGACGGCTCTGAATAGCGTCTCCTGTTAATTGCTGCGCCCTCAGCGCGTGGACGGATCTGTGTGGCGTCTCCTACCAGCTGCAGCCTTGCCGCGATTACTATAGTAAAGCACTACAGGTCTGTGCGGCGTCTCTCACCCGCTGTAGCTTCTGCCGCTGGCTCTGGGAGGTTGCTGTGCAGTTTGACATTCACTGTGTCCTGCGGCTGCTGCCGCCATTACTGTGAAAGCTCCACATGGAATTACAAACCAGTTTTCCCTCCAAGAACCAGCATGGACGCAGCCATGTTGGTTCTGATCACATGATGTAATCTCCACCAATCTACAGTTCCGCTGAGCTCTGCCTGATTGCTGATCCAATCCCTGCACTGCTGAGGGTATAAAGGGACTGATCCTTGACCAGGAAGTTGTCAGTGCTTTGGTTGTCATTTCCAGTGTATCCTGTCTCTGCTCTCTTTTACTACTAACTGTGTTCCAGGTATTCCAGCTCCTGAGTCTCCAGTTCTGTAGAGACCAGCACCAACTACCACCCTGCGGTGCCTGCCTGACTCCATAGTATCCTCATTGCCTTCTGCTATTGGCAGTGCTCCAAAAACACCAGCTTCCAGCATTGGGCTTTCAGTGGTGTTCAGCTACCTATTGTCATCGGTGTTCCAGTTATCTACAGTATTCAAGTCATCGGTTTTCTTAATTCATCGATCTCTAGCATCACCAGTTTCATCCAACTCCGCTGCTAACACTGGTTCATCCGTCTTCATTGTCCGTTCCATCCGGCAAAACCGGCAGTTTACAAGCCTCATTCATTCTGCAGTACGTTCAGCCTCCGTATTACACCTGCTGACCAGTTCCAGCTTTTATCTACTCTACAGCACCTAGGTGTTGGTAAAAGGACTTTCCATCTCCTAATCTCTCAAGCTAGCCTTGTGCGGATACCACACCTAAGGGGATATTACAACTGCTATTTATTGTGGAACTGTATACTGCTTTTAACCATTTCTCATATCATAACTGTGCTACTGTCGGTGTACCACCAGAACTGTGTTCAATAAACAAACATTCATTTTTATTTTTGTTGTCGTGGTCACATCTTTGGGCATTGGTGGTAGAAGTCCGCTATGTCTAAGAGTCCTATTCTGCCATCCAGATTTACCTTTACACCAGCACTTACAACTGAGGCTGTTTCAGACCAACACCAGCCCTCAGTTGTGACACAGTGCAAGCAGCTAACAGCGCAGCCCTGAAAAGAGCTTTTATGAAGAAATAGAAGACTTCAATGGCCGCAGCACAGGCACTTAAAAGTGCGATATGTCAGTCTGACATATCGTGCTGTGGCTCACTTACCTCCCCCAGCGGCGCTGTATACTCCCGCGCCCTGGTTGCCGGGTACTTACAGCGGATTGCTCCGGTTCTTCACCTAGGGCACACACACCTGCCGCCCGCAGCTCTCCAGGATCGCGTGGCCGCATCAAGGGCGGAGGTAAGAGGGTCCCCCAGGCGGGACCTGCTGGAAACCGTGATCTGGCGCAGTCTTTAGGAGACGCGTGCTGGTGTGGACACTGTGGCCGTACAGGGACCCCACTAGACCACCAGGGCAAGGGCACAGGTCGGATTACCTCATAATCCGTTTTACTAAGTCCCGCAGTACCCGGTGGTGAAATCCAGCAAGGGTATAAGGCTCTGACCTGTAGCCACTCCCCCAGCCCCAGGCGCAATTTACTGCTAATATTCCCGCCCTGGAGCTGCTTCTCTCTTCCTCCCTCACTCCCTGTCAGCGTTTGGGCGCCATTACACACATGCTGAGCTGACTTTGGGACTGCTGGGCAATGTCTCCTCTGTAAAGCCACCTGCATCATCAGCGCTCTGCATTTACAGGACACTTAAGTATTCTACATGTCTTTAGACAGTGTTACATTCAGGGTTATTTAATACAAGAGTTCCCTGTGATATAGATCCAGTGTTTGCTGTGCATTGTTATATCTCTATATTTACATAGCTTTACTTAGTAATGCATTTACTTAGTATTGCTAGTCCAGTGCAGTTTTATTGTTGCTTGTAATAATTTCTGCATTGTACATGTGACTGTGTGCCTATAGCTGCTGTGTGATTTCCATTCTGTGTATCTCACATATACTGCTATCCCTATTTTTGCCAGGTACTTTCTCTACTTATATTGTACTATTTCGCCCTTCGGTTACTCTTTCATATCATGTCAGCTAAACAGGGTGATAATTCTATGGCTGACCTTGCAGTGCTAATGCCATAGATGTCTCTGTGGAAAATTTTGCAGCTGAGGGTTCAGGTACTGGGGGTTTTATACCCCTCAGTCAGTCCACAGCAACGGGGGCATATCATGACCCACCGTGGGCTACATTTTCTAATTCACTGACTATGGGACCTCCTATGCCATTACAGCCACATATTGGGGGTAATTCTGAGTTGATCGCAGCAGGAATTTTGTTAGCAGTTGGGCAAAACCATGTGCACTGCAAGGGAGGCAGGTATAACATGTGCAGAGAGAGATAGATTTGGGTGTGGTGAGTTCAATCTGCAATCTAAATTGCAGTGTAAAAATAAAGCAGCCAGTATTTACCCTGCTCAGAAACAAAATAACCCACCCAAATCTAACTCTCTCTGCAAATGTTATATCTGCCCCCCCCCCCCCTGCAATGCACATGGTTTTGCCCAGCTGATAAAAAAATTCCTGCTGCGATCAACTTGGAATTACCCGCATTGTCCCTGCTGTTAATCTGCTAAGGGCAGATACTCTGTCCTCTCAGTTACAGCAATGAAATCAGTCTTTGGCCAAACAAAATCCTAAACCTCGCCCACCTAAGACCAAGGGGTCGTCAAACGGGCCATTACTTCCTCACAATCCACTCATGTTTCAGATACTTCATCTGATGAAGATGGCGCATATACTGACCCCTCAGTCACTGAGGCAGATGCTTCTGATGGGGAGTCTACGACACAAGTGGATGTTCCTGACCTCTTGGAGGCTATCAGGATGATTCTTCAAATTGATGATGATGAAGAACCCCCAGCTACCTCTATGAAACCAGATAAGTTCAAGTGTCAGAAGGTTACTAAATTAGTTTTGCCCCATTCTGACCACTTAGTTGACATACGTCAGAAATCCTGGAAGTATCCAGGAAAGAAATTCTCTCTGTCTAAAAGGATGCTGGCTCATTATCCCCTCGCTGCAGAGTTAAGTAAAAATTAGGAAACACTGCAGCCGGTGGACCCACAAGTCACGCGTCTGCTGGTATCATCTGCTCTGCCTGTCACTACTGTCACCTCTCTGGAAGTTGAAGCGGAACTACCGTCTAACTTTCCTGATGATGCTAGACAGTGTCTTTCAGAATCCAATTCAAACTTCTCACACTCACTTACAAAGCACTCACCCACTCCTCTCCCATTTACATCTCTGACCTTGTTTCCCTTTACTCTCCCACCCGTCCTCTTCCCTCTGCTAATGCACACCAACTCTCCTGTCTTCTGATTACTTCCTCCCACTCCTATCTCCAAGATTTTTCACGTGCTGCTCCCTTTCTCTGGAATTCTTTACCTCTCCGCCTCAGACTCTCCACCTCTCTACAAAACTTCAAATGTGCTCTAAGACTCACTTCTTTACCAAACCCAGCCAAATCTCATCCTAACCCTCTGTTCAACGCTCTCTATGTACCCCATCTGTGTCACCCCTGTCTTTCTACCCCTCCCCTTAGAATGTAAGCTCTCACGAGTAGGGCCCTCTTTCCTCATGTGCTTATCCTTTTCTTACTTTAATAATCCTCAACTGCCCAAATCCCGCAGTTTTTTGGCCACCTTGGAACTTATCTCTATGTTGTTTACTGGTGTAGTTATGCTAAGTTACCCTGTAATTGTCCTATATTGTCTTCAACTGTAAGTCACTGTTTTGATTATGTGCATATGTACTCTGTAATTGGGTGCTGCGGAACCCTTGTGGTGCCATACAAATAAAGGATAATAAAAATAATAATAATTATTACAGCCTCTCATTCTATACAGGAGGCGGCATCTGATGCAGGTATCCTGGTGGCCAAAGCGTCTACTACATCTATTCAGGCTCACCGGATCCTCTGGTAGCGGTACTGGTCTGTGGATCTGGACTCTAAAAAAAACCTTGGAGGTGATCCCTTTTAAGGGAAACATACTTTTGGGGGAAGACCTCAATAAGATTGTGGCTGATTTAGCATCTGCTAAGACTGCATGTCTACTAGTACTACTGCTTCAGCCCCGAAGGCTAAGAGTACTTCCTTTCATTCCTTTTGACCTCCAGGTAAAGCAAAGGGTCAGGCTCGCACTTCCAAATCTACTAAGCCCAAACCTAAACGTGCCTGGGCTGCCCGTCAGCCTGCTTCCAAAACAGACAAGCCTGCTGCATGACGGGGCGGGCCTCCCCCTGGGGGTATTCCAGGGTGGGAGGCCGACTTCTACGGTTTGCTCAGGCATGGTCACAGACTACTTCGGACGCCTGCGTAAGGGAGGTCTTCGCTCACGGATACGCCATCTCTTTCAAGAAACGTCCCCCTCGCCAGTTTTGCTTGACAAACGTTCCTACGGATCCGGTAAAAGCAAAGACTCTCCATCTGGTGGTGCAATCCCTCCTGGACACGGGAGTGATAGTGCCGGTGCCTCGTCTCAGAGAGGCAGGGGGCACTATTCAACGCTGCTCCTAGTCCCGAAGCCGAATGGTTCTTCCCGGCCCATTCTCAACCTCAAGTCTTTGAACAAATTTGTGAAAGTTTCCAAATTCCGTATGGAAACTCTTCGCTCTATTATTCTGGCTTTGAAGCCCAAGGACTGTATGGTATCCCTGAACATACAGGATGCTTACTTGCATAGACCTATTGCAGTGGCTCATCAGCAATTCCTGCGGTTTGCTATTGGCAACCTACATTTTCAGTTCCAGGCCTTAACTTTTGGTCTGACCACGGCTCCAAGAATTTTCACCAAGGTCGTGACTGCTCTGCTCCGCCGTCAGTGTATGAGGATCCTGCCGTATCTGAACGACTTGTTGATCCTGGCGAACTCTCCAAAGGTTCTCTTCTGTCATCTGGAACTGACGGTCCAATTCCTGCAAGCCCACGAGTGGCTCATCAACTGGAAGAAATCTTCCCTGGTCCCTGGTCAGAACATGGTGCACCTGGGAGCACTATTGGGTACCCACAACCATCGGTTGTTTTTTACTCCGGAGAAGGTCCTGAAACTTCAGGACAAGATAAGATGCTTCCTCTCTCGCCCACGACACACTCTGCGATTCAAGTACTAGGCCTCATGGTGTCAGCTTTCGACATGGTGGAGTACGCTTAATTTCTCTGGCTTGGTCCACAGGATTATCCACAGGATAACATTGGGATATTGTCGAGCGACAGCGAAAATGGCACCAACACGGTCACGAGCTTTCTGGCTTCCCAGGATGCATTGGGGCCTCCACTATATAGTCACGCCCACTGACTCAGTCAGATCAGTTTTTTGCTTGGTGCGGCCGAAAGCCGCATGGTCATAGGGCTGCTGTGAGAGCAACCTCAAGCTTTTATTATTTTATTTTTATAGACTTACTATATTGTTTTTTTTGAGCGACTTATCTTAACAGCGTCTTAAACGCATTCTAGAAAGAGTCGCTCCAACAACTCCCCACCGGGTCGCAACAACGCTTACCTTCGTGTATCAGTGCTGTCTCGACGGGTGTCTGTGTCGGATGTTCTAGCAGGTCCAGCAGACGTAACCAGGCTGTGGCCGGAGCATGGGGAGACGGTGAGTCTATGGACTTCCTCTTACTAGAGGGGTCAGGACACAGCTACACTGATTTTGGTGGAGACTACAAACAGTGTGTTGATGCGCCGAACATCTCGAGTGTGACAGCGCTACGCTCCGGGGATCATAGGCACCAGGACTAGGTAGAGGCCGCGATCTGGGGAGTTTAAGTGAACAGGGGGATTCAGACGCTCTCCTGGCCGTCCCTCCTCCGAGTTCATGGCCAGTTCCCGCGGGTTTCTCGTTTCATGAACTAAATGACCTCACTTCTGGCTCAGACGCTACCACGAGGGTACTCGGTCGCAGCTTAGATGCTGCGGTTGTGTACACTGGAGATAAACCCGCCAGACCGAGTCGCAGGCCTTAGCGTCTGCATACACCTGGAAGTCGCTCAGCGTCCGTGTCCGTTGGTGAGCGTCCGTGTCCGTTATCAGTTATCAAGAGCGGGAGTGTACACCAGTACATGCCGCTCCATATCCGGATATGGAAGTGTGGTGAGTCTCCCTGTATCCCGCTCTACAGAGGCAGGGTATACAGTACTAAAAATTATCTCTACTTCTTAGTATGCATTGTTAATTTTTAGCACCTATTGCATATGAGACCTGTATATTACTGTGTTTTCTGCATGCTATGTTGAAATAAAGAACCAGTTTAAAACAGAAGTACAATTTTCCTACTTATGTATAAGTTGTTATGGAGGTTGTATTCTCATATGGGAATGTCTAATGCTTTAACATGTGACTGACTGCTAGTATGTGTGCTGACTTTTCTGTGTAATGTCAGTCCTGTTCTGACCCTCAAATCAGGTGCACTGTGGTCAGATTGATCTCACCTCTATATACTGACATATAGGGTGATTTTCAGTCACAAAATTGTGTAGTCAATAACAGGTTAATACTCTGTCTGTGAGCAGCAAAAGTGATGAGGAGAATTTATCAAGCACTCCTACAGCCCTAACATGCTTATCTTGTAAGTCAGGGGTAATTGATATGAATCAATTGGTCACTTATGAGGGTTTGTGTGCAAACTGTTTCACTTTTCAGCGAAGTAAAAAACAGGAGTTGGTTCAATCACCAACAGAGCCACCATGCAATATGTTCGCAAAGACTCTGTCTTCAATAGCGGACAGGTAAGCTCCGGTAGCACCACCTCAAGGGTTAGGTTACACTATGAACCCATACATGCAGCTCCCTTCCTATGGTTTGCTTCTACAAGCAACCAAGGGGCAGGTAAGACTAAGACAGGTGCGTCTGTATGGCAGACTACACAAGATGATACATCGGATGATGATTATACAATAGATTCAACTCCGTATGATGATCAGTCGCAGAGCTTTAGTTCAGAAGATGTAGCTGAACTTATTAATGCTGTATTGGCTGTTCTCTCGTTGGAAGAGCCAGCCAAGACAGTGTTAAAAGCAAAAGCACCTGTATTTAAACAAACAAAATCAGTGAAAGCTGAATTCCCAGCGTCAGATGAGCTGACGGAAATGATGGATGAGTCTTGGGCAGCGCCCAGTAAAAAGTATAAGATTCCTAAGAAATGGGATTTTTATTATCCATTTCCTGCTGTGGATTGTTCGAAAAGACAAGTGCCTCCAAAAGTAGATGCACACAGAGGAACTAGAGAATGACATTCCTTCTCCTACTAGGGAGCAAGAGGATCGTTTTTGCCGTTTAAGACAATCTGCCCAGTATTTGGAAGAAGTAGCAATTGATGTAGGCACAGTTGCTTCTAAAGCTTCAGCCTTGACAGTAGTCGCTCGCAGAGCAGTTTGGCTACGGACCTGGAAGGCAGATGCGGAGTCCAAGAAAGAATTGGAAGCATTGCCTTTTGTCGGTAATATATTATTTGGAAAACCTTTATCGGATATCTTAGAATCAGAGGCTGAATCGAAAAAGGTCAGATTTCCGGCTGCTTATAACCCTAAGTCCAAGGGTTTAAAATTTTGCTCATTTCGTTGGCAAAGCAAAGCGAAAGCTAAAGAGGAGCAACCCTAGTTTAAATCCAGGGGTAGGAAGCAGTGGGCTAGCAAAAAGCCAGCTTCCAAACCTGAACAGAAACCGTCAGCCTGAAGAGATGCAGTGGCAAACGCAGGATTTGCATGGGGGGGTTTCCAGAACTGGGCGGAGCCAATCACGGGGGTGGGGACTGAGGTGACCCAGTATATGCTGGGTCCGTAAAACTAGTGTGTCTGTGTGTGTGTATATATATATATATCTACACACACACACATACATATACACGGGTGGTCTTCAGTATGCCGTCGGTCGGGCTTCCGGCGACCAGCATACCGGCGCCGGGAGCCTGACCGCCGGCATACCGACACTTATTCTCCCTCGTGAGGGTCCACGACCCCCCTGGAGGGAGAATAAAATAGTGTGGCGCGCGTAGCGTGGCGAGCGCAGCGAGCCCGCAAGGGGCTCATTTGCGCTCGCCACACTGTTGGCAAGCCGGCGGCCGGTCTCCCGGCGCCGGTATGCTGGTCGCCGGGAGATCGTAGTGAACCCATATACACATATACATAGCATATTAAACATACATACATATACATATATATATATATATATATATATACACACACACACATACAGTACACATATATATATACACACATGTATATATATATATATATATCATATGTGTGTGTGTGTGTTTATATGTATGTATGTATATACATGTGTATATATGTAGGCACATGGATATATATGTACTATAATTAAAATAAAGTAAACTTTTATTACACTTGCAAGTGCCACCAGGAAAAGACAGCAGGCTGCAGAGGATGCTAGACAGTCATTAATAATACTCATGAAGCTAAAAAAAAAAAAAAAAATTTGTTTTTTTTTTAAGTGGAGGGGGGTTTCTGGGTACTCGGAAACCCCCCCTGGGTGCGCCACTGAGATGGGCCTCCGCCTGGAGGATTCCAGGGTTGGGGGCCGACTCCTTCTTTTTGCACACATATGGCAACAGTCAACAGCAGATGCTTGGGTGCAGAAGGTAGTATCTTAGGGGTATGGGTTCCCATTTAGGAGGCAGCCTCTTCAAAGATTTTTTTGCACCAGCCCATCTCGTATAGAGTGAAAGGCCAATGCCCTGCAATAAGCAGTCCAAAAATTACTGCAGTCAGGTGTGATTGTCCCAGTACCTCCATCACAAAGGGGACAGGGGTTTTACTCCAATCTATTTCTAATCCAGAAACCAAATGGGTCATACCGACCAATTCTAAATCTGAAAATGTTGAACAAATACATATGGATCCCGAAGTTCCACATGGAGACGTTACGCTCCATAATGTTGGCTATGAAACCGGGAGATTACATGGTATCTCTAGATGTACGGGATGCTTACCTACATGTGCCTATAGCACTATCACATCAGTGTTACCTCAGGTTTGCCATCCTCCAGGAACATTTCCAGTTCCAAGCTCTGCCTTTCGGGCTAGCTACAGCACCCAGGGTGTTTACCAAGATCATGGTGGTTATGGCAGCATGTCTGCGCAAACAGGGGATAAGAATATTCCCATACCTCGAGGACCTGTTAATCTTAGCACAGTCGCAAGATTTACTGTTGAGCCATCTTCAACAGACGATAGTTTGTTTACAGAGACACGGGTGGCTCATAAATTGGAAAAAGTCGTCCCTGAATCCGTCACAGCGGATGGTTCATTTGGGGGTCATATTGGATTCAGACCTACGGAAAGTTCTCTTACCAGAGAAAAAGATAGTCAAGGTGCAGGTCATGGCTCGGGAAGCGTTGCAAGCCCAGACAATGTCAGTCCATGCAGCAATGCGACTGTTGGGTCTGATGGTATCATCCTTCGACATGGTGGAATATGCGCAATTCCACTCCAGACCGTTGCAGCATCTTATTCTGACCAAATGGAACGGAAATCATCAGACGATAAAGAAGCAGATGATAGAGATTCCAGTAAATGTAAAAAGGTCTCTAGCGTGGTGGCTACAGACAGACCAATTAAACAAGGGGAGACCCTTTTGGATAAAAGAGTGGCAAGTCCTGACAACCGATGCCAGCCTGCAGGGCTGGGGGGCGGTACTCGGAAACCTATGGTTCCAAGGAAAGTGGACCCCAAGGGAAAGTCGCCTGCCAATAAATCTGTTAGAAATAAGGGCCATTTACTTGGCTCTAGTTCAGGCAAAGGACAATCTACAAGGAAGACCAGTCCAGATTCGCTCAGACAATGCGACGGCAGTAGCATACCTCAATCATCAAGGAGGAACTCACAGCAAGAGACTGATGGAGGAAGTAACTCCCATTCTAAAATGGGCAGAACTCCATCTCCCAGCATTGTCAGCAGTATTTGTCCCGGGTGTACTAAACTGGGAAGCGGATTTTCTCAGTCGGCACACCATTCAGGAAACCGAATGAGCACTACACCCAGAAGTGTTTCAGACACTGGTGAACAGATGGGGTCTACCGGAGATAGACCTTATGGCGTTGCTTCTAAACAACAAAGTTCCGAGGTACGGATCGAGAACAAGGGACCCAGGAGCGGTCCTTGTAGACGCACTGTCAGTAGAATATAGGTTTCAGCTGGCGTATCTGTTCCCTCCAATATTTCTGTTACCCAGAGTAGTGAGAAAGATAAAACGGGCAAAAGGAGCGATCATTCTAATAGCTCCAGCTTGGCCAAGAAGGCATTGGTACACAGATCTGTTGAGAATGTCCGGGGAAGCACCGATACTGCTCCCTCAACGTCCAGATCTGCTAATGCAGGGTCCTTGTTGTCACAGTCATCTGGATCGCCTGTCTTTGACGGCATGGCTGTTGAAACCTCTATCTTAGAGGCTAAAGGATTTTCGAAACAAGTAATCCAAACTACAGTATGCTTAGAGCAAGAAAGCCTTCTTCGGCCCGTGTGTATCATAGAATATGGCAAGCCTATATTCATTGGTGTACTGGAAAAAATTTCAATCCGAGATCTTTTAAAGTAGCTAGGATTTTGGATTTCCTTCAGGCAGGATTGGATAAAGGGTTGAAAGTTGCTTCCTTGAGGGTCCAAGTTTCAGCGTTAACTTCATGGTTTCAGCAGAAGATTGCTGATTTACAGGATGTACGTACATTTTTTCAAGGAGTAGTACATATTCAACCTCCATTTGTTCCTCCTGCAGCTCCCTGGGATTTGAATTTAGTTCTTAAATTTCTCCAGGGTCCTTTGTTTGAACCACTTGAGAGAGCAGATATTAAGTGGTTAACGGTTAAAGTTCTTTTTTTACTGGCAATGGCGTCAGCCAGAAGAGTGTCAGATTTAGGAGCATTATCATGTAAGTCTCCTTTCCTAAGTTTTTTTCCAGACAGAGTAGTTCTCAGAACGAGATCTAGCTATCTTCCATAGGTGGTATCCAAGTTTCACCTGAATGAAGAGATTGTAGTCCCAGCTTTTCAGGTATCGGGACTATCTGCGGGAGAAGCGTCGCTGGATGTGGTCCGGGCTTTAAGAATCTACATAGATCGTATTAGTGCCATCAATAAAACAGATTCTCTCTTCATCCTCTACGGATTTCATAGAAGAGGATGGCCTGCTAGTAAACAGACGCTGGCAAGATGGCTCCGAATGGTAATATCAGAAGCTTATTCTCATGCAGATCTCCCTATTGCGGCTAATGTCTCTGCACACTACACGTAAGGTAGGTCCTTCTTGGGCAGCACAACAGGGTGCTTCAGCAGAACAGATATGTAAGGCAGCCACATGGTCTTCCATAAACACATTCATTAGACATTATACCTTGGATACTTTTGCCTCTCATGACGCAGACTTCGGGCGGAAGGTCCTCCTGTGCAATCAGGAGCGTCTCCACCACTAAAATGGCTTTGGGAATCCCAATGTTATCCTGTGGATAATCCTGTGGACCCAGCCAGAGAAATATACGTTATGGTAAGAACTTACCGTTGATAACGTGATTTCTCTTATGTCCACAGGTATCCACAGGGATCCCACCCTGACGCATCTGATTTGAGGATCTAGACAATCACTAAAACCTCTTCCTTCTTGTATGGAAGGGTGTGCATGTGTGTTCTTATCGCCTAAACAGGTCTCTGCCTGATGTTCCTGCCTAAAATCGCTGTGGAAAGAACTGATCTGACTGAGTAAGTGGGCGGGACTATATAGTGGAGGCCCCAATGCATCCAGGGAGGCCAGAAAGCTCGTGACCGTGTTGGTGCCATTTTCGCTGTCGCTCGACAATATCCCAATGTTATCCTGTGGATACCTGTGGACATAAGAGAAATCACGTTATCAACGGTAAGTTCTTACCATAACATATTATTCATTCCCGCCCTCTGCAGAGGTTAATATTCTCCAAGTGGGACAACCTGCCTCACCGGATCAGGACTCACATGATCTCTTTGACTCCGAAGGTCCGCCTGTCACTGACCTGGGGGCTACAGGACCAACAATTGAACAGGGGTCATCCCTTTTGGGTCTCCAACTGGGTCCTTCTGACGACGGATGCCAGTCTGCGGTGTTGGAGCAACACTCTCTTCAGGGTCGGTGGACCAGGGAGGAATTTCCTCTCCCGATAAACATTCTGTAATTGACACTAGCCCTGCCTCTGCTACAGAACTGGCCTGTTCAAGTACAGTCAGACAACGCCACCACAGTGGCGTACATAAATCATCAAGGCGGCACTCGAAGCCGCATGGCAATGTTGGAAGTGTCCAAAATTCTTCATTAGGCGGGACGCCATCTGCCAGCCATATCGGCAGTGTTCATTCCGGGAGTCCTCAACTGGGAAGCGGACTTCCTCAGTCATCAGGACATACACGCCAGAGAGTGGAGTCTTCATCCGGAAGTCTTCAACTCCTAGTGGACAAGTGGGGCCTACCAGATGTAGACCTGATGGCGTCTCGACACTATCACAAGGTTCCGCTCTTCGGAGCAAGGACAAGGGATCCTCAAGCAGTGTTCATGGACGCACTGGCAATTCCATGGAACTTTCAGCTGCCGTACGTGTTCCCTCCGGAATCACTTCTGCCCAGGTTGATAAGGAAGTTCAAGCAAGAAGGAGGCATTCTACTTCTAATCGCTCCAGCGTGGCCCAAACGGAATTGGCTCTCAGACCTGCAGAGTCTCTCGACAGAGCGTCCTCTTCTGTTTCCGCAGTGCCGAGACCTCCTCATTCCAGGGCCCTTGTGTATACCAGGATTAGGCCAGGCTGGCTTTCACTGCGTGGCTCTTGATGCTTCGGTACTGATAGGCAAAGGTTTTTCTGAGGCAGTCAATCAAACTATGTCGAAGGCCCGTAAACCGGCTTCTGCTTGGATTTATCATTGGGTCTGGAATTCTTATTTTGTTTGGTGTGCAACTAAGAATTATGATGCATACAAGTTTAGTACGGCCAAACTTTTGGCTTTCCTGCAACAGAATCTAAACTTAGGCGGTCATTCCGAGTTGATCTTAGCACTGACATGGGGGGACGCCCAGCACAGGGCTAGGCCACCCCGAATGTCAGTGCCGACCCCCCCCCCCCCCTCCTGCAGAAGTGCAAAGGTATTGCACAGCGGCTATGCCTTTGCACTTCAAAAGTAGCTCCCGGCCAGCGCAGCTTTAACGTGCTGGCCGGGAGCTACTCATCGCTCCCCGGCCCGCAGCGGCTGCGTGTGACATCACGCAGCCGCTGCGGCCCGTCCCGCGTTCGGTCCGGCCACGCCTGCATTGGTCGGACTGCTCCCATGAAATGGCGGCCAAATGCCGCCATTCCGCCCCCTCCCGCCCAGCGACTGCCTTTGCCTGTCAATCAGGCAGTGGCGATAGCACCGCCACTGTGTGGGTTCGGGACTGCGTGGCCCGAACAAGGGGGGGGGGGGGCAGGTAAAAGGGTTCCCTCTGTGGGACACACTGCTAAATCACAGTCCACCGCGGTCTGGAGAGATGGACCGCGGCACTGGCAGGGACACTTCTGCGAGCAGGGACCCCACTAGATCACCAGGGCAAGCGGGCACAGGTCCAGGTGTACTAAACACCTATTTAATAAGGCCAATCAGTACCTGGGGTTCAAGACCAGCATTGGGGAGATGGCGCTACGACCTGTAGCCCCTCTCCCAGCTCTGGGCGCTATCTACTACAGATTACCCGCCCTTGAGCTGCCTCACTCTCCCTTATTCCCTCACAGAGACAGGATGGCCATCTTACATCAAAGCAGCAAGCAGGTCTCCGGTATTTCTGGGCTATGTCTCCCTGTAAAAATGTCTGATACGCCAGGTTTTTACAATAACTTGAATTTGCTACCTGCCTTAATATGGCTGAGTAGTTGATATAAGTGTTCATTGAAGTTATAGTACATATTTTCTCCATAGTGTGTGACTGTGTGCTAGCTATTCTGTCTGGTTACACTTTCAGTGTATCTCCGATATCTATCACTTATTCCAGGCTGTACTAAATTCACATTGCATTTACTGTACAGTGTGAGTCCATTTTGTTTTACTACTATGGGGTATATGCAATTGCGGTCGAATTCCCGAAAATGTCGAAAAACGGGACATTTTCGCCCAAAAAAATAATTAGACAATGCAATACAGTATTTTTCGCCCAAAAAAACGGCCATTCCAAATTCGACTTTTTTAAATTCGACATTTGTCAAATTCGACATTTCAGCAATGGTACAAATGCGGAATTTCGACAAAAGTATATTCAATTGAATATTGTAAATTCGACAACAGTGCTTTTAGACAGTGAATTCGTCATTTCCAACCCGCCACACTTTGCTGGCGGAATCTAATAAAAAAAATTAAAAACGTTTTTTTTTGTGTGTTTTTTATTGGTAATAGCATATCTATTTATATTAGAAGGGATTAGGTACCAGCCCGGTGCTGGTACAAAAAATACGGGGGACCCCTACTCTTTTTGTCCCCCGTATTTTTTGCACCAGGACCAGGCGCAGAGCCCGGTGCTGGTTGTTAAAATAAGGGGATCCCCTGTCATTTTTTTCCCCGTATTTTGGCAACCAGGACCGGCTCAAAGAGCCCGAGGCTGGTTATGCTTAGATGGGGGGACCCCACGCAATTTTTTTCGGGTTTTTTCCCGTGTTTTAAACATTTTTAAAAAATCTAATCAAAATCCGGCAAATCGGCCGTTTTTCGACAGCGGGGCTGTCGAATTTGTTTTTTATTGAATATGTCGAATTCCGGCATCCACCTGCCGGAATTCGACGGTCGAATTGTGTCGAATTTAAAAACGGGCGAAAAAGTGCCGCAATTTGCCCGGAATTGCATATACCCCTATAACTAACAAAAAGGGACGCAAGCAATCAGAATCCTCTGTGCTACTCTCATGCAGAGTTTGCTC
This sequence comes from Pseudophryne corroboree, assembly GCF_028390025.1. Taxonomy (NCBI): domain Eukaryota; kingdom Metazoa; phylum Chordata; class Amphibia; order Anura; family Myobatrachidae; genus Pseudophryne; species Pseudophryne corroboree. The sequence continues at coordinate 656,966,981 of NC_086445.1, read as the reverse complement.
AGCAGGATTATCTGATGAGGATATGTTAAATGATAGTTTTTGTACTATCTGTTATACACCACCTAGTCAGTCTGCTGCTCCTGCCCCACGAAGCAGCCTCCCTGGGGGCCTTTTCTACTCTGTTAAGTACTTTGGTAGACCACCTTACGCCCCATATGGTCTACCTCCTACTGTGGTACATATAGAGAATTTGCTTGGGCGGATAATTTGTCAAATCAGCTGCAACAACTGAATCAGGCTTTGACTAGACAAAACACTTTGACAGGGCATAGGCATGCTGCTGGTCCCTTTAAACGGGCTACCTCATCCTCCCAGTCCACAGTACCCTCAGAGTTGTCTTCTGAAGAGGAGGGGGAGCATACAGCTCTATCTGACACAGACTCTTGTGCTGCAGAAGAGGATGCCCCTATTTTAGTAGATGTCCCTGCCCTTGTGGAAGAAATAAAGCATATTCTATAACTCTCAGTCGAGGAGGAACCCACTACAGTGGCTAAGAAAACTGATGTGTTCAAAAAGCAGAAGGTGATTAAAACTGAATTAATCCATTCTGATCATTTAATGGACATTAGGCGGGAACCCTGGAACACTCCGGGTAAGAGGTTCCCTTTGCCTAAACAGGCTTTAACTCGTTATCCTCTGCCAGCAACTATCTGTAACTAATGGGAAACTCCACCTCCAGTGGACTCTCTTGTCACCCATCTCGTGGTGTCACCAACTCTGCCTGTTACCACTGTCAGAAAGGATTGCGGGGTATGTGGCACAGAGCACTCCAGTAATCAGGACCTTGTTTCGTGGGCTGCTGGTACCTAATGAGTTTAGTCCAAAAACTCTGGTTCTGTTGTAATACTATTGGTTACGGTACCTGCGCTCACCAGTGAATGTCACACTATAACGTAATGAATATGTGTTGCACTAATTTGCAGTTGAGAATCACAGATGAGTGATTATATTTGTATTAAGCATATAGTTTTATTCCCAGTCACAATGCTGAGTAATGTCAGAGAAACAAACTAAATACTGTACATGCATGAATAGCATCAGTTTTGTGATTTGCGGTTCTCAATAGTTCTCGATATTGTTGTTGTTAAGCAGTCTTTGTTTTGTATGTAGTATTGTAGTCTCACCAACGCATTTTGGCTGTTATGGCCTTTTTCAAGGATAATGGTCTGTGTCCAAAGGGGTCCTTTTAAAGGATGTTGCCACTAATCCCGTGTTTGTGGGCGTGTTTGTCCAGGTTGACTGACATCTCTGCAGTCTGAGTGGCTCTAAAGCTAGATACACACTATACAATTATCTGTCAGATAATCTGCCATATCTAGCTGGTTGGAATGAAAATCTGGTAATGGATGAGAGTAAATTACAATCTATTATTTGCAGAGGCGTAACTAGGGTTTTCGGAGCCCAGGGCAAGATTGGAAAATGGCGCCCCCCTCCCCCCCCCCCCCCACACACACACAAAATACCAAAAGAAGCATGTGCGCGCCGGAAAAAGGGGCGTGGCAACACACCAGAAGGGGTGTGGCTACGCTCCAGAAGGGATGTGGCCACTGAAAATGGCCCACAGTGCCAGTTACATTGCCCCACGGTGCCGGATACATGCCCCACTCAGTGCCAGATACATGCCCCACTCAGTGCCAGATACATTGCCCCACTCAGTGCCAGTTACATTGCCCCACAGTGCCAGTTACATTGCCCCACAGTGCCAGTTACATTGCCCCACAGTGCCAGTTACATTGCCCCACAGTGCCAGTTACATTGCCCCACAGTGCCAGTTACATTGCCCCACTCAGTGCCAGATACATGCCCCACAGTGCCAGTTACATGCCCCACTCAGTGCCAGTTACATGCCCCACAGTGCCAGTTACATGCCCCACAGTGCCAGTTACATGCCCCACTCAGTGCCAGATACATGCCCCACAGTGTCAGTTACATGCCCCACTCAGTGTCAGATACATGCCCCACAGTGCCAGTTACATGCCCCACTCAGTGCCAGTTACATGCCCCACAGTGCCAGTTACATGCCCCACAGTGCCAGTTACATGCCCCACTCAGTGCCAGTTACATGCCCCACTCAGTGCCAGTTACATGCCCCACTCAGTGCCAGTTACATGCCCCACAGTGCCAGTTACATGCCCCACAGTGCCAGGCCCCACTTGGTGCCAGATACTTGCCCCCCCGTGCCGCCGCCGGACCCCCCCCCCCCCCCGTCACTCACCTCACCGGCCGCTGGAGTGGCTTCTTGTTGTGAGGGGAGGAGAGCGCAGCGCCTCTCCTTCCCCTCGCTGCTCCAGGTCTCCGGCGGCTCTCTGGCGCCGGTTCGCTAGTCAATCAGAGCTCGCGGACCGGCAGCCAATCAGGAGCCGGTCCGCAAGCTCTGATTGGCTAGCGCCGGAGACCGGACATGGCAGCGCTGCTGGCAGCGCTGCTAGTGCTCCCAGCGGCGGTGAGGGGAGGGAGAGACGCTGCGCTCTCCTCCCCTCACATTTAGGGTTAACGGGGGCGAGTGGGGCATGATGCCCTGGACGCCGGCGGCGCCCCACTCTCCTAGGCCTGCCAGGGCACCCAGGGCACGTGCCCCACTCGCCCTACCCTAGTTACACCTCTGATTATTTGTTCCCAAACACTGCACAACTGTCAAAAACAGTCGGTTTTGTTCATTCTCCAGTGTTTGGGAACAAATGATAGATTGTAATTTGCTCTAATCCATTACCAAATTTTCATTCCAACCAGCCAGATCTGGCAGATTATATGACAGATAATTGTATAGTGTGTACCTAGCTTTAGTCATTCACATATTTAAAAGCTGTGTGCAAGACTTTTTTACTTTTATGGTATGGTCCGTCTGAATTAAATATTGTAAGTTAATTTGTAACAAGATAATTATAGGCAGATTGTGTATATGATTCCTGTACCATGCTACCACATATAATGGTCTGATCTAGGTATATATTGCTGTTCATCTTGTCAATATAATGTTGTTGAAATCGATGTTTAGTCCTTTTGGTGAGATGGTTTTGAGATTGAAGATCCACTTGAGCTCACTTTTGTCTAGTGGTTTATTGAAGTCCCCCCCCCCCCCCCCCCCCCCCCGTTTCTGCATGGTTTGTCTATGGTTACAAAGAACAGTGGTGGGTTTGATTTGTTTGTCTCTTTGTTGTGTTTTGAGATGCTGTGATTTTTGTATCCATTTCTGATGTTCTTTATGTGCTCATATATCCTATTCTTGAGGGGTCTGATTTTTCTTCCTATATATTCAAGCCCACATGGGCATCTCGGCAACTAAAGGACTCCCTTGCTCTCACATGAGATGTTGTGTTTGATTTTAAAAGACTCCTTCCTTGTGGTGGAGTGGAACTCTTCTATTCTCTTAGTACTTGTCTTGTGTGTTGTTTTGCAACCTGACCATAATATGAATATGCATTAAATATATGAGTAAGTGATCCCTCCCACTTCCTCAGTGATGGGACCTTCTATCTCAGGGCCCATTTCTCCATCCAAACCTGGCCTGGCTGTCTTTGACGGCGTGGTTTTTAAAGCTTCGATCCTGAGAACCAAAGGATTTTCAAAGACAATCATTCAAACCATGCTTAATGCACGCAAACCAGCCTCTGCACGCGTTTATTATAAAGTGTGGCACACTTACTTCACCTGTTGCACTGCTAAGCATTCCAAACTAGATCTAGTTTCCTCTTTTCACCTTAATCAAGAGATTGTGGCCTTTATCTCTTCAGACTTGTCGGCAAAGGAATGTTCTTTGGATGTAGGTAGGGCTCTACGTATCTGTATAGAATGTACTGCCTCTATTAGACGCTCTGATGCCCTTTTTGTTCTTTTTGGATTTCACAAGTGTGGCTGACCTGCTAATAAGCAGACACTGGCAAGATGGATTAGAATGGCCATTGCAAATGATTATTCTCAGGCTGACATTCTATTATCAGCTTCGATTTCTGCTCATTCTTCCTGGTCTGTAGGACCTTCTTGGACGGCACGTCGTGGGGCGTCCACCGAACAATTGTGCAAGGCAGCTACATGGTCTTCGGTCCACATGTTTCTTAGGTTTTATGTCTTTAATACATTCACCTCCCAAGAGGCATCCTTTGGACACCGGATTCTCTTATCCTCTCAGGCGCATCTCCACCATTGAAGTACTGCTTTAAAACATGCCCAATATTTCCCTGTGGCAATCCTATGTACCCTGCTGCAGAAATGTAGAGTTATGGTAAACTTACCTATGTTAAATCTCTTTCTGCGAAGAACATAGGTTCCACAGGGACCCACCTTGACGCACCCACCAGGGCCGGTTCTAGCCCTTGTGGCGCCCCGGGCAAAAAATAGGGGCGTGGCTTCGTATGGGGCGTGGCAAGTTACGCCCCCATTTGTGCCCCCTGTAGCGCCACTGAAAGAAAAAATAAACAAATAAATTAATACTTACAATCCCCGCTCCTGATTCCCGACCGCTGCAGACCTCCGCCGGCGCCGCTCCTCTCCTCGGATCTATGGGAGAGACGTCATGACGTCTCTCCCTTAGCACAGCATAGACAAACACTAGAGGTCAATTAAGACCCCTAGCGTCTGTCAGTCCCACAATGCTGTGCAGTGCATGATGACGTCATCGCGCACCGCACAGCAAAGGTCCTCTCCACGAAGGGAAACTAGACGCGTAGCGTCTAGTTCCCTTCACAGCAGGGGACCAGCACGGGACACAGCGGGGGGCACAGTAGCGGATCTTGCCATGGTGCGGCGCCCTCTAGAAGGCGGCGCCCCGGTCAAAAGCACCCACCTCTCTGGGTTTTTACAGCATTGGCCTCTGGTTCCTTTCTTCTGTCCGTGAGAATGTGTTCTTATGTGCCTAACATCATTCTTCTCTCCTTTCTGCTTCCTGCATTGAGCTGGTTGACAACACTGAGGTTCCTGTGCCTGGAGGCGGGGTTATAGGGAGGGAAGCTGAGCATCTTGGGATAAGCTGAAAGTTTTAACTGTTTGGTGCCCGGAATTCTGATCCACCACTACAACCCTGATGTTTCCCTGTGTACCCTATGTACTTTGCAAATAGAGAGTTAACAAAGGTAAGTCTACTTTAACTCCTTTTTTAAATGTACCCAGATACTGTCCAATTGCTTTTTTGGACATTGCTTTTTTGGACATAATGTTTTAAACAGTTCCCAGATTCTGCCCAATTGCTTTTTTGATGCAAATAATTTAACAGCTTCCAGATACTGTCCCCACTTGCTGGCACCACAGATTTTCTTTTTGTTTTTTTACAGCTCCCTGAGTATACGCAGAACAGAGAGTGGACACAGGACCACTCTCTCTAATGTGCTCAGGTGACTGTTCCCGCCGGGACAGCGCGCTCTTGCTTTTATTCAGGGCGAGGGATCTCTGCCCTCCTGCCTGAAGCCACCCTGCACTGTGACAGGGTCGAGCTGTACAGACGCCACTGCCACACTAACCACCAATGCGTGTGTCCCCTGTCTCCTGGCCCAGTTCAGCCGTGTCACAGTCGCATGATCTTTCCATCGGGGGCTCCGTCCGGCATGAGGGTGCTGGGAGACAGCGGACGCGCGCATTGGTGGTGAGTGGGAGCATTGGTGTTGGGAGTGCCCGAAGAGGGATGCCATTGGCAAAGGGTTTCTTGCCATATGGACCTTTATTTGGGATTTAGGTTTGTGACCCAAATGAATGTACCTAGAATGAATTGTGCCTAAATTAACAAAGCTCAAATGACCTTTGCCGAATAAATTGGATCTTAAAGGAAATTAATGGCCTGTAGTTACTCATCTTGTAGAAATGTAGAATGTAGAAATCACACAGTCCCTTCCCAGTTTATATTGTATCACATAGGGCCTAATTTGGTCCTGGTCGCTGCAGCATACGCATGCTGAAGCCCAGTGAAGTGTGCGCATGCACAGCAGACACGTTGCGCATGCGCACACAGTGAGATGCAAAGGCACATGCAGTCGCTGCAACCCTAAACATGGTGGGTAGCCGCCTGCCTTTTTAGCTAGACTGCGTGAGAGCTACTTGTCAGGTGCGAAAGCATCGCCGCTGTGCGATGCTTTGCATGTCTGCGTGGGGGAGGAGCAGGACATGGCATGCGGGGCGAACTTTTGCCCTGTGCTGGGTGTGCCCCTGCATGCCAAAGATTTTGATAGTAGATGGGCATTTTTTTCGCACATCTACAATCAGGTCTGAATTAGGCCCATAGTTCCTTCCCCCACGATATATAATAAATCATTCGAACCATTACATATTGATCACACTCTGTAAACCAGAGATTTTCAACCTTTTACAACTCGCGGCACACTGAACAAGATTTAAATATTGCCAAGGCACGCAATTTTATTTAACTCAAATATAATGGTGATGCATGGTGCAGTTGCGTGTCCTAGGATGTCATGTAGCAGCTTCTCCATAGGGAATGCCTGAGCCACATCTGAGAAAGCCAGAAGAGCCCAACACTGCCCGGGCCCAAAATTAGAACTGGCTCTGCAACCAGTAAAGCCACCAGTATTGATCGTACCAGGGCCTCAGTAGTGGCAAAACACTGACGGGCCTGGCACTGCTTCTATGGTGGCACACCTGGAGACTACTCAGGGCACACTAGTGTGCCACGGCACAGTAGTTGAAAAACACTGTTGTAAACTCTCTCTCTCTCTCTCTCTCTCTCTCTCTCTCTATATATATATATATGTATATATACTGTATATATGTGGGTGTGTGTGTGTGTGTGTATATACGTACACACACTCTGGCCAAGCCGGATAGCATCCCCACTTTAAACATGTCACTCCAGGATTTTTGCGATTTAAGGCAAAAGTCTGTTTATTGGTTTAACGACATAACATACAAGGGGGGCGTGGCCAAGCGGGACATGGAGTAGCAGCTCGGCGTGAGTGCTCTCCACTATCATCCATCCATCTATAACATCCTGTGGGGTCCCCCCGAGCCTAATCTACCTTATCTGATGGGGGAAGGAGCCGAGCCGCTGTGGAGCTGTAGCGGGCCGCCTGACGGGTGCTGACTGCTGGGGATCTGAGCGCCGCGTCTCCTCTCCCCTGGCCTCCTAAGATGGCGCCGTGACTTCCGGTCCCGGCTCTCCAGCGCGCCCTTACAGTGTGTGCGCCGCGCGGGACCCGCTCTCACGGGGGACTGCTGTATTAGCCTGCCGGAGCCTGCACACCACTCTCCTACACTGACCCAGCGCTGCTGTGAGTTGTGACACCCGCGACCCCCCTTCCCCCTCTCCTCCCCTGTGCTGCCTGTGTGCAACAGGGCCTGGGGCTACCTGGGGGACCTGCATAAAATAGGGGTCGTGCTCCTTCTTTCTTGATCTCTGCTGTACGCTCTCCTGGATCTGCTCTGGACTGCTATATGGTCTCATGAGGTGCTGTGATTGTATCCTCCTGCTTCATGTGTGCACACATTAATATCATCCTGGGCTCTACAATTTCTGTGCTGCTGCTTGGTCTTCATTGAGCTACCGATCCTGATTTATTCTAATATATCTAAAAATGGTGAAGAATCACCACAAATCTGCTGCAGCCCGGCTTGCCCGGTACTCGCATTACACTGGAAGGCATGCAGCGACGCCGGCTGGGGGTGGGGATACCCCTCCACCGGTGTCCCCCCAGTCAATCATCCTCCTCTGGTGATGCTTCTGATGATGTGCTGCAAAAAGTGTTGGAAGCCCTGCCGGCTAGTGAATCCCATCTCTCTGACAAGATAGGCCAGGTACAGGCTGACCTGACCATAATCCATCATGATATCCAAAAGGTTAGAGAACGGGTCGGGGAAGTCGAGACCCGAACATCTATGCTGGAGGATAAGATCTCACCGCTTAGCTCCCGTGTTACTGCCATTGATGGTCAGCTGTCCGATATAAAAGGCAAGATGCTAGATATGGAAGGCAGACTGAGGAGGAATAATGTCCGCTTTGTGGGGCTCTCGGAGGAGGAGGAGGGCACTGCCCCGGAGCAGTTCGTTGAATCTTGGCTGAAAAATGATTTTGGGCTGACTCCTTTACGCCTTTCTTCACAGTTGAACGGGCTCACAGAATCCCTTTCAGGCCACTGCCGCTGGGTGCGCCACCGGGTGCGCCACCGCACACACTCATAGCGAAATTTCTGCACTACCGAGATCGGGATGCTGTTCTATCTCTGGCGCGCACTAAGGGTCCCCTGTTGTGGAACGGCTCCAAAATCTCTGTGTTTCCTGACTTTGCGCTGGAGGTGCAAAAGGACTGTGCACAATTTGTTCCGATTAAAAGACGCCTCAGGGAACTTAATCTACAGTATGCAATGCTTTTTCCTTCTAGGCTAAGGGTGGTGGCGGACGGAGAAACAAAATTCTTTGCTACACCTCGGGATGCTGCCCTGTGGCTGGATCGCTGGGCCCCGGCCAGGCGGGCGCTTGCTGCTGATCCTTAATGTCTGATATATCCTTATGTTTAGGCTGATGTTTCTTGCTGATATCCGCGTTGCAGTATGTTACCTGGATAATGCTACGTTGCCTCTGCTAATGTTTATTTTTTCATTTCACTGATGCTTGTATTTAGGGCTCGGGGTGGGGTCTCCACACTTTTCTTATGTGAAGGTGGGGGGCCTACGCCTTTGTCTTTGGGTCATTTCATTCATTGCCCTTTTATGTTGGTATAGTTTGTTTTTTCTTTGTTAAGGGAACAGTTTATTGGGATAAGGTATGCCTCAGATCGGGTGGGTGTACAGGGAGGGGGGGCAGGACGGGAGGGACTGTATTTAGTTATTTGTTTTCTTTTTTTCTTTTCTTGTATGTGTTGCAAATGCTATGGGTTCTTCGATTTTTTTCGACTTCATCTAGTGTTTGTGTTGATGGCCTGTCGGGGATATGCGGGACCGATCATATATTTTGTTTTGTCTTGACTTATGGCCTCTAATCAACTTAAATTTCTATCCTGGAATGTCCGGGGGTTGAACGATAAAGTCAAACGTTCACTAGTGCTTCGTCACTTTAAACAATATGGTGCGGATATTATTTGCCTCATGGAGACCCATCTGGTGGGGGCAAAGGTCCTAGCTCTTAAGAAACCATGGGTGGGCTGGGCATACCACTCCACCGATACGTCGCATTCGCGGGGTGTGTCAATTCTAGTCCGAAGGTCGGTCCCGTTTGTCCTTGATCAGGTCCAATTGGACCAGTGGGGCAGATAAGTTTTTCTAAAATGTCAAGTTTATTCTATGTCTTTGCTTATCCTGGCTGTTTATATACCGCCCCCTTATTCCCCGGAGGTTCTCAGAAAGGCAGCCGAGTTTATTACGCTTTATCCAAATGTTGCTATAGTTTGTCTTGGTGACTTTAATAACATCATCGATCATGCTTTAGATAGAACTAGACGGTCCCCTGATGCTCCTGTAGTGTCTAGGAGGGACTTTGCGCTGCTGGTGGACAGTCTGGGCTTGGTCGATGCGTGGAGATTCCGCAATCCTGGCATACGACAGTATACATGCTTTTCTCCTACCTACCTATCCTTCTCCAGGATAGATTTGGCCCTCACCTCTAAAGGCTTGCTGCCAAGGTTGGTTGATGTTCAGTATGCTACCAGGGACATATCAGATCATTCCCCGGTAATTCTCTGTTTAGACATGGGAGATGTTAGGGGGGCACGGTTTTGGAGGTTTAATTCCTTTTGGCTGACTCAGATGGGCACCGGTGCGGAGTTGGTGGAGATGTGGTAGGCCTTTATGCTGGAAAATCAGGGCTCGGTGTCTGACACAGTTTTATGGGATGCCTTTAAGGCATATGTCCATGGCACCCTGATCAAAACAGTGACTGTCTTGAAATCTGGTTATGCCCAGTGTGAACGTGACCTTGAGGCAGGATGTAGGAGGCTGGAGCTTCAGTATATGGCCGATGGTCTTGACACTACAAGGGTGGTTGCTTGCGCAGGTGGTTGCTTGCTTGGCTGAATGGCGTGATTGCTTGGCTGATAAGGCTAAGTACCATCTACTTTATGCTCAACACACGTACTATGCAACGGGTGACAGGTCTGGTAGCTTTATGGCAACATTGGCGGGTGCGGACAGGGCATCTAATACTGTGCCTGTAATTTGTACCAATGATAGTGTGACTCATTTTAATACTCCCGATATTGTGGGGGACTTTGTAGATTACTATAGATGGCTGTATAGTTCTAGGCTTACCCACACCGTGACGGAAATAGAGATGTATTTAGCTGCTATTCCATTACCCACGCTGTCCCAGGACGCTATAACGTTTTTGGACTCCCCCTTAACGCTGACTGAGGTGGAATCCGCTGTTAACTCTTTTCCTGGAGGGAAGACCCCGGGTCTTGATGGAATGCCCCTGGAACTTTATAAAAAACACTTACCTTTTTATGACCCTAAACTCCTTGATATATATAATAATTTATTTGTGCCGGGTAGGTTGCCTGACTCTATGGCAGAGGCCCTAATTATAGTACTCCTTAAGCCGGATGAAGACCCAACACGAGTCGAATCTTATCGTCCAATTTCCTTGTTAACAACTGACGTTAAGATTATAGCTAAAATACTGGCGACAAGGCTCAACGCTGTGATTCTACAATTGATACATGAGGACCAATCAGGGTTCATGCCGGGCCGGTCCACTTTACCTAATCTACGTAGACTCTATATGCACCTCCAGGCCCCTCACGAGGGGTCCCGCTCCTCAGCTATTGTTTCCCTGGATGCTGCTAAGGCGTTTGATTCAGTGGAGTGGGGCTTCTTGTTGGGGACATTGGCCCGATTTGGTATTGGACCTATTTTAAAAAAATGGGTTCAGCTGCTTTACTCTGCACCCAAGGCTAGGGTTTCTGTTAGCGGCCACATATCCTCCACTTTCTCTCTACAGAGATGGACAAGACAGGGTTGTCCGTTGTCCCTGATCCTATTTGCTTTGGCCATAGAGCCTTTGGACTGTATTGTTAGATCCTCCTCACGGGTGGCGGGCTTCCGGTTGGGTGGCAGGACAGACAAAATTGCTCTTTATGCAGATGATATTCTGTTGTTTGTATCTGATTACTTTGCCACTATGCCTCATATCTTGGAAATAATTGACACTTTTGGGGGATGCTCTGGTTCATCCATTAATTGGGACAAGTCCTGTGTCCTTCCGCTTAAAGGCCCCTGTCCTGTCTGCCCCTCCGGGGACCTGCCGCTTCGCTGAGTGGACTCTTTTTTAAATACCTGGGGGTATTGGTTACCAACCGGTCCTCGCAATTTATTGATCTGAATATACGTCCACAAATGGACTATCTACGGTCTCGTGTTAAGGTGTGGAGTAAACTGACACTTACTGTTACGGGTAGGATAAACCTCATTAAAATGGTTGTACAGGTTGAGTATCCCTTATCCAAAATGCTTGGGACCAGGGGTATTTTGGATATCGGATTTTTCCGTATTTTGGAATAATTGCATACCATAATGAGATATCATGGTGATGGGACCTAAATATAAGCACAGAATGCATTTATGTTTCATATACACCTTATACACACAGCCTGAAGGTCATTTTAGACAATATTTTTTATATCTTTGTGCATTAAACAAAGTGTGTCTACATTCACACAATTCATTTATGTTTCATATACACCTTATACACACAGCCTAAAGGTCATTTAATACAATATTTTAATAACTTTGTGTATTAAACAAAGTTTGTGTACATTGAGCCATCAAAAAACAAAGGTTTCACTATCTCACTCTCACTCAAAAAAGTCTGTATTTCGGAATATTCCGTATTTCGGAATATTTGGGTATGGGATACTCAACCTGTATTACCTAAAATGCTGTATGTCCTCCAACATTCCCATGTTTATCTCCCCCAGAGATTATGTGGTATCATAGATGGTCTCTTGTCATCACTGGTTTGGTCCAACCATAGAGCTCGGATTAAATTAGATACTCTAACTAGACCTTAGGACTCGGGTGGTCTGGCCCTTCCTAAACTTAGATTCTATTACTTAGCGGCTCAGTTATTCCATCTAATTCCTTGGGTCTCCGACTCGTCTGGGGATTTATTAATCTCTACTGTATTACTAGCATCTGGAATCAATTTGTCACCCCTGCAGCTCCTACTTTGTGATAATGTTGCACTCCTTAAGATGCCGTTGGTTAAACAAGCGATTATGGTATGGAGGCAAGTACATTCTATGTTGGGGGGGGGGTGAGGGATGGGATCCTGACACCCCATTGATGAACACTCGTGCTCTTACTCATTTCACGTCCCTACAAATGGGATCAGTGTGGGGACGCTGGGATGTTTGTTACCTCAATCATTTGTACTGCTCGGGCACATTTATTTCTTTTGGACAACTGCAGATTGAGTTTAATATACCCGCATCCTATTATTATAGATATATTCAGCTTCGCCACGCATGCGCATCTCAGTTTAGTGCTGCTCCACCTCTCCTTCGGAAGTCACCGGTTCACCTGCTCCTGGCTGATACTGTAGGCTCTGGGACTGTTTCTGCTCTCTACTCCGGTCTGCTCGGTGCCCATCATTCTGACAGTCTCTCACACCTTAAATGTAAATGGGAAGCTGATTTGGGACCGGTTACCCTAGATATATTTAGGAGGATGCCTTGGGGACCTCACGTACTGCTACCACCTCGCCTCTTTTTTAACAGATAAATTTGTTTATATTACACCGAGTCTATATCACTCCCACCCGTCTTGTCAGCATAGGGGGACGGAGTGACTCTAGGTGCCCGAAGTGCGCCTCTCCGGACGGTACCTTCTGGCATCTATTGTGGGCTTGTCCGATGGTGCAGGACTTTTGGCAGGCGGTGATACGGATAATAGCCTCTACAGGAATCCCCTTTGACGTGTTTACCTACCTTGTGTGTATCCTTGGGGTCATAGATGAGGAGATATTGGATGCACATTCTAGAAGATATATTCTTAATTTATGCGCTTTGGCAAAAGTATTGACAGCACGCTCATGGATGGCGACTACGGGCCCTTATATTAATAAATGGATCCTGTTAGTGAACTCGGTTGTGTCCCATGAAAAGTTTGTTTATATTTCTAGGAAAGTCACAGATACAGTAAATTTTACAAGATATGGGATAGGTGGTTATCGTCTCCACTCTATCAGTGTACTTGTGTTTCTGCCTCGCATTGATATCTGGTAACTTAATGTAACACTATTGTATGAACAAATGAAAAGAAATTACGACACTCGTTATGTGTAACTTGTAGCTGTTTGCAACGTATATTTACGTATGTCTGTTGATGCATACAACATTCGTTGGTTTTTCTCTGTGTACACATAGTGCATACCTTTTTATTCAATGTTATGGTTTGTCTGTTTCTCTGGAAAAATCAATAAAAACATATTGAATTAAAAAAAAAGACATAACATACAATGCTGTGTATGTGTCCTCGTCACGTTTCGGACCCAACAGGGTCCCGTCTTCAGGACAAACAGCATTTATAACACCATGTCAAACAAAACGGTTACAAAGTGAATTGTTACCTTTTAAATCCCCCATATACAAATGCAAAACACCCATACCGAAGACCAGTCGTGTGTGCGCCATCCGTTGGAAGTCCCTCCTTGATGACGTCCACACTGTGTGCCCGGGTTCCAACACGCAACTCTGGGCTCCTGCATAGGGGCTGTCAAGTAAAAAAACAAAAAACAAAACATGGACATATTGCTGTGCCTAAACGCAACTACATGCCCAGACACAAAGCAAATAAAGTATCTTTCTTTTTCATCCACTAGGGGTCACTTGAGTACTCTCGGGATATGGACAGGGCATTAGCAGGGATAGGTACATTTAAATTATAGATGAGCGGATTCGGTTTTACTCGGATTTACTCGGTTCTCAAAACGGCATCTGATTGGCTATCCAAAACACGAGACATCTGTGAGCCAATAAGATGCCGTTTTGAGAACCGAGTAATTCCGAGTAAAACCGAATCCGCTCATCTCTAATTTAAATGTTTACATTAGTAACCTTCAACCCCCTCTATACTCCCAAAGTTATCTCAGTGTTTTTTTGTGCCTCGCCGGGAAGGCACACGTTAGAGAGCTCTCCAGCCTTTACTTTCCTTTTAAGGAATTTTTCTTTCTTCAATTCCCAAACCCTCCGCAGCTTACTAAGAAGCGTGGGTCCAGGTTTGGGGTGATGCTGAGTGTAGCAAACGGCTTGTCGGCACTCACACAAGGAGCCCCGCCATAGACCTAATCAGCGTGTGCTGATTTCAGCCTAAGGCTGCAGGAGCTGGATGACACTTGGTCACCGAAGCCCTGTCAGAGCCTCCACAGTATTGAGGAAAGGAGCTGGTAGGCAGCTTACACTGCCGCCACTCCGTTATGCCAGTGTGTTCCTGTGGGAGCGGGGCGGTCAGCTCATGCTGCCGTGCCACCATGTGTGTGGGGACTTAATGTTAACGATGTAATGCCTGCATATGTGCGCCCGTTGCCTCTTCCTCTAGCCCAGCCGCGGTCAGCCTAGCTTCTGCAGCTGGGCGCCCATGGCTCCCCGGCTTGCATACTCGGTCTGCTACTGCTGGCCGCTCATCCCTCCTGCTCTCAACGGCTGTGGAGAGCTCTCCCTGCTGCCGCGGTTCCAAGGTCTCACTGCCGCTGGCCGCCTGTCTCTACTGCTCTCAGCGGCTGCGTACAGCTGCCGTGGGCCGCTCCTCATCTCAGCCGCAGCTGCAACTCCCCCTGTTGCCGCAGCTCCCGAGTCTTCGTTCCCCAGCATTACTTCAACATGGAGGGGAGATTGTGAGTGATATTACAGGTGCTAGCTGGGGCTTTCAGCAGCAGGCAGCATGCGGATCACAATAAACAGTGAAGCACAGACGGTGTCTAATGTATAAAAGCACTGGGGCCCATAGTCCAACATTTCCCCACACATACTGTTAGTGGGGCTAATACAGGCCATTAAGCCTGCAAACATTGCTTTATAATTACTGTATATGTGTTTAAAAAAAAACAACACATGGCTGGATGCCATTTTAACACAACTTCCTGCTGCTTTTTGCAGGAATTTTTTATCGGTCCTACAACAGACACCCACTGGAGGGTGCAGAGGTGTTAGTAGGAATTGCAGTGAAGCATTTACTTAACAGAAATTAGTGTGTGCAAAGTGTAGTGCACTTTTGGCTTGTACACACTTTACTTCTATTTTTTGCTGAGTCGTGGGACTTGTGTTTCACTGTTTACCTGTTTGTCTGTGCATAATGAGTAAAGCTAATGCAAAATCAAAGAAGCAGCTTGTCTGCGGTGTCTATGAGAGTGTGTTAACTGATGAAACTTCCACTTGCACAGTGTGTCTTGCAAATAAGGGTCCAAATACGAACCTCTTCCCTGATCCTCTTTGGGAGATTGTCGGAGTTAAAATCAGAGCTTGCCGCTGAGCGAAAAGATTGTGAGACAGTTAGGTCTGATTCTAGGGTAATACCGTCTGAGCTGCCTGAGTGGGCTCAGGATCTGTCAAGGACTTTACAGAGTTTACAAAAGTCCAGGTCTAGCTCAATTCCTAAAAGTAGTCATTGTTTGGCTCATAATTTTCCAGTTTCAGCTGGGTTAAATTCTGGTGACTCAATGCCAGACCTTATATCTCAGCAGGAACAAGAGGAAGGTGAATTCGGGCCAGGAGTCAGATAGTGAGGTTAATGATAGCCTGGCCATTGATAATCTCATCAGGGCGGTACACCAGGTTCTAAATTTTACTGAGACTGAGGAACCTCTTTCAAATGATGACATTTTATTTCTTAAGAAACAGCGGGCTACTGTGTGTTTTCCTTATTCACATGCCTAGGCGGTTTCTCTCTAACTACCCGTTCCCAGAGTCTATGACAACTAAATGGGAAAATTCACCAACAGTGGATTCCTCTGTTTCAGATCTTTCAAAAAAGTTAACCATTCCAGTCCCCGCTGCAATGACGTTTAATGACCCGTCAGAGCGTAAGCTGGAAGCTAAAGTCAATGTATACAGAAGTAGTGGTGTTGCTTAGACCTGCTTTCGTTGGCGTTTGGGTTAACAAGGCTGTATTTGTGTGGGCAACACAGCGCAAGTTGGACCTACAACAGGATCTTCCCTTAGACCAGCTTATACTTCTTGCTGATCACATCTGTGAATCGGCTGAGTATTTAGGTATGGCTTAGATGGCCGTCGGCCAGGTTTGTTCCTTACTTTCAGCTTCAGTAGTTTCGGCCTGACGGGCGCTTTAGCTGCGCTCTTGGCAGGCCGAGGCAGAGTCAAGACGAGGAATAGAAGCTTTGCCTTACACTGGTGACACGTTGTTTGGTCCTGAATTGGACGAATGGATTTTTCAGGCTACTGGGTGAAAGTCTGTTTTCCTGCCATTGCCCGCACCAGTTCCTAAAAGGAAATACGCTTTACCAGCGTTCAAATCTTTTAGACCTTAGTCCTTTCAAGGCCGTGCTAGAGGAACAACCATACAGAGTTGACTTGGTAGAGGATGTGGTTTTCAACAAACCACTAAACGTTATCAGGGCACCGTGTCAACTGACAAGCCAGTGGCATGACTGGCTTCTAGACCATCTCGTATCTTCAGTTGTGGGAGCACGCCTTCAAACGTTTTACTTGCCGTGGTTTCAGACATCCACAGATGGGTGGATCCGCAATGTAGTGTTCAAAGGTTACAAAATAGAGTTCGATTGTCTGCCACCAATGCGGTTTTTCAAGACAGGCCTGCCTGTGTCAGGAGACAAAAAGGCGGTTCTGCAGACCGCTATTTAGTCTTTCGTAGATTCAGCAGTTTTGATTCCAGTTCACCAAAAGGGTCAAGGTTATTATTCCAATCTTTTGTAGTACCAAAGCCGGACGGCCCGGTCAGACCGATATTGAAACTGAAGGGGCTCAATCAGTACGTCACTTACTACAGATTCAAGATGGAATCCCTGCGGTCAGTGATTGCAGGTTTAGAATCACAAGAATTCATGATTTCGCTGGATCTAAAGGATGCGTACTTACATATACCAATTTGGCCACCGCATCAGGTGTACTTAAGGTTTGCAGTACAATAGAACCATTATCAATTTCAGGCACTACCATTTGGCCTCTCCCCAGCGCCTCGGGTATTCACAAAGGTGATGTCTGATGAGAGTTCATCTCAGGTCTCTGGGAGTGATAATCGTTCCGTACTTAGATGACTTTCTCATCAAGGCTCCGTCTCAACAAATACTCCTTCAAAATGTCTAAATGTACTAGTTCAGCACGGTTGAATTGTCAACTTAAAAAAATCAAGTCTTTTCCCGTCTCAAAGAATTCAAATTCTGGATACGGTGGATCAACGAATTTCCCTGCCAGAACAGAAAGCACAAAGTATTCGTCATCTGGTACAGTTAGTGCTCAAACCACGGACAGCCTTGGTGGTAGAGGCTAAGACAGTAGAGAAATTTAAATATGCATGGCATAGACATAAGGATCTCCTTACAAAGAAATAAGGAACAAATAAGGTTTGAGATAAAAAAAAAAGGTAAAAAAAAAAAAGGGGGGCAGACTAGATTAGCAAAGTGATTCTTATATGCCGTCAAATTCTATGTTTCTATATTTGTGAATTCGACCGTTAGGAAAGATGGTGGCGTTTTTCGAAGCACTCCAGTTCTGAAGATTTCACTCACGTCCTTTTCAAATGGATCTTCTCGCACAGTGGTCAGGCTCTCATCCACAAATTCATCAGATGGTGCGGTTGTCTCACAATCTCACCGCAGGAAAAAGGTTTGGGGTCTGGAATTGAATACTTTTGATGACGGACGCAAGTTTCAGAGGTTGGGGAGCAGTGGTCCTACATTGTCACCTTCAGGGTCTGTGGTCAGACTGAGAAAGATCACTGTCAATAAATATCCTGGAACTCAGGGCAATTTACAACGCGATGCGACAGGCATTTCACATGCTCCAGTCTCAGACTGTTCAAGTTCAGTCAGACAACGCGACGGCAGTCACATACATCAACAATCAAGAAGGGACTCGAAGTTGCATGGCCATGCGAGAAGTTGCTTAAATACGGAATTGGGCCAAGCAACACCAAGTGATATTGTCGGTGGTCTTCATTCCTGGAGTGGACAACTGGGAAGCAGATTATCTCAGTCGTCAGGATTTTCATCCAGGAGAATGGGCTTTACTTACGGAAGTGTTCCAGATGTTAGTCCAGTTGTGGGTTTACCCACAGGTGGATCTAATGGCATCTCGACAAAATCATCAGACACCCAAGTATGTGTCCAGAACAAGAGATAAAAAGGCAGTAGATGCTCAAAATAGTGTGGCCGTGTATCTATTTCCACCATTTCCGCTGCTTCCTCGGAGTCCACGACCGTCATACTAGTGACGCTTCATTCGCCTCGGAGCGTGTGGTTCTCGAATCCCCGCGGCCTACTCACAGACGATCTGTGGGCGCTTCCACTGCATCCAGACCTACTACAACAGGGTCCGTTCTTTTACGCCAGTTTAGCGCAGCTGCGTTTGACGGGCAGTCTGTTGAAACCGCTCTCTTAAGACAAGAGGGCATTCCAGAGTCTGTTATACCAACCATATTACGTGCTAGGAAGCCAGTTACAGCAGCTCATTATCACAGAATTTGGCGAGCTTATATTGGTTGGTGTGAAGCTTGTAAGTTTCCGACATCTTCTTTCAAGTTATCCCGTCTCTTGCTATTTTTACAGGCGGGGTTGGGTGGAGGACTACATTTAGCTACACTAAAGGTGCAGGTCTCTGCCTTATTAATTTTCTTTCAAAGGCATTTGGCTCTTTTGCCAACAGTTCACACTTTCCTGCAAGGTGTCCGTAGAGTTCAACCTCCATTCATACCACCTACAGCTACATGGGACTTTAATCTAGTTTTGAATTTTTTGCAGTCTTCAATTTTTGAACCCTTACAACAAGTGGATGTTAAGTTTCTAACTTGAAAAAGAGTGTTTCTCCGGCAGGGTCCACAGGTTATCCACAGGATAACATTCGGATATGATGACGCGATAGCGGATTTGCACCAATCGGTCAAAGCTTTCGGCCTCCAAGCATGCAACGGGTCCATCCATATACGCCGCCTCCTAGCTCAGGCAAATCCGTTTTTTGTTTGGTGAGGCAGGAGCCGGGCCATGGTCAAGAGGGCTGCTGGGTTTTTTTAACAGCCATAAGCTTTATTATTTTATTTTTTATAGTCTTGCTATTTTTTTTTAGCGATCTTTCTAAAAAGCGTCTTATACGTACCTTGGAAAGGGTCACTTCAAGAGCTCCCCGCCGGGTCACGACAACGCCTACCCACGAGTACAGTGCTGTTTCGGCGGGCATCTGTGTCGGATGTACTAGCAAGTCCAGTAGATGTTACCAGGCTGTACCCATTGCACGGGGAGAAGGTAAGGCATTGGTTTCTGCTTAGAGGGAGAACACGGACACAGCCACACTGTTTTAGGAGAAGACTACCAAACAGTCGCTGACGCGGCTGCCACCCTAGGGTGCACCAGCACTAGGTCCCAGGGATCATAGTCTCCAGGGGTAGTATGAGGCCGCAATCCCTAGGGTTGATGTCAGCAGTGGTGAGTCAGACGCTCCCTTAGTCGTCCCTCACCCCGGTTCATGGCCAGTTTCTGCCGAGTCTCCCGCCATGAACTGAGTTCCCACTTCCGTCTGAGATGCTGTGTATATAAAAGGACCAAGTCGCAGCTTACCCGGCTGTGTGACTGGTGCATCAGTGTTCACTATAGGTTCACAGGGCGTGTGTGTACACTATTAGTGTCTGGATCCACTTGGCATTCACTAACATGATTGATCAATCCTGAAAGCGGGATAAAGTCTCCCTGTATCCCACTCTCCTGAGTCGGGTGATACAGCACTCAGTTTCTATCTACTTTGGGGTATATTTACTAACATTCGTAATTTTCGGAAAAAGGTCAAAGTTCAATCACGAATGACATCGAAAGTGTAAAACTGCAACTTTTTGAATTTATTACGCCTAATTTACTAAGCTGCCGTATTCGGATTTTTCATTTGTTCCGATGTCGATGTCATTCGTGTTTTTTTCCCGTTTTTTACGGCAGTGATTAGCAAAACACTGCCGACTTTATCACAATGAATCTCGGCCGGATCTGTGTGATCCGTGCTGGGATTCATTTTTTTTTTATTTTTAAAATAAACACGGTAAAACGGAGAAAAAAAATGCGTGGGGTCCCCCCTCCTAAGCATAACCAGCCTCGGGCTCTTTGAGCCGACCCTGGTTGCAGAAATATGGGGGGAAAAATGACAGGGGTTCCCCCATATTTAAGCAACCAGCATCGGGCTCTGCGCCTGGTCCTGGTTCCAAAAATACGGGGGACAAAAAGAGTAGGGGTCCCCCGTATTTCTAAAACCAGCACCGGGCTCCACTAGCTGGACAGATAATGCCACAGCCGGGGGTCACTTTTATATAGTGCCCTGCGGCCGTGGCATCAAAAATCCAACTAGTCACCCCTGGCCGGGGTACCCTGGGGGAGTGGGGACCCCTTCAATCAAGGGGTCCCCCCCCCAGCCGCCCAAGGGCCAGGGGTGAAGCCCGAGGCTGTCCCCTCCATCCAATTGGCTGCGGATGGGGGGCTGATAGCCTTTTGTGAAAATGAAAAGATATTGTTTTTAGTAGCAGTACTACAAGGCCCAGCAAGCCTCCCCCGCATGCTGGTACTTTAAGAACCACAAGTACCAGCATGCGGCGGAAAAATGGGCCCGCTGGTACCTGTAGTACTACTACTAAAAAAATACCCAAAAAAAGACAATACACACACACCTTGAAAGTAAAGTTTTATTACATGCATCCACACAAACATACATACATACTTACCTTATGTTCACACGAGGGTCTGTCCTCTTCTCCAGTAGAATCCATGGGGTACCTGTTGAATAAATTCTACTCACCAGATCCAGGGTCCCAGGCTCCTCGGATAATCCTTTTGTAATCCACGTACTTGAATAAAATAAAAAAACGGAGAGCCGAGCCACGCACTGAAAGGGGACCCATGTTTGCACATGGGCCCCCTTTCCCCGAATGCCAGAAACCCACTCTGACTGATGTCTAAGTGGGTTTCTTCAGCCAATCAGGGAGCGCCACGTTGTAGCACCCTCCTGA
This sequence comes from Pseudophryne corroboree, assembly GCF_028390025.1. Classification (NCBI taxonomy): domain Eukaryota; kingdom Metazoa; phylum Chordata; class Amphibia; order Anura; family Myobatrachidae; genus Pseudophryne; species Pseudophryne corroboree. The sequence goes on along the minus strand of NC_086445.1, from coordinate 656,945,889 downwards.
TCGGCTGTGTGCTCCTGTACTGTCTGACAGGCGGCACACGGCAGTGTTACAATGTAGCGCCTATTAGAGATGAGCGGGTTCGGTTCCTCTGAATCCGAACCCGCCCGAACTTCAGTTTTTTTTACACGGGGCCGAGCGACTCGGATCTTCCCGCCTTGCTCGGTTAACCCGAGCGCGCACGAACGTCATCATCACACTGTCGGATTCTCGCGAGGCTCGGATTCTATCGCGAGACTCGGATTCTATATAAGGAGCCGCGCGTCGCCGCCATTTTCACACGTGCATTGAGATTGATAGGGAGAGGACGTGGCTGGCGTCCTCTCCGTTTAGAAATTAAAATAGGAGAGTTAGAGTGAGATACGTTCATTACTATACTTACTGGAGCTTAGGAGGAGTTATTATATTATACTACTAGTGACTGATGACCAGTGACCTGACCACCAGTGCAGTTTTATAATTTATTAATATTTAAATAATAATCCGTTCTGTTCTTGTTCTCTGCCTGAAAAAAACGATACACAGCTTAATTGTGGGGGAGACTGGGGAGCAGTTATAGGTTATAGCAGGAGCCAGGAGTACATATTAAACAGTGCACACTTTTGCTGCCAGAGAGAGACTAGTGCCACTGCCAGTGTGACTGACCACTGTGACCAGTGACCTGACCACACTGACCACCAGTACTATAGTACTATATTTATTGATTGTCTGCCTGAAAAAGTACACTTGTCGTGGACTCGTGTGACTTGTGTGGTGTTTTTTTCTTCTTTAAAAAACTCATTCTGCTGACAGACAGTGTCCAGCAGGTCCGTCATTAATATCTGACTGTGCTCACACAGCTTAATTGTGGGGGAGACTGGGGAGCAGTTATAGGTTATAGCAGGAGCCAGGAGTACATATTAAACAGTGCACACTTTTGCTGCCAGAGAGAGACTAGTGCCACTGCCAGTGTGACTGACCACTGTGACCAGTGACCTGACCACACTGACCACCAGTACTATAGTACTATATTTATTGATTGTCTGCCTGAAAAAGTACACTCGTCGTGGACTCGTGTGACTTGTGTGGTGTTTTTTTCTTCTTTAAAAAACTCATTCTGCTGACAGACAGTGTCCAGCAGGTCCGTCATTAATATCTGACTGTGCTCACACAGCTTAATTGTGGGGGAGACTGGGGAGCAGTTATAGGTTATAGCAGGAGCCAGGAGTACATATTAAACAGTGCACACTTTTGCTGCCAGAGAGAGACTAGTGCCACTGCCAGTGTGACTGACCACTGTGACCAGTGACCTGACCACACTGACCACCAGTACTATAGTACTATATTTATTGATTGTCTGCCTGAAAAAGTACACTCGTCGTGGACTCGTGTGACTTGTGTGGTGTTTTTTTCTTCTATAAAAAACTCATTCTGCTGACAGACAGTGTCCAGCAGGTCCGTCATTATATAATATTATATACCTGTCCGGCTGCAGTAGTGATATATTTTTTATATCATTATTTATCATCCAGTCTATACTAGCAGCAGACACAGTACGGTAGTTCACGGCTGTAGCTACCTCTGTGTCGGCACTCGGCAGTCCATCCATAATTGTATACCACCTACCCGTGGGTTTTTTTTTCTTTCTTCTGTATACATACTACATCTCATTATCAACCAGTCTATATTAGCAGCTAGTATCTAGCTAGTATTATTAGCTAGTACTATTATTATTAGCTAGTATTAGTACTAGTATTATTAGCTAGTACTAGTATCCATCCATCTCCATTGTTTACCTGAGGTGCCTTTTAGTTGTGCCTATTAAAATATGGAGAACAAAAATGTTGAGGTTCCAAAATTAGGGAAAGATCAAGATCCACTTCCACCTCGTGCTGAAGCTGCTGCCACTAGTCATGGCCGAGACGATGAAATGCCAGCAACGTCGTCTGCCAAGGCCGATGCCCAATGGCATAGTACAGAGCATGTCAAATCCAAAACACCAAATATCAGTAAAAAAAGGACTCCAAAACCTAAAATAAAATTGTCGGAGGAGAAGCGTAAACTTGCCAATATGCCATTTACCACACGGAGTGGCAAGGAACGGCTGAGGCCCTGGCCTATGTTCATGGCTAGTGGTTCAGCTTCACATGAGGATGGAAGCACTCAGCCTCCCGCTAGAAAAATGAAAAGACTCAAGCTGGCAAAAGCAGTAGCACCGCAAAGAACTGTGCGTTCTTCGAAATCCCAAATCCACAAGGAGAGTCCAATTGTGTCGGTTGCGATGCCTGACCTTCCCAACACTGGACGTGAAGAGCATGCGCCTTCCACCATTTGCACGCCCCCTGCAAGTGCTGGAAGGAGCACCCGCAGTCCAGTTCCTGATAGTCAGATTGAAGATGTCAGTGTTGAAGTACACCAGGATGAGGAGGATATGGGTGTTGCTGGCGCTGGGGAGGAAATTGACCAGGAGGATTCTGATGGTGAGGTGGTTTGTTTAAGTCAGGCACCCGGGGAGACACCTGTTGTCCGTGGGAGGAATATGGCCGTTGACATGCCTGGGGAAAATACCAAAAAAATCAGCTCTTCGGTGTGGAGGTATTTCAACAGAAATGCGGACAACAGGTGTCAAGCCGTGTGTTGCCTTTGTCAAGCTGTAATAAGTAGGGGTAAGGACGTTAACCACCTCGGAACATCCTCCCTTATACGTCACCTGCAGCGCATTCATAATAAGTCAGTGACAAGTTCAAAAACTTTGGGTGACAGCGGAAGCAGTCCACTGACCAGTAAATCCCTTCCTCTTGTAACCAAGCTCCCGCAAACCACCCCACCAACTCCCTCAGTGTCACTTTCCTCCTTCCCCAGGAATGCCAATAGTCCTGCAGGCCATGTCACTGGCAATTCTGACGATTCCTCTCCTGCCTGGGATTCCTCCGATGCATCCTTGCGTGTAACGCCTACTGCTGCTGGCGCTGCTGTTGTTGCTGCTGGGAGTCGATGGTCATCCCAGAGGGGAAGTCGTAAGCCCACTTGTACTACTTCCAGTAAACAATTGACTGTTCAACAGTCCTTTGCGAGGAAGATGAAATATCACAGCAGTCATCCTACTGCAAAGCGGATAACTGAGGCCTTGGCATCCTGGGTGGTGAGAAACGTGGTTCCGGTATCCATCATTACTGCAGAGCCAACTAGAGACTTGTTGGAGGTACTGTGTCCCCGGTACCAAATACCATCTAGGTTCCATTTCTCTAGGCAGGCGATACCGAAAATGTACACAGACCTCAGAAAAAGAGTCACCAGTGTCCTAAAAAATGCAGCTGTACCCAATGTCCACTTAACCACGGACATGTGGACAAGTGGAGCAGGGCAGGGTCAGGACTATATGACTGTGACAGCCCACTGGGTAGATGTATGGACTCCCGCCGCAAGAACAGCAGCAGCGGCACCAGTAGCAGGATCTCGCAAACGCCAACTCTTTCCTAGGCAGGCTACGCTTTGTATCACCGGTTTCCAGAATACGCACACAGCTGAAAACCTCTTACGGCAACTGAGGAAGATCATCGCGGAATGGCTTACCCCAATTGGACTCTCCTGTGGATTTGTGGCATCGGACAACGCCAGCAATATTGTGTGTGCATTAAATATGGGCAAATTCCAGCACGTCCCATGTTTTGCACATACCTTGAATTTGGTGGTGCAGAATTTTTTTTTAAAACGACAGGGGCGTGCAAGAGATGCTGTCGGTGGCCAGAAGAATTGCGGGACACTTTCGGCGTACAGGCACCACGTACAGAAGACTGGAGCAACACCAAAAACGCCTGAACCTGCCCTGCCATCATCTGAAGCAAGAAGTGGTAACGAGGTGGAATTCAACCCTCTATATGCTTCAGAGGTTGGAGGAGCAGCAAAAGGCCATTCAAGCCTATACATCTGACCACGATATAGGAGGTGGAATGCACCTGTCTCAAGCGCAGTGGAGAATGATTTCAACGTTGTGCAAGGTTCTGATGCCCTTTGAACTTGCCACACGTGAAGTCAGTTCAGACACTGCCAGCCTGAGTCAGGTCATTCCCCTCATCAGGCTTTTGCAGAAGAAGCTGGAGACATTGAAGGAGGAGCTAACACGGAGCGATTCCGCTAGGCATGTGGGACTTGTGGATGGAGCCCTTAATTCGCTTAACCAGGATTCACGGGTGGTCAATCTGTTGAAATCAGAGCACTACATTTTGGCCACCGTGCTCGATCCTAGATTTAAAGCCTACCTTGGATCTCTCTTTCCGGCAGACACAAGTCTGCTGGGGTTGAAAGACCTGCTGGTGAGAAAATTGTCAAGTCAAGCGGAACGCGACCTGTCAACATCTCCTCCTTCACATTCTCCCGCAACTGGGGGTGCGAGGAAAAGGCTCAGAATTCCGAGCCCACCCGCTGGCGGTGATGCAGGGCAGTCTGGAGCGACTGCTGATGCTGACATCTGGTCCGGACTGAAGGACCTGACAACAATTACGGACATGTCGTCTACTGTCACTGCATATGATTCTCTCACCATTGAAAGAATGGTGGAGGATTATATGAGTGACCGCATCCAAGTAGGCACGTCACACAGTCCGTACTTATACTGGCAGGAAAAAGAGGCAATTTGGAGGCCCTTGCACAAACTGGCTTTATTCTACCTAAGTTGCCCTCCCACAAGTGTGTACTCCGAAAGAGTGTTTAGTGCCGCCGCTCACCTTGTCAGCAATCGGCGTACGAGGTTACATCCAGAAAATGTGGAGAAGATGATGTTCATTAAAATGAATTATAATCAATTCCTCCGCGGAGACATTGACCAGCAGCAATTGCCTCCACAAAGTACACAGGGAGCTGAGATGGTGGATTCCAGTGGGGACGAATTGATAATCTGTGAGGAGGGGGATGTACACGGTGATATATCGGAGGATGATGATGAGGTGGACATCTTGCCTCTGTAGAGCCAGTTTGTGCAAGGAGAGATTAATTGCTTCTTTTTTGGTGGGGGTCCAAACCAACCCGTCATATCAGTCACAGTCGTGTGGCAGACCCTGTCACTGAAATGATGGGTTGGTTAAAGTGTGCATGTCCTGTTTATACAACATAAGGGTGGGTGGGAGGGCCCAAGGACAATTCCATCTTGCACCTCTTTTTTCTTTAATTTTTCTTTGCGTCATGTGCTGTTTGGGGAGGGTTTTTTGGAAGGGACATCCTGCGTGACACTGCAGTGCCACTCCTAGATGGGCCCGGTGTTTGTGTCGGCCACTAGGGTCGCTTATCTTACTCACACAGCTACCTCATTGCGCCTCTTTTTTTCTTTGCGTCATGTGCTGTTTGGGGATGGTTTTTTGGAAGGGACATCCTGCGTGACACTGCAGTGCCACTCCTAGATGGGCCCGGTGTTTGTGTCGGCCACTAGGGTCGCTTATCTTACTCACACAGTCAGCTACCTCATTGCGCCTCTTTTTTTCTTTGCGTCATGTGCTGTTTGGGGAGGGTTTTTTGGAAGGGACATCCTGCGTGACACTGCAGTGCCACTCCTAGATGGGCCCGGTGTTTGTGTCGGCCACTAGGGTCGCTTATCTTACTCACACAGTCAGCTACCTCATTGCGCCTCTTTTTTTCTTTGCGTCATGTGCTGTTTGGGGAGGGTTTTTTGGAAGGGACATCCTGCGTGACACTGCAGTGCCACTCCTAGATGGGCCCGGTGTTTGTGTCGGCCACTAGGGTCGCTTATCTTACTCACACAGTCAGCTACCTCATTGCGCCTCTTTTTTTCTTTGCGTCATGTGCTGTTTGGGGAGGGTTTTTTGGAAGGGACATCCTGCGTGACACTGCAGTGCCACTCCTAGATGGGCCCGGTGTTTGTGTCGGCCACTAGGGTCGCTTATCTTACTCACACAGTCAGCTACCTCATTGCGCCTCTTTTTTTCTTTGCGTCATGTGCTGTTTGGGGAGGGTTTTTTGGAAGGGACATCCTGCGTGACACTGCAGTGCCACTCCTAGATGGGCCCGGTGTTTGTGTCGGCCACTAGGGTCGCTTATCTTACTCACACAGTCAGCTACCTCATTGCGCCTCTTTTTTTCTTTGCGTCATGTGCTGTTTGGGGAGGGTTTTTTGGAAGGGACATCCTGCGTGACACTGCAGTGCCACTCCTAGATGGGCCCGGTGTTTGTGTCGGCCACTAGGGTCGCTTATCTTACTCACACAGTCAGCTACCTCATTGCGCCTCTTTTTTTCTTTGCGTCATGTGCTGTTTGGGGAGGGTTTTTTGGAAGGGACATCCTGCGTGACACTGCAGTGCCACTCCTAGATGGGCCCGGTGTTTGTGTCGGCCACTAGGGTCGCTTATCTTACTCACACAGTCAGCTACCTCATTGCGCCTCTTTTTTTCTTTGCGTCATGTGCTGTTTGGGGAGGGTTTTTTGGAAGGGACATCCTGCGTGACACTGCAGTGCCACTCCTAGATGGGCCCGGTGTTTGTGTCGGCCACTAGGGTCGCTTATCTTACTCACACAGCTACCTCATTGCGCCTCTTTTTTTCTTTGCGTCATGTGCTGTTTGGGGAGGGTTTTTTGGAAGGGACATCCTGCGTGACACTGCAGTGCCACTCCTAGATGGGCCCGGTGTTTGTGTCGGCCACTAGGGTCGCTTATCTTACTCACACAGTCAGCTACCTCATTGCGCCTCTTTTTTTCTTTGCGTCATGTGCTGTTTGGGGAGGTTTTTTTGGAAGGGACATCCTGCGTGACACTGCAGTGCCACTCCTAGATGGGCCCGATGTTTGTGTCGGCCACTAGGGTCGCTTATCTTACTCACACAGTCAGCTACCTCATTGCGCCTCTTTTTTTCTTTGCGTCATGTGCTGTTTGGGGAGGGTTTTTTGGAAGGGACATCCTGCGTGACACTGCAGTGCCACTCCTAGATGGGCCCGGTGTTTGTGTCGGCCACTAGGGTCGCTTATCTTACTCACACAGTCAGCTACCTCATTGCGCCTCTTTTTTTCTTTGCGTCATGTGCTGTTTGGGGAGGGTTTTTTGGAAGGGACATCCTGCGTGACACTGCAGTGCCACTCCTAGATGGGCCCGGTGTTTGTGTCGGCCACTAGGGTCGCTTATCTTACTCACACAGTCAGCTACCTCATTGCGCCTCTTTTTTTCTTTGCGTCATGTGCTGTTTGGGGAGGGTTTTTTGGAAGGGACATCCTGCGTGACACTGCAGTGCCACTCCTAGATGGGCCCGGTGTTTGTGTCGGCCACTAGGGTCGCTTATCTTACTCACACAGTCAGCTACCTCATTGCGCCTCTTTTTTTCTTTGCGTCATGTGCTGTTTGGGGAGGGTTTTTTGGAAGGGACATCCTGCGTGACACTGCAGTGCCACTCCTAGATGGGCCCGGTGTTTGTGTCGGCCACTAGGGTCGCCCAGCTTAGTCATCCAGCGACCTAGGTGCAAATTTTAGGACTAAAAATAATATTGTGAGGTGTGAGGTATTCAGAATAGACTGAAAATGAGTGTAAATTATGGTTTTTGAGGTTAATAATACTTTGGGATCAAAATGACCCCCAAATTCTATGATTTAAGCTGTTTTTTAGTGTTTTTTTAAAAAAAAACACCCGAATCCGACAAAAAAAATTCGGTGAGGTTTTGCCAAAACGCGTTCGAACCCAAAACACGGCCGCGGAACCGAACCCAAAACCAAAACACAAAACCCGAAAAATTTCTGGCGCTCATCTCTAGCGCCTATGCGCTCCATTGTAACCAATGGTGGGAACTTTCTGCCCTGCGGTTGACCGAAAGTGACCTCACCGCTGAGCAGAAAGTTCCCACCATTGGTTACAATGGAGCGCATAGGCGCTACATTGTAACACTGCCGTGTGCCGCCTGTCAGACAGTACAGGAGCACACAGCCGATCAGGAGGGTGCTACAACGTAGCGCTCCCTGATTGGCTGAAGAAACCCACTTAGACATCAGTCAGAGTGGGTTTCTGGCATTCGGGGAAAGGGGGCCCATGTGCAAACATGGGTCCTCTTTCAGTGCGTGGCTCGGCTCTCCGTTTTTTTATTTTATTCAAGTACGTGGATTACAAATGGATGCTACGAGGAGCCTGGGACCCTGGAGCTGGTGAGTAGAATTTATTCAACAGGTACCCCATGGATTCTACTGGAGAAGAGGACCGACCCTCGTGTGAACATAAGGTAAGTATGTATGTATGTTTGTGTGGATGCATGTAATAAAACTTTACTTTCAAGGTGTGTGTGTATTGTCTTTTTTTGGGTATTTTTTTAGTAGTAGTACTACAGGTACCAGCGGGCCCGTTTTTCCGCCGCATGCTGGTACTTGTGGTTCTCCAAGTACCAGCATGCGGGGGAGGCTTGCTGGGCCCTGTAGTACTGCTACTAAAAACAATATCTTTTCATTTTCACAAAAGGCTATCAGCCCCCCATCCGCAGCCAATTGGATGGGGGGGACAGCCTCGGGCTTCACCCCTGGCCCTTGGGTGGCTGGGGGGGGGACCCCTTGATTGAAGGGGTCCCCACTCCCCCAGGGTACCCCGGCCAGGGGTGACTAGTTGGATTTTTGATGCCACGGCCGCAGGGCACTATATAAAAGTGACCCCCGGCTGTGGCATTATCTGTCCAGCTAGTGGAGCCCGGTGCTGGTTTTAAAAATACGGGGGACCCCTACTCTTTTTGTCCCCCGTATTTTTGGAACCAGGACCAGGCGCAGAGCCCGATGCTGGTTGCTTAAATATGGGGGAACCCCTGTCAATTTTTTCCCCATATTTCTGCAACCAGGATCGGCTCAAAGAGCCCGAGGCTGGTTATGCTTAGGAGGGGGGACCCCGCGCAATTTTTTTAAAGAAAATAACCACTTTCCCACCCCTTCCCACTGATATACATGCACGGATCTCATGGATCCCTGCATGCCTATACAATCACGGATTAAAAAAGCAGGTCTGTTTTTCTTTAGCACTTTTTTGCGGGTTGTAATTTTTCACGGCAGTGTTTTTGTTTTTTTTTTGCTTTGCACTTCTTAGTAAATTACCGAGATTCATACTTAAACAGCCGCGTTTTGACCGATGGTGTATTCATTCGTATTTTTTTTGTTGGACTTCCAAAAAATTACGAATGCCCTCATCACTGCCGTGATTATTGCTTAGTAAATTACCGAGATGACACTTTGATGAAAAAACGGCATCTCGGTCAAAATCGGGACCTTAGTAAATATACCCCTTTGAGTACGAATAGTTGGATAAGTGCCTGATGCATTTGAGTCTGATAAATATTGCTGTTGTTTCTTTCGCTGTGCGACTGAATACGTTTAAAACTCCTGTATAAAGTAATGCAGTAAATATGTTTCTCCTACATACTTGGAATGTATTTATAGTTAATTACGTGCTCATATTGCTTATTTTACTAATGTATAACCTGTGACTGACTGATAGTGTGATTGCTGACTTTACTATAATTCTGTCAGTTTTTCTGTTTATTCCGATCCTCAATGCGGATGCAAAGCAGGGTAGGGTCGAATTGTGTGTCATTTTAACAAATTTTAAAGTGATTACAGTCACAAATTGTGAAGTAACACTGTACAGGTATGTGAATAATTTATGTCTAAGAGTGGCAAGGGTGAGGAAAATACACTTTTCCACAGCAGCACCAACACTTATTTCATGTTCGTCTTCCGAAGCTGGGTTAACGTATCAGGATATGGTTCAAAGGGATTATGTGCAAAATGTTTTAGCAGTCACCGAAGCCTCTTAAATAACCGAGGCAAGCACAGGTTCTAGTTGAATCCTCATGGGCTACTTTGCACAGACATTATCCAATATAGCTGAGTAGATAATGCCAGCTCCTATACCAAGGCTATGTTACCCTACTTGCCCGAACATGCAACATTAATTCTGAGGTTTTTTAATTTCTACCTCAGAAATTGGCAGCCTCTCAATAAAAGCAGGCTGAAAGGCCGGTGGTAAGTAAATTACATACACATGATACAACATCTTCACAGTCTACACATGTTTCAGATGAGAACTCGTCGGAGGATGAGGACTCATTGCACTTTGGAGGAAGGTCTCGGCTCAATGGACATACCTGAGTTAATTAGTGCTTTGTAAGACATTCTATCCTTAGAAGAGGCAGCAGAGACTTGGTTAAAAACAAAGGCACCTGTGTTTTAACGTTCAAAAACAGCCGGTGGAAACAATATAAGAGGTTTGGGTTACGCCCAGTAAGAAGTTAGAATTCCAAGAAATGTGTCACACGCCAGGAGCAGCGGCCGCCGCGCTTACCCCTGCGTGGCTGCTGGTCCGTTTGGCGGTCCTCACCTCCGGCAGTCATTGGGTCCCGGCGTCTGGCTGGCACGGCTCCCGGCGGTTCCCCGGAGCGTGGGCGCCGCCATGACAGCCGGCGTCACGTGGGCGGGGAGCAGGTGATGTCACGAACCCGCTTCACCAATCCAGTAGAGGCGGGAGATTCCAAACCGGACGCCGGGCAGAGCCTCGGCGCCTGAGTATCGTCTCTTTTCTGAAGTGGATGCCAGAGCTCCCGTACGCAGTGTGTTTCCCAGCAGCTATACTTCAGTGCATCTAGCATTCAGGGGGCCTTCCTGCAGCACAGTCTCTAGTGATCCGAGCAACTAGTGTGTTCCTTTGCAGTGCAGTTGCCAGCGCTCCCTGGATTCAGCAAGGCCTGAGGGCCGAACCAACTTTTGTGTTTCCAGCGTTGTGTCATTTATCATCGCTCACAAGTTCCTCATTCATCAGTGTCCTTAAACATCGCTCACCAATTCTTCAGTGTCATTCACCATCGCTCACAAGTTCCTCATTCATCAGTGTTCTTAAACATCGCTCACCAATTCTTCAGTGCCATTCACCATCGCTCACAAGTTCCTCATTCATCAGTGTCCTTAAACATCGCTCACCAAGTCTTCAGTGTCATTCACCATCGCTCGCAAGTTTTTCATTCATCAGTGTCTTTTAACATTGCTCACAAATTCTTCAGTGTCTTTCATCATCGCTCACAAGTTCTTTATTCATCAGTGTCTTTAAAACATCGCTCACAAATTCTTCAGTATCATTTACCATCGCTCACAAGTTCTTCATTCATCAGTGTCTTTAAACATCGCTCACAAATTCTTCAGTGTCTTTCATCATCGCTCACAAGTTCTTCATTCATCAGTATCCTTGAAAACAGCACTCACAAATTCTTCAGTGTCTTTCATCATCGCTCACAAGTTGAACATTGCTCACGAATTCTCCAGTAACTTTTTGACATTGCCCACAAGTTCACTTTCTTTCATGTGCCGCTGTATTGCTCCCTTCCCTTAATAAAGTTCCTCAGCATTCTTTCACCAAACCTAACTATCAGAGTCTTGTATGTGGAAATCCTATATCCGATCATCCCTGCTCCGACCCACCTGTGGTTCCTTTTCCCGACCATCGGAAGAACCCCCGAGTCCACAACATCCCCAACCCAGGTCACTGACAGTATACTCAGGCCACATGGACCCAGGGTATCGGAACCCAGAGGCAAGCGCCATCCAGGATCTGGTTTCCCGAGTTCAAAGTCAGGAGACGGCACAAAGTCAAGTGATGCAGTATCTCCAGGAGTTATCTGGTCGGCTGGATCAAATTCAGGCTTCTCTGGCTTCAGTAGTTCCGGCTCCAGCTCCAGTACCCGCTCCTGTGGTTGTCCCTAGTAATGTTCAATCCCTGTCTGGAACCAGGTCACGCCTTCAGCTTCCCACTCCTTCTCTCTATAATGGGAATCCAAAGAATTGCCGTGGTTTTTTCAACCAATGCGAGGTACATTTTGAACTTCTCTCACACAACTTCCCCACAGATCGGTTCAAGGTGGCGTACATTATTTCCTTGCTTGAAGGTTCAGCATTGGATTGGGTGTCTCCGTTATGGGAGCGTTCTGACCCGTTGGTTTCCAGTTACACCAATTTCATCACGTCATTCCGTAGGATCTTCGATGAGCCCGGCAGAACGACCGCTGCTTCTTCGGATTTGCTCCGAGTCTGACAAGGCTCCCGTTCAGTGGGACAGTATGTGATTCATTTCCAAACCATAGCCTCGGAACTGCGCTGGAATAATGATGCTCTCTGGGCCGCTTTCTGGAATGGGCTCTCTGACCGTCTAAAGGACGAACTGATCACTAGGGATTTGCCAGATTCCTTAGAAGAGTTGATCTCACTCTGTGTAAAGGTGGATCTTCGTATGCAGAAACGAGGTGGCGAATGTAGTCGGACAGAACGATCCAGATTCCGGTCTCTCCCGACTAAGCAAACGATCACCCTAAGTCCACACAAACCTATGCAAATTAATCGATCTCGGCTATCCCCGGAAGAACGACAGTGCCGTCGTGAGGGTAGACTCTGCCTCTACTGTGGAGCTGCAGATCACTTTCTCAAGTATTGTAAGTCCCGTCCGGGAAACGGGCAGTCCTAGCTTGTTCCGGAGGAGTCGAGTTAGGGGTTACATCTAAACCTTCTCCGACAGTGGACTGTTCACTCTCCGTGTCTCTGTTTTTTGGGTCTATAGCCAAACCTGTTAAGGCCCTGTTAAGGCCCTGCTGGATTCCGGGGCTGCAGGGAATTTTGTTTCTCTTTCTTGCGTCCAAAAATTGGGTTTACAGTTACAATCCGTCGAACGACCTATTACGCTGGCTGCCATCAATGGTACCCAAATTTCTAATGGTCTCATTTCAAGTCACACAGTGCCAATCAAACTGCAGGTTGGAGCTCTACATCAAGAACATCCTAGTGATTCGGAAGATGCCTCACGATCTGGTTCTTGGTCTTCCTTGGCTTAAAGTACACAACCCTCACGTCGTCTGGAAGTCGTCACAAATAGTATCCTGGAGTTCATTCTGTCATTCTAATTGTCTCACTCCTGTCTACCCGTTCCGTGTATCTACCAAGTCGGATGAGGAGCTCATTCCGGAGGCCTATCGGGAGTTCGCAGACGTGTTTTCGGAACAGGCGGCCGATCAGTTACCACCCCATAGACCCTGGGACTGTCCCATTGAGCTCATCCCAGGGAAGATGCCACCCCGGGGGCGCATTTATCCCTTGTCATTGCCCGAGACCCAAGCCATGTCGGACTATATCAAGTCTAATCTGCAGAAAGGATTCATTCGCCCCTCCACTTCCCCGGCGGGAGCAGGCTTCTTTTTTGTGAAGAAGAAGGACGGAGGGTTGAGACCATGCATTGACTACCATGGCTTAAATGAGATCACCATTAAGAACAAATATCCTTTGCCGCTCATCACGGAACTATTTGATAGGGTTCGCGGAGCCCATGTCTTCACGAAGCTCGACTTAAGGGGAGCTTATAATTTGATTCGTATTCGACAGGGGGACAAATGGAAGGCGGCCTTCAATACCAGGGACGGGCATTACGAATATCTGGTAATGCCCTTTGGGCTCAGCAATGCCCCTGCCGTCTTCCAAGGTTTTGTGAATGAAATCTTCCGAGATATGTTATACCTAAGTGTAGTGGTATACTTGGATGACATTCTGATATTTTCTAAGAATCTCACGGAGCATAGAATTCAGGTCAAGGAGGTACTTCTTCGTCTACGGAGGAACAATCTCTACGGTAAGATCTCCAAATGTACCTTTGAGGTTCCTTCAATTCCATTTCTTGGTTACGTCATCTCAGGTACGGAGCTTCGCATGGATCCGGAAAAACTCACTGCTATTCGGGACTGGACTCAGCCTCTTTCTTTGAAAGCGGTACAAAGATTTCTGGGTTTTGCGAATTACTACCGAAAATTCATAAAGGGATTCTCTACCATTGTGGCACCTATTACTGCTCTAACTAAAAAGGGGTCTGACCCAAGTCACTGGTCTTCTGAAGCTGTAGCAGCGTTCGCCCAGTTGAAAGCAGCCTTTATGTCCGCTCCGGTACTCCAGCAACCGAATTTTTCAAAACCATTCTTCTTGGAGGTCGATGCTTCCTCGGTCGGCATCGGTGCCGTGCTTTCACAGTACTCCTCTGACGGGAAGTTACATCCGTGTGGTTTCCATTCTCGCAAGTTCTCTCCTGCTGAACGAAACTACACCATCGGAGACCAGGAACTCTTGGCAATAAAATCTGCCCTGGAAGAATGGAGATATCTATTGGAAAGTGCTAAACACCTAATTACGATTTATACCGATCACAAGAACTTGCTGTATCTCTAGACAGCCCAGTGCTTGAATCCCCGTCAAGCTAGATGGGCGCTCTTCTTCACTCGATTCTCATTTGTCATTAAGTAACGGGCCGGGACGTTTAACACCAAGGCTGATGCTTTATCTCGTTCCTTGACGGCTTCAGATGAGGAGAATTCCGTTGGAAAGGCTTTGATTCTCAGTCCAGTTTCTATTTCGGCAGCTCCCATCGCTTTGGGTCCTCCTCCTGGGAGAATGTCTGTACCAGCTGAATTTCGACCGAAGTTGTTGCAGTGGGTTCATACCTCCAAGTTTTCCGGTCATCCTGGAGTTCAAAAAATGTGGGAGTTTCTACGAAGGTCATACTGGTGGGACACTATGAAGAAGGACATACAAGATTATGTCAACTCATGTCCTCAGTGTGCTCAGCACAAAATTCTTTGTCTGCCTCCTGCAGGGTTGCTTCATCCACTGTCCATTCCTAAGAGGCCTTGGACCCATATCTCTATGGACTTTGTCACCGAACTGCCCCTCTCCAAGGGTCACAATACCGTCTGGGTGATTATTGACCGCTTTTCTAAAATGGCACATTTTGTTCCTTTGACCGGGTTACCGTCCGCTCCCAAATTGGCTTTATTATTTATCCGTGAACACTTCCGCCTGCATGGGTTACCTCAGGAAATAGTCTCTGATCGGGGGGTGCAGTTCACTGCAAGATTCTGGAGGGCTCTCTGTTCAGCCTTACAAATAAAACTTAAGTTTTCATCTGCCTACCATCCTCAGACCAATGGGCAAACTGAATGCGTCAATCAAGATTTAGAGACTTTTCTCCGCGTTTATCTCTCTCCTTCGCAAGATGATTGGGTGGAACTGTTGCCCTGGGCCAAGTTTGCCCATAATCATTTGTATCACTCTTCCACTGGTGAGTCCCCATTCTTTATTAATTATGGATTCCATCCTCAAGTTCCAAAATTACCCGTCTGTCCTCCAGAAGATGTTCCTGCTGCAGCTTCTACTCTTCGGCACTTCAGTCAAATCTGGAGTAGGGTTCACGTTAACCTCAAGAAAATCTCCGTCCGCTACAAATTCTTTGCGGATAGGAAGCGACGGGCAGCTCCCCAATACAAAGTTGGTGATAGAGTATGGCTCTCTACCCGCAATCTCCGTTTAAGAGTGCCCACTATGAAGTTTGCCCCGAGGTTCATTGGTCCTTATCCCGTGTTGCAAGTTCTGAACCCGGTTGTCTGCAAATTGGGTTTGCCTTCCCACTTTCGGGTACCAAATTCCTTCCATGTTTCCCTCCTTCGTCCCCTTATTTTAAATCGGTTCCGTTCAGAGTCACCTAGGCCAACCTCTGTAGAGACTGAAGCCGGAACGGAATTTGAAATTAAAGCTATTCTTGACTCTCGTTATCTTCACAAGAATCTGCAGTACTTGGTGGAATGGAAGGGTTATGGCCCTGAGGAGAGGAGCTGGGTCAAAGCTACTGAAGTTACGGCCCCCCGTCTGGTGCGGATCTTCCATTCCAGACATCCAACAAAGCCTGGGAAGTGTCCAGGGGCCACTCCTGGAGGAGGGGGTACTGTCACACGCCAGGGTCAGCGGCCGCCGCGCTTACCCCTGCGTGGCTGCTGGTCCGTTTGGTGGTCCTCACCTCCGGCGGTCCTCGGGTCCCGGCGTCTGGCTGACACGGCTCCTGGCCAAGACAGCCGGCGTCACGTGGGCGGGGAGCAGGTGATATCACGAACCCGCTTCACCAATCCAGTAGAGGCGGGAGATTCAAAACCGGACGCCGGGCAGAGCCTCGGCGCCTGAGTATCGTCTCTTTTCTGAAGTGGATGCCAGAGCTCCCATACGCAGTGTGTTTCCCAGCAGCTATACTCCAGTGCATCTTGCATCAGGGGGCCTTCCTGCAGCACAGTCTCCAGTGATCCGAGCAACTAGTGTGTTCCTCTGCAGTGCAGTTGCCAGCGCTCCCTGGATTCAGCAAGGCCTGCAGGCCGAACCCACTTTTGTGTTTCCAGCATTCAGTGTCATTTACCATCGCTCACAAGTTCCTCATTCATCAGTGTCCTTAAACATCGCTCACCAATTCTTCAGTGTCATTCACCATCGCTCACACGTTCCTCATTCATCAGTGTTCTTAAACATCGCTCACCAATTCTTCAGTGTCATTCACCATCGCTCACAAGTTCCTCATTCATCTGTGTCCTTAAACATCGCTCACCAATTCTTCAGTGTCATTCACCATCGCTTACAAGTTTTTCATTCATCAGTGTCTTTTAACATCGCTCACAAATTCTTCAGTGTCTTTCATCAACGCTCACAAGTTCTTCATTCATCAGTGTCTTTAAAACATCGCGCACAAATTCTTCAGTGTCATTTACCATCGCTCACAAGTTCTTCATTCATCAGTGTCTTTAAACATCGCTCACAAATTCTTCAGTGTCTTTCATCATCGCTCACAAGTTCTTCATTCATCAGTATCCTTGAAAACATCACTCACAAATTCTTCAGTGTCTTTCATCATCGCTCACAAGTTGAACATTGCTCACGAATTCTCCAGTAACTTTTTGACATTGCCCACAAGTTCACTTTCTTTCATGTGCCGCTGTATTGCTCCCTTCCCTTAATAAAGTTCCTCAGCATTCTTTCACCAAACCTAACTATCAGAGTCTTGTATGAGGAAATCCTATATCCGACCATCCCTGCTCCGACCCACCTGTGGTTCCTTTTCCCGACCATCGGAAGAACCCCCGAGTCCACAACATCCTCAACCCAGGTCAGTGACAGTATACTCAGGCCACATGGACCCGGGGTATCGGAACCCCGAGGCAAGCGCCATCCAGGATCTGGTTTCCCGAGTTCAAAGTCAGGAGACGGCACAAAGCCAAGTGATGCAGTATCTCCAGGAGTTATCTGGTCGGCTGGATCAAACTCAGGCTTCTCTGGCTTCAGTAGTTTTGGCTCCAGCTCCAGTACCCGCTCCTGTGGTTGTCCCTGTCTGGAACCAGGTCACGCCTTCAGCTTCCCACTCCTTCTCGCTATAATGGGAATCCAAAGAATTGCCGTGGTTTTCTCAACCAATGCGAGGTACATTTTGAACTTTTCTCACACAACTTCCCCACAGATCGGTTCAAGGTGGTGATCATTATTTCATTGCTTGAAGGTTCAGCATTGGATTGGGCGTCTCCGTTATGGGAGCGTTCTGACCCGTTGGTTTCCAGTTACACCAATTTCATCACATCATTCCGTAGGATCTTCGATGAGCCCGGCAGAACGACCGCTGCTTCTTCGGATTTGCTCCGAGTCCGACAAGGCTCCCGTTCAGTGGGACAGTAACAGTCAGTGACAAAATGGAATTCCAATTATCCTCTTCTAGTATCCATGGCATCTAGAGAGCAAAAATCCCATATTGCACATATCTAAGAGGCAGTGATAAGCGGCCCTGAATATGGTTACAATTGCCTCTCAGGCTTCAGCAGAGCGGGGTGGCTATGTATATGGAAAGCTGACTCGGGAGGTTCTGGCGTCTTAACCTTGTTTAATGGAGATATTCTTTTTGGTAAAGAATTAAACAGTATTTTGGAGTCAGAAGCAGACTCCAAGAAAGTGAAGTTTTCCCTTCACACATAAATTCAAGTCTAGTTTCCAGCTTTTCAGTCCTTTCGAAATCAAGGAAAAGCAAAAAGAAAGGGTAATGGCAAACAGTCCCAATCCAACAAGTCTGGTAAGACTAAAAGGTATTGGGCTACCAGAAGACCGGTTTCCAAATCAGAAGATAAGCCATTAGCTTTATGGTGCGGGCCTCCACCTGGGGGGAACCCATAGTGGGAGGCTGACTTCTTCAGTTTGCACAGATCTGGCAGCAGTCTACTACAGATGCCTGGGTGCAAGAAGCGGTATCTCATTGTTATGATCTACAGCCATACCACACTGGTACTGGTTAGTACTTGAATGGTAAATCATCTGGGAATACCAGGTGCTGTAGGTGTTTTCAAGAAACACCCACATCAAAAGTTTTGAAGTCAGGAGTGATAATTCAGTTCCTCCTGCAAAACGAGGACAAGGTTTTTATTCCAGCCTGTTTTTAGTCCAGAAGCCAAATGAGTTATTCCAGCCCGTACTCAATCTCAAAGTGCTGAACAAGTACATTTGGGTGCCTCGTGTTTCATATGAAGACTTTACGTTCCATTATTTTGGCCATAGAGCCGGAGGATTTTATGGTATCCCTGGATATCCAGGATGCTTATCTACATGTTCCTATAGCACTTTCCCATCAGCGCTATCTCGGGTTTGCTATCCTCCAGCATCATTTTCACTTTCAGGCCCTACCATTTGGACTGACCACAGCTCCCAGTGTATGCACCAAAATTATGGTGGTGATGGCATCTTATCTCCTTATCGCAGGAGATAAGGATTTTTCCATACCTCAACAACTTATTAATCCTGGCACATTCTCAGGAATTGCTCAGTGTCATCTGCAACAGACAGACAATAGCTTGTTACAGAGATACGGTTGACTCATAAATTGGGTAAGGTCATCTCTGGTTCTGTCACAACGGATGTCTCACTTGGGGGCTGTGTTGGAATTGGGTATTCAGAGAGTAATTTTACCTTGAACAGGGGTTGCTACACATTCAAACGGTATCCATTTATACAGTAATGCGTGTCATGGGTTTGATGGTGTAGACATTCGACTTGATGGAGTATACTCAGTTCCACTCGATACATCTGCAACGTCTGATCCTTTCCAAGTGGAATGGTTTTCATCAGACAATAAAAGCGCTGATTATGGTCTTCCTCTGGAAGTTAGGAGGTCAATAGCTTGGTGGTTACAGACATCCTATCTGGACAAAGGGAGACTCCTTTGGATATCAGATTGGGAAACTCTGACTATGGATGTCAGCCTGCAGGGCATCAGCATCTAGCTTTGGCAGTCTAGTGTTACAGGTGCCAACCAGCTCTCCCACCCAAGTGTGAAACTTGGGTACGTCCCAAGAGTATTCCAGTGACCCCTAGTGGATGAAAAAGAAAATGGGATTTTGGTACTTACCAGATAAATCCTTTTCTTTGAATCCACAGGCGGCACTGGACGCCCACCCAGAGCAGTTTTACCTGGCTTGTGGTAAGTTCAGTAGATCCTATGGTAACACATTCTCACCGACTGTTAAGGTGATTGTTATCTATTGTCTTGTCAACTTCTAGTTGTCTGTTATTTTATATGTTAACTTTATCGTTGTCTGTTATGTGATAATGTTATATGTAATTCTCCATTTTTCATCCTCTCTATCGCTCCTGTTCGGCTCAGTATAAAAACAGTGAGATACCTTTCCACCCCATCCATACTTTCAGAGTATGGATGGGGTGGAGGGTTACTAATTTTAAATATTTAAATGTGCCTATCCATGCTAACACCACATCCATACCCCAAGAGTACTCCAGTGCCCCCTCTGGATTCAAAGAAAGGGATTTAACTGATAAGTACCAAAATCCCATTTTTAGAGCAGAGGGTGGAGTAGCAGGGAATACTATGTAAATACTATGTTACTGAATAAACTGCTAAATTTTTATGCTAAAATATCACTTTCTACATATTACCAAATGAATCATAATAATATATGTATGCTTAACATATTATCACCAAGATGTACGCTCTATGGGCATAAAGTAGCTAGATCACACTCTATAACTTAAACATTCCAGTTAATTTTGTCATTTAGTCCCTGCATATGCAGAGAGCCCAGTTGGTATATCCAGCGTGATTCCAATTTTGATAATACTGCAAACTTGTCACCACCTCGAGGCATCCGACTTATCTGCTCAATAACTTTATATTGCAATGTAGAGAGTGCGTGATTGCTTAAAATGTTTAGTTGAAGGCTGGTCCACATCTTTACCAAGTAGTGCTTGTTGGATTGATGAACGATGTGGTACAAGGTTTTTATCAGCAAGCCCAGTCATACCAAGAGCCACCAAAGCACTTTGGCCCATTATAACAACAGATTAAAGTTTACCTTGCCTTCAACAAATAAGACCAATGACCTGCTACATGCGGGGGAAAAACCAGAGGGACTATTTAGTAAGAACGGACGTAACTAAACTATACCCCTAAAAGTGGCATATTTGGTCAAACAAAAAATGCTGGTTATTATCGCTGCCCATCGTGCATTACATGTAATTATCTCATTACAGGACCTGAATTTAAACAACCGCTACCAACAAAACGTACAAGATTCGACAGGTGTTCACATGCACCTCTAAATGCGTTATTTATCTTATAATATGCCCTTGTGGGTTGCTGTATGTAGGATGCCAAAATTACCTGTTGTCCAATGACGCAAATCCCAAATAAACTGAAGCCAAATGCCCTTCAAACCAAATTAATTGGTGCTCACATGAATGGATACCCAAGTAAATGCAGGCATAAAGCCAGCTATACACTAATGCTGCTTTCACATCGCAAAACCTGCTTTTGAAATGGTATTTGAAACGGTTCTTAAAACGGGTCTGAGCAGTTAAACCCCTTTCACATCTCATGTTGTAACCAGTAAATTACCATTTCATTACCGTTTTGGTACCTTTCACACTGAACCCGTTTCACTCATAGAAAACAGTGGTTGTCATTATAAATGGACTTTTCTGGCCCACACATTATTAATAATTATTAATTAATTCATTATTAATAATTTGGATAGTCGTACGATGGAACCCAGCAGCTTGAAGCATTTTTGCTATGTTTTTATATATGAGGGTATCCTTGACTGTCCCAGTAATTTGGCAGCAGATTTCCTCATCCCCTCTGATCCTAAAGCAGCTCCCTCACCTCTTCATCACTCCAATTAGACATTTTATAATGGCATTGCAGTCTAAGTGGTATATGCAATTGCGGTCGAATTCCCGAAATTGTCGAATTTTGGGAATTTTTCGCCCCAAAAAAAAAAATCGTCACTGCAATTCAGTGCTTTCCGTCCAAAAAACGGACTTTCAAAATTCGACTTTTTGAAATTCGACTTTTGTAAAATTCGACTTTTCTGCAATGATACAAGTGCTGCAATTCGACCAAAGTGTATTCAATTGAAGTTTGGAAATTCGACAACAGTGCTTTTAGACAGTAAATTCGACATTTTCAATCCGCCACACTTTGGTGGGTGAAACTAATAAAAAAAATTTAAAACCATGTTTTTTTGTGTGTTTTTTTTATTGATAATAGCATATCTATTTATATTAGAAGGGATTAGGTACTTGGTTTGTCTTTTTTGGAGGCACAAGTATTATTTATATATTTTTTAAAATATATATATATTTTTTTTTAGATGGAATGGTAAAATTCAGAAAAAAAATGGCGTGGGGTCCCCCCTCCAAAGCATAACCAGCCTCGGGCTCTTCAAGCTGGTCCTGGTTCTAAAAATGCGGGGGGAAAATTGACAGGGGATCCCCCGTATTTTTAAAACCAGCACCGGGCTCTGCGCCTGGTGCTGGTGCAAAAAATACGGGGGACAAAAAGAGTAGGGGTCCCCCGTATTTTTTACACCAGCATCGGGCTCCACTAGTTGGACAGATAATGCCACAGCCGGTGGTCACTTTTATACAGTGCCTTGCGGCCGTGGCATTAAATATCCAACTAGTCACCCCTGGCCGGGGTACCCTGGGGGAGTGGGGACCCCTTCAATCAAGGGGTCCCCCCCCCAGCCACCCGAGGGCCAGGGGTGAAGCCCAAGGCTGTCCCCCCCATCCAAGGGCTGCGGATGGGAGGCTGATAGCCTTGAGTAAAATGACAGAATATTGTTTTTTCCAATAGTACTACAAGTCCCAGCAAGCCTCCCCCGCAAGCTGGTACTTGGAGAACCACAAGTACGAGCATGCGGAGGAAAACAGGGCCCGCTGGTATCTGTAGTACTACTGGGGAAAAAATACCCAAATAAAAACAGGAGACACACACCGTGACAAGTACAACTTTATTACACACTGCCGACACACACATACTTACCTATGTTGACACGAAGCAGTCGGTCCTCTTCTCCAAGTAGAATCCACGGGTACCTGAAAATAAAAGATAATTATACTCACCTGATCCATGGTCCAAAGATAAATCCACGTACTTGTCAAAAAAAGAAAACGAACACCCGACCGGCGAACTGAAAGGGGTCCCATGTTGACACATGGGACCCCTTTCCCCGAATGCAGAGAGACCCCCCCGTGACTGCTGTCACTGAAAGGTCTCGTAAGCCAATCAGCGAGCGCAACGTCCTTGCACTCTGCTGATTGGCTCTGTGCGCGTCTGAGCTGTCAGCGCATCGCACAGCTCCCTCCATTATATTCAATGGTGGGAACTTTGCGGTTAGTGGTGGGGTCACCCGCGGTCAGCGGCTGACCGCGGGTAACCCCACCGCTGACGGCAAAGTTCCCACCATTGAAAGTAATGGAGGCAGCTGTGCGATGCGCTGTCTGAGCTTAGACGCGCACAGCCAATCAGGTGAGCGCCACGGAGTAGCGCTTCCTGATTGGCTGAAGGGACCTCAGTGACAGGAGTCACGTGATGTCCCGGCATTCGGGGAAAGGGGTCTCATGTGTCAACATGGGACCCCTTTCAGTCCGGTGGTTCGGGTGTTCGTGTTTTTTTTTTGCCAAGTACGAGGATTATCTCTGGACGTGGATTTATCTCTGGACACTGGCAGGTGAGTATAATTTTTTTCACAGGTACCCTCGGATCGTCGGGGACTGTGGCAGTCGGCGTGTCAACATAGGTAAGTATGTATGTGTGTCGGCAGTGTGTAATAAAGTTGTACTTGTCACGGTGTGTGTCTCCTGTTTTTATTTGGGTATTTTTTTTCCAGTAGTACTACAGGTACCAGTGGGCCCGTTTTTCTCCCGCATGCTGGTACTTGTGGTTCTCCAAGTACCAGCTTGCAGGGGAGGCTTGCTGGGACTTGTAGTACTATTGGAAAAAACAATATTCTGTCATTTTACTCAAGGCTATCAGCCTCCCATCCGCAGCCAATGGTTGGGGGGGACAGCCTCGGGCTTCACCCCTGGCCCTTGGGTGGCTGGGGGGGGACCCCTTGATTGAAGGGGTCCCCACTCCCCCAGGGTACCCCGGCCGGGGGTGACTAGTTGGATATTTAATGCCACGGCCGCAGGGCACTGTATAAAAGTGACCCCCGGCTGTGGCATTGTGTGTCCAGCTAGTGGAGCCCGATGCTGGTGTAAAAAATACGGGGGACCCCTACTCTTTTTGTCCCCCGTATTTTTTGCACCAGCACCAGGCGCAGAGCCCGGTGCTGGTTTTAAAAATACGGGGGATCCCCTGTCAATTTTCCCCCCGGATTTTTAGAACCAGGACCAGCTCGAAGAGCCCGAGGCTGGTTATGCTTTGGAGGGGGGACCCCACGCCATTTTTTTCCATGTTTTTCCCGTTTAAACGTTTATAAAGCCACTCTCACATGTGTCTCCTGTGTTTTCCAAGCTGTTTCCTGGTTGTGGCTGCTGACATCACACATGGAGACAGCCTATGACCTGCTGGGGCTTGCAAATACCGTTTCAGACCCTTTCACACTGCACAGTGAAATGGGACTGAAACGGGTAGGACCCTTCTTTTTTACCGTTTCAAAATACCGGTATTTTGAAAACGGTAAATTGAAGGGGACCCTTTCACATCGCAGCTTGACCCGTTTAGGAAGCCAGTTAAAACGGCAAAATACCGGGTATAAGCTGCGGTGTGACAATGTCTATAATATTTGTCCTATTAAAAACACGTTAAAGGTTAAAGAACACAGTACGCAATTGGCGCAAAAAGTACCGCAAGGGTACTCCCTTAACTATACCTTAAGGAATGTACTTATACTGTAAACATTTGTGCAGTGACAATGTGTAGATGTAATGCAGTGTAACCTTGTTAGCTTAAAAGCTGTATGAGCGACTATGACGCTCTGAGAACCTTTATGCATTTATAATAATCAATCAAATACCGGTCTAAGGTTCTAACGCCTTTAGTGAGAGAATGAACGTTCAAAAAGAATAATACAATACAAGCTATACACTACCAAAATAACATAGAATATCTAACCAAGTTACTACACATAAAATACAATAAAGACACAATTACTTTTAAAAGGGGAAGGAGAGAGAGAATGGCTTATAACATTAAATAAGAGACAATATGGTTGCAGAGGAACTTACACATGTGAGAAACAATCGCTGCGCAGTTAGTCAATGCTGAGAATCTTTGTGGAGAGTATACTTGAGCTTACCCATACTTGCTGTCCCTATATACACAACCCTACAATACCGCATGGGACAGAAGCTAGACTCCATTTTTGGAAAACTCCCATGATTCCAAAGACTGCACCACATGGTTGAAAGGGGGAGGGGAAAACACCCAGCAGCAGCCATTTCTTACAAACCAACTAATCTTATTCCACATTCCAATCCAACTTCCTAGAACCATCTTATTCAATTTCACATTCCAAACAAACTCAGTATCTCAATAACCAGAGCATATGGTATGATGGCTATGCTATATGAATTATCACAAGACCAGATCACAATGTAACCACACATATCAGCCTGCCATTGCTACAAAATCCATATTCACAAGTAACTGCATGGCGGTATTCATGATTGACAAGATATATTATAACAAACCAGCGCAATCTATTTTAAATCACCATAGGCAAACAAATACCACAAATGCTATGCTACAGGTTGTCTAATGTCCCAGCTACCATCACAGATTCCCAGATCTATCACACAAACAAGTTACAATATCCTATTTAAACCAGCACCATTGACCTTAAAGCCATATGTCTATATTTCCTTATCTAGCCATGTGAATTCAATACTAAGCCTTTCACTTGGAGGTCAGTCCTGGGGATGAAGCAGCCATGCTGCTGGGTGCCAGGTAGCTGTGTGAGTGAGTGAGCCCTGTGATTTCCAGTGGATAATATCATACTTGCATTCCAGCTGTGGGGGAGTGTCAACCACAGGAAGTGTGTCTTTCACAGTATGTGGGCTGTCTTGTGGAAAGCTATTGTTTGGCGAATACAAAACAAAACCCTGTCTCTGGGTTTTGTTCGATATTCATGATGTCCACTTTCAGTTGAGACAATGACATCTCAGCAATCATTCTTCTGGAGACAAACCCTAAGCCCATTTGTAAACACAGGTGTTGGCCCTCCTCATTGAGTCTCAAAGCTCAGTGTAATTAAAGGCTATTGTACTCCGTCTGCGGGAAAGATACTGATTTGGAATACAATTAATCTTCAATTACTATTCCTGTGCTTTAACTATGCATATGAACATGTGAAGCCCTCCCAACATGCAAACTATTGTTTGGGGAATCTCTAAGGTCAAAGAGCCATTTGAGACCCACTGATACCTGCTGGACTCAGGGGAATATTAACTTATAAAATCCATTATTTTGATTAAATATGTAGAATGCACACGCATGAAGTGCATATATGGCAACGTGCAGCGTGATATTTTTCTGACTTTGACAGGTGTGAAAGGGGTATGTGATTTTTCAATCAGATTAACAACCGGACCGATTAATCCAGATAAACCATATAAAATATGGGCAGATTGTTAAGAATGCACACAAACTGTATCAGGACCTTTTGGCCGATATCTTTTGGCAAGTCTAAGGGGCCCTACTCACTGGCCGACCCGCCGCCGAGCTGCCCGACGGTGGATACGGCCGACGAGCGACCCGGCGGGGGGGGGGGGGGGGGCAGTGACGGGGGGAGTGAAGTTTCTTCACTCCCCCCGTCACGCAGCTGCATTGAAGTGCAGGCAAATATGGACGAGATCGTCCATATTGGCCTGCATGCACAGCCGACGGGAGACCAGCGATGAACGAGCGCGGGGCCGCGCATCGTTCATCGCTGGAGTCTCCACACTGAAAGATATGAACGAGTTCTCGTTCATTTATGAACGAGATCGTTCATATCTTTCAAAAAATCGTCCAGTGTGTAGGGCCTATAACTGATTTGATAATCTCTACCAGTTTTTGGACTTTTATCAAGTCTCACCAAAATGGTCATGCGTACACACTACACCAAAAAACAGGTCACTCAATTATTGGCAAATTGGCCTAAGTGAATAGCTTTTTTTTATTAGGACCGAGACACACAGGCAGTTTTGGTACAGTTGTTTAAAAGTGCTTCAACAAAATGCTATGGTGTCACCATCATTACATTTAATGTTAAAAGAAAAAAGAAAAGTTAACAATTGTTACTGCTGCAAATGCTGTCTCTAGCTATTTTTGTAAACAATCACATGTTTATGCACTTTTTTTATTAATTTTATGTGACAGTGGGGGTAATGTATTAAAAACGTCCTAACGGACGTTATGTGTCCAGGTGCATATCACCACATTATCGTGGTGATACGCCCGCTGCCGCCGCCACAATGTATGAAGATGGCCCCCGCCGATGTGTGAGTGCGTTATCCTACCTGTCCTGCGGTAGCGCACCTTCCACATCGGCTCGGCGCCGCAATCTGTGCGCATGCGCCCTTCTCCCTTCTTCCTGTGTTCACCGCCGGAGGCCCCCGACGCATGCGCAGTAGAGCTGTGTGGACCAGCAGAAGAATGTCCACGTTAAATAAAGTTTATTTAAAAAAAAAAAAAAAAAACAAAGCCACTGCACATTCTGACCACATCGCCTGCCTGGGGGAGGCGTTCCGGACAGTCGGCTTCAGGAGACGAAAAGGGGCAGCAGAGGCAATCATACATTGCCTCTGCTCTTCGTCTCCCGTTCACTACAGCGGGGTAGCGGTAAGTGGCGGGGGCGCGCGGCGACCAAGCTATACGGCGTTAACACGCCGTTCATACATTAGGAGGATGTGCTAATTGCAGGCTTAAGGTGCGCTGTGGTCAGCGGAAACCACAGCGCACTTTCATACATCTGGCCCAGTGTTCATTATTATGTTTTATGCCATAAATTTAAAGCAGTTGTACTCAACCTCAATCCTCAAGTTTTTCTAACAGGTCAGATTTTCTGTCTGGAAGCAGACAGGATAATTACTGCTCCTACAAAATAGCTTAGCTCACCTGTGCATGATTAAAGACATCCACAAAACATGAACTGCTGGTGGTACTTGAGGAGTGTAGTTGAGAACCACTGGTTTCAAGGGCTATGTTTCCACTGTAGGTGTTTCTAGAGCATCTTGCACTATGTAATTTCAGCATTAAGATGCCTTTGTGACCTGTTACAATTCTTAAAAAATAGATGTGCTTTTATTTTTATCAATGTGGATTGAATAAGCGATTAGAGGGGTATCCAACTGCCAGCAATAATTTACCACACGGCAAAAATGGACTTTTGAATTTTCAGCCCATTTTTACCGTACGGTAAATGGGCAATAACATGGGATCTGGGATAAATTCCTGGACACGTGTTGTTGTGCAAAAATGGGTCTCTGATGGCTTTGCGATGGCTGAGGCACACAAAGTCTAATCCCTGTTAGGTGCTGGCAGTCGAGAATTTATTGGTATTAGTAATTTTCCGTAGTTAATTGGATATCCCCCTTAATTGAAATGATTAGGAAAATAATCATTGAAATAATTAGTAGATATTTTCAAAATCATCTAAACATAATGCAGTACTCAACAAGTTTTCTGCTGCGGGGTGCACTGGGCTCCACAAGGATTAACCTCGGGGTGTAGAGTAGGATCTTGATCCGAGGCACCAGCAGGCTCAAAGCTTTTGACTGTTCCCAAGATGCACAGCGCCGCCTCCTCTATAACCCCGCCTCCGTGCACAGGAGCTCAATTTGTAAGTTGGTGCCATGCAGTAAGCAGGCACTCAACAGGAGGGCTGCATTAGGCAGCCTATTGATAGCTTTATTTGGAAGAAAAGACTGAAGATTCTTCTGACAGACTACAAGGGCTGCAGCAGGCAAAGTCTCATAGACTTTTCTGACTGCAGCTCCATCACCCACAGCGGTGCTGTATACTCCCGCACCCTGGTTGCCGGGTCACTACAGCGGAGACTCCATTTCCTTCTAAACATCAGTCACACACACGCCGCCATCCTCCCGGATCGTGGGGCCGCAGGTACGGGGGAGGTAAGGGGTCTCTTTGGCCGCACTTTACCGCGATCCAGCGCGGCTATAGGATGCGGGCCGCCCGTTGGCATGGACACTGTTATTGGGCAGCTGCTCCACTAGCCACCAGGGACAAGTATAGGGCACAGGTCTGTGTTTTTTTCATGTACAATAACCCTGTTTTTCACTGCCCGCAGCACCCAGTGGGGATGCTAGCAGGGGGAGCAGGTCTGACCTGTGGCCCCAGCCCCAGGGCGCCATTTCTGCAAATGTTCCCGCCCTGGAGCTGCATATTTCTCTCCTTCACTCCCGGCCAGCAGCCATCACAGACAGAGCTGAGCTGTTCCTGGGAATGCTGGGGCAAATCCTCCTCTGTAGAACCGCATGATTGCCAGCGCTGTGCTTCAAACAGGACACTTAAGTATTCTACCTGTCACTGGGACAGTGTTAGTTAAGAAAGAGCGCATACATTCAGGGTTGTGTGGTACAAACACCCTGTGATATACATCCAGTATCTACTGTGCTTTGTTATATCTATTGTGTACATATATAGTCATACTGAGTATTACATTGTATTGCTAGTCCAGTGTAGTTTTATGGTGCATCATTTATGCATGGTACATTTGTGACTATATATGTGTGTGTGTGTGTGCATGTAGCTGCTGTGTGGTTGCCTTATTAAAGGGTATTTCACTCAGCGGGCTACTCCTGTATTGCTATATCTGATGGGGCTAAGTGTATCAGGTTTCTTTCTGTATAATATAGGATTGTATCACAAGATATACTTGCAGTGTATTTTTACTTGTGATTTATAGTCACCATATAGATTTATATCTCTTGAACTCCCGGTTTGTGCTGTCATAGTCACACTTCACCGAGTGATCTTACTACACCTTGTATCAGGTTGCCCGATATTGTGCACATTGTCATGTCTGCTATACGTGGCAACGATGCTGGGGCTTCTCCCACATTGCGTGGTAGTGAGGCCGCAGACATGATGGAGGAGAATATGGCAGCTGAGAGTTCAGGTTCAGGTGGTTCCTTACCCCCCAGTGGGTCGGTAGCACCTGGGGCTTCACAGGACCCACCTTGGGCTACATTTTCCATGCTGTTACTTGTAACTAAATTGGCGCCCCCTGTGGGACCACCTGTGCCAATGCAGCAATTTATGGTCCCTGCTATTAATCCGCCATGGGCAGATCAAATCCCTACTCAGTTACAGCATTTGAACCGGTCACTGACTAAATCTAAGTGTCACTCTCGCCCGCCTAAGACTAAGTCGTCTTCTAAACGGGCCATTACCTCCTCCCAATACACTGCTATCCCAGGCACGTCCTCTGAGGAGGATGGTGCATATATTGATCCCACAGACACTGACACAGATATTTCTAATGTGGAAGGGAAGTCATTGGTGGATGTCCCGGATTTGATTGAAGCAATTAGGCTCATTCTTCAGGTGTCTGATGATCCTGAGCCTGAGGCTGTCTCTAAGAAACCGGATAGGTTTAAACGTAAGAAGGTGGTTAAACAAGTTTTAACTCATTCTGAACACCTGGTTGACATACGTCAGGAATCCTGGGAAAATCCGGGGACAAAATCCACACCGAGTAAGAGACTGTTGGCTCACTATCCTCTCTCTGCGGAGATATGTAAGAATTGTGAAACTCCTCCACCCGTAGATTCTCATGTGGTGCGTATGGTTGTTTCTTCTGCTCTGCCAGTAACTACCGTCACCTCTCTGAAGGAACCGATGGATAGACGTGTGGAGGGTTGTTTGAAAGCGATTTATACCCTTACGGGTGCTGTGCATAGGCCAACCATTGCAGCAACATGGGCTGCTGAAGCTGTTGAGGCGTTGGCTCAGGAGCTAGAGGCGGAACTGCTTTCCAACGCATCTGAGCATGCTCGACAATGTCTCTCGTATATTACCAAGGGCTCTCTGTACCTTAAGTAGGTGGCCTCCGATGCCTGGGTGCACGCGGCCAAGGCTGCAACTACGTCCGTCTTGGCCAGACGTATCCTTTGGTTGAGATCCTGGTCGGTGGATATGGATTCCAAGAAAACCCTGGAGGTGCTTCCTTTCAAGGGAGACATTCTCTTTGAAGAAGACCTCAATAAGATTGTGGCTGATCTGGCTACTGCTAAAACAGCTTGCCTACCTAGTAAGGCTTCTTCCACTCTGAAGGCTAAAAGTACTTTCCCTCGGCCCTTTCATCCTCCAGGAAAAGCAAAAGGTCAGGCGTACCCAAAGCAAGCTCGTGCTTCCAGACCTGCCAAGCCCAGACCAAAGCGTGCCTGGGCCGCCCGTAAGCCAGCTTCCTAAACTGACAAGCCTGCTGCATGACGGGGCGGGCCTCCCTCTGGGGGATCCCAGGGTGGGGTGCCGACTTCTAGGTTTTGCCCAGGAATGGTTGAAGACCACTTCAGATACCTGGGTGAGGGAAGTTGTCGCTCGAGGTTACGCCATACCCTTCAAGAATCGTCCCCCTCATCGATTTTGTGCCTCTGGATCCGGCAAAAGCAAACTCTTTGCACTCGGTGGTACATTCCTTCCTGACCACAGGAGTGGTAGTACAGGTGCCTCTGGCTCAGAGAGGCAAGGGGTACTATTCACCGCTGTTCCTAGTCCCGAAACCGAACGGGTCCTCGCGGCCAATTCTCAATCTGAAGTCCTTGAACAAGCGTGTGCAGGTCTCCAAGTTTCGTATGGAAACTGTGCGCTCTATTGTTCTGGCCTTGGTGCCTGGGGACTATGTGGTCTCCCTGGACATACAAGATGCCTATCTACATGTTCCTATTGTGGTATCTCATCAGCAGTATCTGAGGTTTGCGGTGGGCTACCTTCATTACCAATTTCAGGCATTACCCTTTGGTTTGACAACAGCTCCCCGAGTTTTCACCAAAGTTATGGCGGTCATGACGGCTACACTCCGCCGTCAAGGGGTCCGGATCCTACCGTACTTGGACGATTTGTTGATCCAGGCAAATTCCCCAGAACTTCTCCTGTGTCATCTCGATCTGACGGTCCAGTTCATAAAAGCCCACGGGTGGCTGCTCAACTGGAAGAAATCCTCCCTGGTTCCTGCTCTCGGAGCACGTTATATCTGGGAGAGTTATTGGACACTCACAACCAGCGGTTGTTCCTGTCTCTGGAGAAAGTCCTGAAGCTTCAGGACAGGATTTGATGCTTCCTATCTCATCCGCAAGTGTCGATACATTCGGCAATGCAAGTGCTGGGTCTCATGG
The DNA here is from genome assembly GCF_028390025.1 of Pseudophryne corroboree. Taxonomy (NCBI): domain Eukaryota; kingdom Metazoa; phylum Chordata; class Amphibia; order Anura; family Myobatrachidae; genus Pseudophryne; species Pseudophryne corroboree. The sequence goes on along the minus strand of NC_086445.1, from coordinate 656,914,455 downwards.
TGTCTGCTTTCAACATGATGGATTATGCTTAATTCCACTCTCGCCCTTTGCAGAAGTTAATTCTGACCAAGTGGGACGGCCTGCCTCACCGGATCAGATCTTGGCCCGTCTGGCTTTGACGGTGTGGCTCTTGAAGCTTCCGTCCTGAGGGCCAAGGGTTTTTCTGAGGCGATCGTTCAAACTATGTTGAAGGCCCAGAAGCCGGCTTCTACTCGGCTCTACCATAGGGTCTGGAATGCTTACTTTACTTGGTGTGCGTCTCACAATCATGACGTTTTCAAGTTTAGTACGGCCAAACTATTAGCCTTTCTACAACAGGGCCTGGACTTAGGCCTGCGTCTAGCCTCCCTCAAGGTTCACATCTCTGCCTTGTCGGTTTAGTTTCAGAGAAAAATTGCTACCCTACCTGATGTCCATACATTCACTCAGGGTGTGTTGCGGATTCAGCCTCCTTATGTGCCACCTGTGGCCCCTTGGGATCTGTCGGTGGTTTTGGAGGCCTTCAAGAGTCTCCGTTTGAGCCTCTTGCCTCTGCTGACCTTAACTGGCTTCCCCTTAAGGTCTTATTCTTGCTGGCGATTGCTTCAGCTAGAAGGGATTCGGACTTGGGTGCCTTATCCTGTAAGTCTCCCTATTTGATTTTTCACCGGGACTGGGCGGTTCTTAGAACGCGGCCAGGTTATTTACCCAAGGTGGTGTCTTCCTTCCACCTTAATCAGGAGATTGTGGTTCTGGCCTTTAATTCTCCTGAGTTGTCTTCCAAAGAGAGGTATTTGGATGTGGTACGGGCTCTCCGTATCTATGTGAAGAGAACTGCCTCCATTAGGAAATCTGATTCTCTTTTTGTATTTGGTTTTCACAAACGTGGCTGGCCTGCTGCCAAGCAGGCCTTGGCCAGATGTTTTAGAGTGGTGATTGCACATACTTATGTACAGGCTGGTTGTCCGGTTCCTGCTACCATTAAAGCCCATTCTACTCGGTCGGTTGGACCTTCTTGGGCGGCCCACCGTGGTGCGACCCTTGAACAATTGTGCAAAGCGGCAACGTGGTCCTCAGGAAAAACGTTTATAACGTTCTATGCCTTCGATACCACCGCTTCCCAGGATGCTTCCTTTGGACACCGGATTCTCGTGCCCGCTACAGTGCGTCCCCTCCCATAAGGAACTGCTTTAGGACATCCCCAATGGTAATCCTTGTGGAGCCCAGTGTACCCCGCAGCAGAAAACAAGATTTATGGTAAGAACTTACCGTTGTTAAATCTCTTTCTGCGAGGTACACTGGGATCCACCCTGACGCACTTAGCTTCTTTGGGTTGGTATTGGCATAGCCGCTGACACCCTCTCCTGTGGTGAGTGTGTGGTGTAATTGGCTACGAGCGATTATCGTCACTGGTACCTGCTACTGTGTTGGGCTGGTTAACGAAACTGTGCTCCTGTGTACGGAGGTGGGGTTATAGAGAAGGCGACGTTGTGCATCTTGGGTACAGTCAAAAGCTTTGAGCTTGTTGGTGCCTTGGATCAAGATCCTACTCTACACCCCGATGTTAATCCTTGTGGAGCCCAGTGTACCTCGCAGAAAGAGATTTAACAACAGTAAGTTCTTACCATAAATCTCGTTTGTTTTTTTGTCAGCCAGGCTTTTATGTCCTGTGATGTAGGAGTTACCAATTTTTTTTTTATATTTGTCTATAGGTAACAAAAACGTGGTAATGAGGGAGCATCTTGACCGCATGAAGAATGGTTGCATCGTGTGCAATATGGGACACTCTAATACTGAGATTGATGTGGTAAGCTATAAATCATTATTATGGTCATTAATGATCAGTAATAGTGCTATTACATATAGTAGTATGACTGACATCCATCGGGTTAGGCATCTTATTTCAGTTTTAGTATGAGCAATCCCTCTAACATGTGATTAGTAAACTTCATTAATAGGTGGAGTAAATTAAAAGTAAGTTTAGCATTTTAAATTATTGGCTTACTGAACTTTTAAACTGATATTCAATCTATCTGGGCACATGTAAAATGATAGAGCATTGTATCTAATTTCATTCTGTAAATACATTTATTTTCAGACTAGTCTACGCACCCCTGAGCTAACATGGGAGCGTATCCGATCTCAGGTGGACCATGTAATCTGGCCTGATGGGAAGAGAATAGTACTCCTGGCTGAGGTAGGCACTTTGAACTAAAAATATTTTATGGATTACCCATAAGCAATTATGCTTATCAAAATCATTAATACAAGCGCGTAAACCATTAATATGGATTTATGGCATTTTTTCTTTTTTTATGGATTATGCTATCTCCCAAGCATGCTTCCTCCATCACTCACAGCAGCCTGGCCTGCTAATCACCTAATACATACTGTAATCCTGTTTGTATTAACACAATAAAATAACTTCAGATGAAAAATGTAACATTTGTCATGCAATTCATTTTACACAAATGGAAGAAACACTGAACATTTGTAAAATGTCAGCTAAAATGGCTCTTTAATGGCTATACATTACTTTGTGTTTCTCCCATTTTATTTTGTTTTAGAGCAAGTTTGTTAATGCTTTTTGAATGTAAATCAGCTAAATATTATTTGTATAGAGTTTTGCAAGATGACAGGTGAAGATGGCAATGAATAAAAATAACCTACAGTGCTCTTCTATTTTGACCCTCAATAGAAGGTCCCAAAAGTCAGCAATTATGCTTAGCCTTGTGAATATGGGTCTGGGACTCCAGGTCGACACACCTTAGGTCGACACCAATTGGTCGACATGGACAAAAGGTCGACGGGAAAAGGTCGACATGAGTTTTTAAAGTTTTTTTTGGTGTCGTTTTCTTCGTAGAGTGACCGAGAACCCCAATTAGTGCACCGCGTCCCCTCGCAGTTCGGGCATGGTGCCTTCGCTCCGCTCCGCTCGGCACAGATTACCGTTCCAATCATAGTCCACGTGGATCGTTAAGTATGAAAAAGTTCCAAAAAAGAAAAAAATTGTGAAAAACTCATGTCGACCTTTTTCCATGTCGACCTTGTTCCTGTCGACCTTTTGTCCATGTCGACCTAAGGTGTGTCGACCAATTGGCGTCGACCTTTTTGTTGTCGACCTGGAGTCCGGATACCGTGAATATATGGGGTTCCAAATAACTCGAGCATTGTAGTTGATGAAAACCTACAGTGGTTTATGGAACAGAATGGGTTATAAACAGTTCAGCAGTGCCGTAACTAGACATTTTAGTGCTGTGTGCAAAAAACGACATTGGCACCCCCCCCCATGTAAGATAGGGGCAGTGCGCGCCGTAGGCGCGTGAAAAATATATAGGGGCGTAGCTTTATGGGGAAGGGGCGTGGTCACAAAATAATAGCAATTCATACTACGGTGCACAGTAGTCTCCATTATTCAAATTACGCTGCACAGTAGCGCCACTACACCAGGTAGAGCCCCTTTTACACACTACAGCAGACAGCGTCCCCCTTTTTACACATTACAGCAGACAGTCCCTCTCTTTACACATTACAGCAGCCAGTCCCTCTTATTACACATTGCGGCAGCTAGGCCCCCTTTTTACACATTACGGCAGCCAGTCCCCCTTTTTACACATTACGGCAGCCAGTCCCCCTTTTTACACATAGCGGCAGCCAGTCCCCCTTTTTACACATCGCGGCAGCCAGGCCCCCTTTTTACACATTGCGGCAGCCAGGCCCCCTTTTTACACATTGCGGCAGCCAGGCCCCCTTTTTACATATTGCGGAAGTCAGGCCCCCTTTTTACACATTGCGGCAGCCAGGCCCCCTTTTTACACATTACGGCAGACGGTGTCCCCCTTTTTACACAGTGCGGCAGCCATCCCCCTTTTTACACATTACAGCAGCCAGTCCCCCTTTTTACACATTGCGGCAGCCAGTCCCCCTTTTTACACATTACGGCAGCCATTCCCCCTTTTTACACATTACGGCAGCCAGTCCCCCTTTTTACACATTGCGGCAGTCAGGCCCCTTTTTTACATATTGCGGCAGCCAGTCCCCCTTTATACACATTGCGGCAGCCAGTCCCCCTTTTTACACATTGCGGCAGCCAGGCCCCCTTTTTACACATTGCGGCAGCCAGTCCCCCTTTTTACACATTATGGCAGACGGTGTCCCCCTGAGAGAGAGAGAGAGAGAGAGAGATACTTACCATCTCCCCGCTGGCAGTCAGGCTCCTCGTGCAGCTCCCTCGGTGCAGGCATCGGACAAGGAGGAGGAGGGAGGGGGACTGGAGCCACAGCAGCGCTATGTCATTGGTAGTAAGCGCCGCTGCAGCTGTCCCCTTTCCTTCCATATTGGCTGCCCGACGCTGCTGTGGATGCTGGGATGGAGAAACCGCATCCCAGCATCCACAGCAGCGCCGAGCAGCCAATACGGAAGGAGAGGGGGCTGCTGCAGCGGCGCTTACTACCAATCAAATAGCGCTGCTGCAGCTCCAGTCCCCCTCCCTCCTCCTTCTCCGCTACCCGGCGCTGCAGCTCTCCTCCACAGCGCGGCGCACGGCACACAGCAGAGGCGGCATGTAATGAGTCAATTTGACTCATTACATGCCGCTGGACGTGCGCCCTCAGGGCAACTGCGCTGTGTGCCAAGCCCACTTGGCACACACGTAGTTACGGCCCTGCAGTTCAGTACACTTCTGTAATCTAATTCTACATGCCAATTCCCACCACAAGCTGACAGAATATCACTTTTTAGTCTCTCTTCAGTTTCCTGGGTAGTTCTACTTATAACCCCAGAGCTTCAGATTCCAGGGTTGTGTTTCACTTTCTTCTTTGTCTTAGGATCTTAAGGCACATTTTCTAATTAAGGTGATTACATCAGCCAGAAAGCCACCCTCTTTGACCAGCTTACTGTTGGGCAATAGGGAGTAAACTAAAGGGTACCTTATATGACTCAACCTTTGCACGTCCACTGTGGTAGTAGAAAACTAGGTCAAACATGAATACATTACCTAGAATGTAACAGATAACAAAACAAGTGCATATATTCTCAGAATAAAGGCTGACTATAACACAATATTGGCGTTGAGCAGGGACATGCTATCGGGAGTGAACAAGCACACACACTGAGTATGGATAGTTATATTGGGACACATGGGGATAAAAAATAAATATTTAACAAGTTTTGTTGACACGGGAATGAGGCAATTATATACATTTTAACAGATTTCTCATTTCCTCACATTCTTCTCCTACTTTTTAGAACCAATGTCCATGCAAGTTGTAGGTACAGTTTTTAATGTCCAAGCCAGGCTGTTGGGACAATTCAGTAAGTATTTCCCTGGGTCCGGTGAGAGGTTAATCAACAGTTCCTCCTCCACTTTTTAGCCTTGTGCCCGGGCAGTACAAATTAGCTGGTGGTTTAGCCCCATAACAGTCAAACGTACTGAGGGCCATGCTACCTGAAGAATCTAGTGCACAGCCTTTTGGGTCTGGTGTAATTTTAGTTTTTAAATTCTCCACCAGATTTCCAATTACATGTACCTGGTAGCAAATTTATTTGGGCGCAGAACACACTTGTAAATGGCAGCCCCTCTCCCACTCATTCCATGGGCTCCCATCTGAGAACAAGCAAACAGTGGGATGCTGGCTGGGAGCAGTTTTACATCCCTCACCACTGGCACTTCAGGAGTGTGTATTTTCTCCATGTGTCCCAAACATAAATTTGTCAGGTGCATAAGGACTGGCACATGCTGAAGCTCGGGCATATTTTAGGATACAGTGTGGGCATCTCCTCCCACCTCCCCAGGTTGCGTTCCCATAATCTGCCCAGTGGCAGTAACATGTTGAGGCTTGTGCCCTATTGCCAAAGACAAATTGAACTTGCGACCCTATTCAGTAGACATCGATATTGCGATTGTATTTCCTCACTAAGTCCCACACTGCGCACGCTCAGGACTTGTACTGTGCATGTGCATGCCAGGGAACTGGGATCGCATCTCACTATGCAAACGCCTTTACCTGATTGACATTAAGAGGCGTTTGCAGGGCGGCATTGCGGGGCTGTCGAGTTGGCGGTTGGCAGGCGGGTCAACAGAAGCGGGTTGGGGCGGCCATGTCACGTCACACGTAGCCGCTGCAACCTGAAAAATGGCTGCCCTGTGTCTGCCTTCGCAGTCTGGCTGCGAAGGCAAGGGTCTTCCACAAATCAGCGATGTGGTCGCTGCTAGGTATTTGCTTGCTGGGAGTCTTTGCCTTGTGCTGGGTGGCCCCCAGCATGCGATTGCAGCCAGTTGCAGTTTTTGCTAAAAATAGACTATTATCTGTTCGAGCCTTCTTCCTCTAAAGAATATTCCCACTTCCACAAACACAACACTGCAAGTGGCTTGGTTGCCAGGAATGGTTGGGGTTCACCTGAGGGATTCTCTTGCAGGTTCTGTTGATCGAGTGATGGTAGGGTGACTGTGGCGACTTCTCCCTCTCTGTCGCTGGCACTCTGTGAGGATTTCTAAATCCTCCAAATCGGCATAAAGGAAACTCGATGACTGTTGCTCTGAGAGACAGTATTGGAGATAGGCTCTGTGGCTACTTCTTCCTCGGCTGTAAAAAAAACTATTGCAGGTGTTTCATAGCATCCAACTAGCTGTAGGACCATTGTGACATACTTGATCGGGGATTTCCAATAAATCCTTTGTGACCTGTCATTCACTTGCCAATTCCTCATCCTTCATGCCCGCAAATGGCCAGTGGTAGCACAGCTCAGGCTGGTCACAGAGTATTTCACATTCCCCCCAGGGAGAAGAGAAGGGGTTTCAGGCAGTGCTTCCTTGCATCCACCTTGCCAAGGTCAGCATTCCCTAGTGTATCGTGGTGGGCAGATGGTTCTTGGCACTCTCTCACACAGTCCTCCTCTTCCATCTCACCAAAAGGGAAGTTGTTCCTCCTGGGGTGCCTGGACTGTGGGCACTGCTTTTTTCACTTCGGCACTAGCCTCTACCAACATAGAACACTGGACAGCTGCTACCCTTGGAGGCTGGAGAAGCTACTTCAGGCATTGCTGCTCCACATTCATCCGGTAGCACTGGTCTAAGCATATTGGAGTATCAAGCACAAAGTACTCCTCCAGACACTCCAACTATTCACTTGTTTCCCTCTGGTATCCCTGGTGCAGGATCCAACTCCGGTTCTTATTGAAAGACCGGATGGGGTCCTCTTGATCGCAGATGAGGTGAACATTTTTTTTATCCAATGCTAAATGTTGGTAGGAGATACCTCACCGCTCACATTCTGAAACTTACTACTTCCCATTCATATTTTCTGGTGAGTCCATGGGCCGAACTGACAATGACCCTTGGCTCTTGGTAACAAATAATCCCATGGCAGATCCCTTAGTCATCCTCCCGGGTTGCAGCAGACTTATTTTGGACCTTTCCTCTTGCTCTTTCCAGGATGACAACGTACCCTGGACCTGCCCTTTTGTCTCTGGATATTGGATTCTGTGTGTCCTTTGAGCCATTGTTGCGATCACTTCCTCCTTTCATCCTACAACTCTGGCTCCCCCAGCATATTCCATGTGGTTGCTTCACTTCTGCAGTGCATTTACCCCAAACGTCTGCAACAGTGAAAAATGTCGTACTCCTTGATACAAAAATGGCCTCCATCTTCATATGAAAGTCAATAAAAATAAAGTAATGGTGATTCTGAATACTTACTTAAAGGGGCCATCACACAAAAAAAATTATATATATATATATATATATATATATATACAAACAAAAATGAGGCGGCACTTGGAGACTGATGTAGATGGTGAAAAGTTGTATTAAACAGACAGGTTAACGTTTCGGGGACGTGCTCCCCTTCCTCAGAACAAATGTTCTGAGGAAGGGGAGCACGTCCCCGAAACATTAACCTGTCTGTTTAATACAACTTTTCACCATCTACGTCAGTCTCCAAGTGCCGCCTCATTTTTGTTTGTATCAGTATTGTGGGTTAGTCCCCAGGGAGGAAGGCACAGGAGCAAGGTTTTTATTGGCCACTTGTGGAGTGCCGGAGGTTCTACGTTGGATATATATATATATATATATATATATATATAAAAATGTATAGATCAGTGCGCTCCTCTAGGAATCGACAGTGAATTAGATTATTTTTCTGACAAATTAAAATCTCGCTAGTATGATATCCACACAAAGCTGAGAGTAAAATCTTTCAGGGCTTAATAAGTCCTTTAAAAACACCTTCCACTCTTCAGGGTTGCTGCTCAGTTCTTCAATATACCATAGATCTGTAGCAAAAAAGGATGGAGAAGAACAAGCGCCTAATGGGGTAGTACGTTCTGAAAGTGCAAGATGACACTCAGTGAATAATAAATACGTACCGGATAATGACTTTGTAACAGGCCTAACAAGATACCAGTCAGGTTGTTTATCACCATCTGCAATTCAAGAAAACCAAGATCGCCACATAGCGTAGTAATGCCGGTAACCAATATTAGCCCTACAAGCACTCAGGTTTTCGTACCAGATTTTTATAGGTAATCAGCAAATCACAACAGTCTTTGTCCAGATGTCCCTCATCAGGTCAAATATACCAGGATCTCTGTAGTATCGGTCAGCTGACCATAAAAGTATTTTATTCAGTATACAAAGACTATAAAACATAAATAAAAAACTCAGGGTAAGTTTAAAAATCAAGTATAGCTTAGCTTAGCAATCAGGTAACAGTCCTGTACAGGTTTCTTTCGACACGTTTCGCCTGTCCGGGCTTCCTCAGGAGATAAAGGTGCAAACATGATCTGTGGACATTTATAGCTGACTCTGTATATTAGTCACGTCACTTCCGGGACCGGAAGTGATGTCAGAATCAGAGACACAAACATAAATAAATCAAGGAACATGCCTAAATAGCATAGTAAAATCATTGGTGGTTTGGGGGGATACTTAATAACAAGGGAGGAAGCAGCAGTGTGCACATCGATTACACAAACGGTGGATAACTCCCACCGTTTGTGTACAATCCAAAAACGGAAGTGACGCGATCAGTCTGATCGCGTCATTTCCTATACGAAGACTTTGGGGATGCTTTAATGGACTTATATAGTCAGCACAGTGGTGGTACGGTGGGCAGGAAAAAAGGTCTCAATATAATATAAGCACAGACGGTATGGAAAACCAGCCGTCCGTGCACGCACGGGGACAGGAAGTGACGCGTCTCGGCTCCGACTCGTCACTTCCGGTCTAGCTCCGATCGGAGCAGGCAAAACGGACTTAGAGCTAATAATTATTCATAGTTCACTAAGATATATTCCGATTCATTGTTTAGTAGAATATATCATCAGATCATCCCAAAAGAATGTATAGCTGTGGGATCACTGGCAACAGGTAACGACGTCACCGGAAGTGACGCTAGTTTCAAATGCATATGTAAACACTGTGGTTTTATGATACCCCTTAAAAATGGGGGACCAAACAATAAGAATAAATACAGTACAATGTAACAGCATCCAGTTTACAATTAATACAAATATAATTGTTTAAAATCTTAAATAAGATGACCCGGATGTATAAAATTATGCGGCATAATTTTATACATCCGGATCATCTTATCTAAGATGACCAGATTTGAAACTAGCGTTATATTATATTGAGACCTTTTTTCCTGCCCACTGTACCACCACTGTGCTGATTATATAAGTCCATTAAAGCATCCCCAAAGTCTTTAGCGACGTGACCTTAGTATAGGAAATCCTGTCACTTCCGTTTTTGGATTGTACACAAACGGTGGGAGTTATCCACCGTTTGTGTAATCGATGTGCACACTGCTGCTTCCTCCCTTGTTATTAAGTATCCCCCCAAACCACCAATGATTTTACTATGCTATTTAGGCATGTTCCTTGATTTATTTATGTTTGTGTCTCTGATTCTGACATCACTTCTGGTCCCGGAAGTGACATGACCCGGAAGTGGAGGGACTAATATACAGAGTGAGCTATAAATGTCCACAGATCATGTTTGCACCTTTATCTCCTGAGGAAGCCCGGACGGGCGAAACGCGTCGAGAGAAACCTGTACAGGACTGTTACCTGATTGCTAAGCTAAGCTATACTTGATTTTTTAAACTTACTCTATCTGAGTTTTTTATTTATGTTTTATAGTCTTTGTATACTGAATAAAATACTTTTATGGTCAGCTGACCGATACTACAGAGATCCTAGTATATTTGTCCTGATGAGGGACATCTGGACAAAGACTGTTGTGATTTGCTGATTACCTATAAGAATCTGGTACAAATACCTGAGTGCTTGTAGGGCTAATATTGGTTACCGGCATTACTACGCTATGTGGCAATCTTTGTTTTCTTGAATTGCAGATGGTGATAAACAACCTGATTGGTATCTTATTAGGCCTGTTACAAAGTTATTATCCGGTACGCATTTATTATTCACTGAGTGTCATCTTGCACTTTAACAACATACTACACCATTAGGCGCTTGTTCTTCTCCATCCTTTTTTGCTACAGATCTTATGCCGTATACCTATGGTACATTGAAGAACTGAGCAGCCACCCTGAAGAGTGGAAGGTGTTTTTAAAGGACTTATTAAGCCCTGAAAGACTTTACTCTCAGCTTTGTATGGATATCATAATAGCGAGATTTTAATTTGTCAGATAAATAATCTATTTCACTGTCGATTCCTAGAGGAGCCCACTGATCTATACATTTTTCTGTGTGTTATTATTTTGGTACCATAGATTAGAGCTGCTATCTGTCTGTCTCGACTTAAATCATCAAATATCTTTGTATTGTATTGTGTAAAATGTTGCGTTTCTGCGGCCTGAGTAAGAAAAGGTCTGATTTATGTCAACAAGTTTTTAATGAGGAGAAATCCCCGGTAAACCTAGTAATTAATGAAAACATTGATTCCCTGTTTTGGGACATAGAAAAAGCATTGGTCAAGGAAATAAGAACATGGTGGGATACCAAAGGCCTAGAACATTACCTTAAAGTAAACAGAGTACCTAGGGGCCTTAGACTAGCAAAAAACCCTACCTTCGGATTAGAAAGGGCAGAATTCATGGGTGAATGGGACAAAATTCTTCATGACTGTTCCCTCAATCTAATGAGATTGATCGTGAAAGAGAAGAAAAGGGAACTCTCATCTATAGAAGAAGACCTCAAAAGTAAAGATCTGGTCCTCACGAAATTCAAAGATAGTGAAGAGTTCAAAATAAATGAAAAAGTCCTCAATAAAAAACTTGAGAGAGTGGAAGAAGATGTTATTAAGAATAAAGAACAGAATTTTCTCAGAGATAAGAAAGATTATGATAACAATAACATCAAAAGTTGGTCCAGAATTCGACCCCAAGATAGAAGTAGAGGGAGAATACCATACAAGTCGAGAGATCGATTACAATGCTGGCAGAATCAAAGAGACAGATCATCCTCTTATCACAAACAGCCACCCAATCAAAGGATTGAATTGATTAGGACCGAGAACCGCTACACTACCTTGGAACAACCATCTACGAGTTCGCAAACAAATACAGAGGAGCATTTTTTAGAACAAAGACCCCAGAGACCATACAGAGACAAAGATCCACACGTGAAAACAAGGGAGATTCCCAAAACAGCATCACCTCTAAAACGAAGATTACAAGAACGGGGAAACGAGGAGGACAAAGAAGAAAACCCCAGAAAAAAGTACTACCGGTAGCAAATCCGAGGGATAGGGGCATATTAAACCTATCAAGTCACACGTTAACACAACCACAGGAATCACCTTCGCACCAACTCAAAAACCAGATAAGTTACAAATGTTCATTGATTTGAATAAGTATGTGAGAAACTTGACGTTGAAAAGACATTTCGCAAGGAAAGACACAGCCATTATGACCAACTATAACACTTCTAAGTCGGGCTTGAGACCTTCCTTCTAAATTCTATCCATTAGAATCCAAAGGGTCATACATCAACATTTTTTATGATCTCGTCAAAAAAGACCTAATCGAGAATGGAGACTTTAAAGTAAAGAATACAACCTAACAAATTCGGAAAAACATGCATTAAAAGAGCCAAGCACTAATGAGACTATTATTCTCAGACCTGCAGATAAAGGCGGCAGCCTAGTGATTCAGAATAAAGAGGACTACATCAAGGAAACTTTAAGATTATTCAGTGACACTGCATCATACAAACCACAACCTAAAGATCCGACGGAAGAATTTATTGATGAATTGAGGACAATACTTGTTCCAGCTCTACATAAAAATATAATTACAAAGGAGGAATATCAGTATCTCATGAACAGTAACCCCATCATACCCATCATGTACCACTTGCCAAAGATTCATAAGAGGATGGACGCCCCACCAGGAAGACCTATCATCGCGTGCATTGATTCGCTCACTGCACATCTCTCAGAATATGTAGATATATTTTTAAAACCATATATCAAAATACCTAAAGGACAATACTAGTGTTCTTAGCCTACTGAAGGATTTCAAGTGGAAAGATACGTTCATCTGGACTACCATTGATGTTCAGTCTCTGTATACAAGCATCACTCATGAGAAGGGTATTGAGGCATTCCGCATGAAACTAGAATCGGACCCGAATATCTCACACCTGCACAGCGAATGTTTATGCACATTAATCAAATTCATTTTAACGCATAATTATTTTAAATTCAGAGACACATTTTATCTACAGGTATGTGGTACCACTATGGGTACAGTTTTTGCGCCAAGTTACGCAAATATTTTAATGGGGATGTGGGAACAAATCCACATTTATGACGATACCCATTTTAGTAGCAATATCCATTTTTATAAAAGATATATCGATGATATTATTTTAATCTGGGATGGAAACTTGGAGAGTTTTAATCAATTTATGCAGGAGATTAAAACTAATGATTTTAATCTTAAATTTACCAGCACAGCGAGCAAAGAACAAGTGGAGTTTCTAGACCTGGTACTCAGTAATAACAATGAGACTCTTATTACTAAAAATTTCATTAAATCAGTCGATACCAACAGTTACTTGCATTATGATAGAGGCCACACATTGAAGTGGAAGAATAACATCCCTTATTCCAGATGTACAGAATTAGGAGGAATTGTACCAGCCTAGAAACATTTAATGACCAATCTAACATCTATGCGGATAGATTTAGAGAAAGAGGTTACCCGGAACACATCATTAAGGAAGCTGTCAACCGAGGTGAGAAACTAGAAAGAGATTCCCTATTACAACCTAAGAAGAAAGAACAACAAAAAAAGAAGTTGGTAGCACCATTCATAACGAAATATAACTGTGAGGAACACAAAATCAGAAAATCATTCTCCAGACATTGGCATATTCTCAAGATGGATCCAATATTGAAGGAGCTTCTACCAAAACAGGCAGAGATTATTTTCAGGAAACCACAAAACATCAAAGAAATACCCGCACCAAGTTTACTTAAAGAAGCTAAAACTGAAACAACAGGATTTCCAAAAAGTAAAGGGATGTACAAGTGCGGACATTGCATTATGGGGGTAATTCCAAGTTGATCGCAGCATCAAATTTGTTAGCAGTTGGGCAAAACCATTTGCACTGCAGGTGTGGCAGATATAACATCTGCAGAGAGAGTTAGATTAGGGTGGGGTGTGTTCAAGCTGAAATCTAAATTGCAGTGTAAAAATAAAGCAGCCAGTATTTACCCTGCACAGAAACAAAATAACCCACCCAAATCTAACTCTCTCTGCAAATGTTATATCTGCCCCCCCCCCCCCCCCCTGCAGTGCACATGGTTTTACCCAACTGCTAACAAATTTGATGCTGCGATCAGCTCGGAATTACCCCCTATGTACAAGTTCGTACACCCGAATAGAAGATCCTTTTTTGATACAAGTGGGTTCAAAATAAACGACTTTGTAAATTGTAACACCACATCAGTAGTTTACATGATTGAGTGTGGATGTCAGCGAAGATACATTGGAAAGATAAAGAGACCCCTGAAACTATGCATTCAGGAGCACGTGCGGAACATAAAAAACAAAGTTGAAAGCCACCCTCTTTCCAGACACTTTACGGAATTCCACAATTCGTATGCCGATACATTAACATTCAAAGCGATTGAACATGTCAAACTAGGTATTAGGGGTGGAGATTTATTGAGGAAATTATCCCAACGTGAGATGTATTGGATTTTTACTTTAAATACTATGTTCCCACAAGGTCATAATGAGGGTTATGAAATTGCACCCTTTTTGTAAACCCCCCCCCCCTATAGTATTTTAGAATTCTGTCTTTTTTGCATCCGCGGCTTTTCTCAGCCGCACAGATTGGATTGATTTTAATATGTATCTCCAGATCATCTTATTTAAGATTTTAAACAATTGATATTTTATGCTTTGTATTAATTGTAAACTGGATGCGCTTACATTGTTCTGTATTTATTCTTATTGTTTGGTCCTCCGTTTTTAAGGGGTATCATAAAACCACAGTGTTTACATATGCAAATTAAGCTTTTGGGATGACCAAATTCGAAACTAGCGTCACTTCCGGTGACGTCGTTACCTGTTGCCAGTGATCCCACAGCTATACATTGTTTTGGGATGATCTGATTATATATACTACTAAACAATGAATCGGAATATATCTTAGTGAACTATGAATAATTATTAGCTCTAAGTCTGCTTTGCCTGCTCCGATCGGAGCTAGACCGGAAGTGACGCGTCGGAGCCGAGACGCTTCACTTCCTGTCCCCGTGCGCGCACGGACGGCTGGTTTTCCATGCCGTCTGTGCTTATATTATATTGAGACCTTTTTTCCTGCCCACCGTACCACCACTGTGCTGACTATATAAGTCCATTAAAGCATCCCCAAAGTCTTAAGCGACGTTACCTTCGTATAGGAAATGACGCAATCGGACTGATCGCGTCACTTCCGTTTTTGGATTGTAAACAAACGGTGGGAGTTATCCACTGTTTGTGCACACTGCTGCTTCCTCCCTTGTTATTAAGTATCCCACCAAACCACCAATGATTTTACTATGCTATTTAGGCATGTTCCTTGATTTATTTTGTGTCTCTGATTCTGACATCACTTCTAGTCCCGGAAGTGACGTGAACCGGAAGTGGAGGGACTAATATACAGAGTCAGCTATAAATGTCCACAGATCATATTTCCACCTTTATCTCCTGAGGAAGCCCGGTCGGGCGAAACGCATCGAGAGAAACCTGTACAGGACTGTTACCTGATTGCTAAGCTAAGCTATACTTGATTTTTAAACTTACTCTGTCTGAGTTTTTTATTTATGTTTTATAATCTTTGTATACCGAATAAAATACTTTTTATGGTCAGCTGACCGATACTACAGAGATTCTGGTATATTTGACCTGATGAGGGACATCTGGACAAAGACTTGGTATTTGCTGATTACCTATAAGAATCTGGTACGAATACCTGAGTGCTTGTAAGGCTAATATTGGTTACCGGCATTACTACGCTATGTGGCGATCTTTGTTTTCTTGAATTGCAGATGGTGATAAACAACCAGACTGGTATCTTGTTAGGCCTGTTACAAAGTTATTATCCGGTACGCATTTATTATTCACTGAGTGTCATCCTGCACTTTAAGAACGTACTACACCATTAGGCGCTTGTTCTTCTCCATCCTTTTTTGCTATATATATATATATATATATATATATATATATAAAACAAAGAATATGCAAGCGCCACAAATGTTAAAAAATACACCCAACTAAAAAACACTCCCAAAGATTTTGGGCGTCTGCCGTACCCTTAAGTATGCAGTAATGGTAAGTTACTGTAATGGTAGTTTATGAGCAATTGTTATAAGGGTTCTGGCGACCAATGGTGTATTAAAATATGTATCCGTCCACGTATATAAAAAATATAACAATTTATTTGGTACAGATAAAATACAATGGAGTAATAGAAAAATATGTATAAATACCGTAAAAAGATTTTTAAACTCTTTGAAGAAGTCGATAGGACGAAACGCGTTGGGCTCTCCCTCTGTGACCTTTTACCTACAAGTTAAGACTCTCCTTATTCATTTTTATATACTTTAACATTTTTGATTATTATTAACTTTTCTGGTTTTAGAACCATGTTCATGTGGTTTTAAAGTACAATCTATCCCCTCTCCCTATTTTTTCTAAGAGTTTAAAAGTCTTTTTACGGTATTTATACATATTTTTCTATTACTCCATTGTATTTTATCTATACCAAATAAATTGTTATATTTTTTATATACGTGGACGGATACATATTTTAATACACCATTGGTCGCCAGAACCCTTATACCAATTGCTCATATATATATATATATATATATATATATATGTGTGTATGTATGTATGTATGTGTGTATATATATATATATATATATATACATATACATATACATATATTTATTTCAATTATTCAAGCTACCAGGGCTGGACCATTTGACATGGATTGACCCAATTGCATGTGTTAACACTATAAAGGTTGATTCAAACACCATTTTGGGGTTGAGCAGGGACATGCTTTGGGGAATGAATAAGCGCACACAAATGGAGGCTACATGGGGATAAAAAGTAAATATTCAACAGGTTTTGGTGACATGAAAAATGAGGCAATATTAATATATACAGACTTTTCATTTCCTCATAAGCCTCTTATGTTGCAATAATATTTAGAAAATAATAATTTCTTCTTCCATAGAGCTTCACAGGAAAACAATGGTGAGGGAGTAGGTGGTGGTGAGGACCGGGCACTAAAAAGTTAAAGCTTTAGATATCCCAAGATGCTCCGGTCCTTTCCCCCCTATACCTTGCCCACAGCTCAGCTCGGTTTCATTTTGGTGCCGTCAGGAGCTGGATCACGGTTAAACAGTGGGGCTGCTCTTAAACAGTCCAAGCTTTGTTTTTATGATTGAATTTTATTTTTCACTAAGACGAAGTCACAGTGCTAGGCAGTCCTTTGGATGCCAACACTACTTCTCCATCAACACCCACCGGCGCCGCAACTCCAACCCCAGGTCTGGTACTTATGGCGGGGCACCCGAGGGCATGGCTAGCACGGCCCCATGGGATAGGTAAGGTGGGCTTCTGCTTGTGAAAACTAGTGTCTTTGACACAGTCTTACCTCCAGTCTCAGGAAGCTGGTTTGCTCAATGGTTCGTCCAGGACTGCACTAGACCACCAGGGCTTAATTTTTCTGGCGCAGGACTTATTTGTTAGAGGCCAGGCAAACCTGTGGCTGATGTCAGCATAGGGGAGGTCTATCATCTTCCTGCGGCCCCTCCCCCAGCTCAGGGTGCCATTCCACTGCGGTCTTCCTATTTCTGAGCTGCCCCCCTCTCCCCCTCAGAGCCCCATAGCAGCCATTTTCTTCAGCAGCTGCAGGTCTACGGGAACGCTAGGTCCGGTCTCTTTGTATACCTCTCCTTGGAGCCAGGTTATGCAGCGCTATATCCTACCAGCCACTGCTGTCTGTGTAGTTGATTTAGTGCCCATTGCACTAATTCATAGTGTATTCTGCAATGTCTGTGACTTGTGATAGCTCTGCTTTCTGTTTTATTTTTCCTGTCAGCTTATACCTTTCCCTTTTGCTTCTCAAATAACCCTAAGAACAGGTTTTTAGGGGTTAACATACTTCACAGCTGCCAGTGTTTGTGAAGGTTGTCACAGTACTGCAAATGTTACACACTGTATAGTGCCATGTTAAGCAGGATTATCCCTTCAGGACTTAATACAGAATGGTTTGTGTACATCTTGCTATATCCCACCTAACCAGCCAGCCCCTCTAGATCCTATTCAAGTTCCCCTCTCAGCTTCTTTTTCACAAATACTGGCACAAATTGCTGACTACCTAGCAACCTCCACAGTGTCCTACCCTATGAGATTCCCCGAGCAGGTGCACCAGTCACAGCTATGGCCTCTACCTAGATGGATGTACTTTCTACCTCGTACAAAGTTTAGCTACTATCTCTACTGCTTTTTAACAGATGTTACAGGGAGACACACCCTTGCCCACTAAAGCCACTAGGCGTGCTCTGCCATTCTTAGTCTACGCAGCTTTCAGATTCTGAGATGCAGACGCTTTTCTCACTAAGTTCCCCACAGGGGAAGAGGAGCATCAGTCTACCTTAGATGTATCTGCGCTAGTAAGGGCTGTCAAATCTATTCTTCAGATAGAATACGAGGAGCCGGCTCCTCCATCAAAACATCCTCAGCTGTTTAAGTGCCAGAAGGTAGTTAAGGCTGAATCAATCTGAGTATCTCACTGAACTCCTGCGTGAAGACTGGAATACCCCAGGTAAAAAGTTTCAGCTGCCTAAATGCCTAGCATTGTTTTACCCTATTCCAACAGCTGATTGTGCTAAGTAGAAGGTTTCCCCAGCTGTGGATTCCCATGTGGCCATCTGCTAAGAACCTCCACTTAACCTATCCCTACAACTTCTTTCTTAAAGGAGAATATGGATAGGAGGATTGAAGCCTGTGTCAAATTTGTCTATTCCCTTACATGAGCAATTACTCGGACTGCTATGATCGCTGCCTGGGTGGCCAAGGCTATTGAGAGCTGGACAGGGGATCTGGAGGAAGACCTTCCTTCTGACGCTTCCCAGGACATTTTGTCCAATATCACACACATCAGGGATGCTGCATCCTACCTAGGGGAAGTGGTTCTGGCTACTGTTCTACTAACTTCCAGGGCATGTGCTACCTCAGTGGTAGCCCACCACATCCTCTGGCTATGCTCATGGAAAGCACACAAGGATACCCAAAAGGCCCTGATAATTCTGCCTTACACTGTGGATATCCTATTTGGCACAGAATTGGACAAAATAAGGGCTACTCTGGCAGCCACCAAAAATGTGAAAAAGTATGTGAGGAACTGTGCCACTCTCATACCCAGCTACTAGGAACTGGTTGCTGCTAATGAATGGTATGTGGAGGTACTATATTACTCCACTAGATAATATGCAGTAAAACAGGATTTTCAGCGCACATCTAGTGCCTATAATATGTCAATGAAAAATTGTATATACTCAAATAATGCTCTTGTTAAATAAGTAAGTTGTAATAAAACGAATCACAATGATACACTAAAATCAAAAATGTTTATTAAAAATAGAAAGTAAAATATAAATCTATGCAATGTAGTTCATATATTTTATACTATGTGTGTTTGTATAGCTAATACCGGTATACAAAAGCAGACATACAACATGTATATATGTCCACCAAGGGAAATCCTGCGAGTGCACTCACAGCGTTTTACTCCACCAGGTTGTGATCCTTAGTGTCCCTCTAAAACTTGGGTTTAAAAGTTATTTTTGTTGGTGCAGTGCAAAGCATCCACTGACCCGGTATTCAACCCTGGAATAACACTGCTTTGTTCCCGAGTTGGATTACCGGGTCGGGCAACATGGGAATTCGACCATGGCCCTTTCACACCGCACACCGACCTGTGTTGACCCGGCAATATGCCGAGTCGATACCGGGTTATTTGTGTGGTGTGAAAGGGGTTTTAAAGTTACCCACTATGCCCTGATCTAAATAGCTCCTTATACAGCAGAATCTCTTCTTAATCACTGGGGAATCCTATCTGTAATGTTCTTTGAAGAACCTTAAAATTTTATAATTTTAGAATGATAATGACATTAGCTTGTCCTCCAAAAACCCATCATTGTTTAATCATACACTTGGGACAGTTTGTTTATTTATTAACAGTTTCTTATGTAGCACAGCATTATCCGTTGCACTTTACAATTGCCAAATCACAGTAAAATTGGTTCATTAAATTTGTCGACTACTTTTTTTAATTTATTTTTTTATGGAACAGCAGAGATGAATTACAATGCAACATTGGCATAAAAACCACCAATCACAATTTGTCTCATTATAAAATACATCACAAATTCAAGACCAATAACCACTGTACTTTTTTAATAAGTATAATTATTGTTAATAATACAAGTGTGAGGAAAAAAAACTTAAATAGAAGATAAGTAAAGTAAGAGAATAAAATAACGCAAAATAAAATAAAAGCAAAGAGTGACGAATCACCATGTACAAGCATACAAAATTTGTCATGAAAATAAGTTGCAAATAGTATTTGTGTAAAATTAATATTAATTTTTTCCTTAAAAAATATCCATGCAACATGCAATATAAAAGCAGAGTCTAGAAGGGATGTCCAATAGAAATGAAAGTACCATAACAAAAGCTCATCCCTGTCACAGTAAAGATGGTTATGTCATACATCTAATATGTTGAGGGTCGAGCTGTAATATTTCTGTGCAGAATCCAGTCTGTGTGTTTGAATACCATTCAGATGTTACTTCGAAAACGGTCTATACTGTGTAAGCCCCCCATTTTTTATAGAAGACCAGAACACCCCCATCTATGCTGTACGTAGCCAAACGTCTTTTGTGATACAGTACTTCCAATAAAGCATTTTTTACACTTAGTGTGGAAGTGAATTTAAAAATCCAGTATTTAAGAATCACTTGTTTGGCTACCACCACCATAACAATCAGAAGGGGTTTCCAGGGATCTAAAGATTGGGTCATTTCCCAGAGGGAGAAGTTTGCAAATATCAGAGCCATAGCATTCTTAGATAACTGTATTTGTAAAAAGGTAGTTAAATAATCTAATATCTTATTCCAAAACGTACTTATCTTTCCGCAGAACCATAAGTTATGGGATAGAGAACCATCCAGACATCTGCCACAGGTTATTGTGTCAAGTGTGAAAGTTGTGAAGTGCTTCCTTTGAGCGGGAGATACATATGTGCGATTCACAATTCGAAGGTTTATCTCTTGTAGACAGGCGGATTTATGGTTGGGGAGAATTCGGTCTAGACCTTCTACAATTGGCATAAAATCAGACATATCCAAAAATTCCAAACTCAGTTTTAGACCATGTGTGTTTTGCATCATCAATCAATTGAGAATATAAATGATGAATCCTAAATTTAGATGTCTCACGAGTATTTAAAATGGTTGTCTGAGTATCTGGAGGGCAGGATGTTGATAGGGGAGCATCTAAAGAATTGATATAATGTTGCATTTGGAAATACATAAAGAAATAAGTATGAGGAAAAGTATATTTTTCTTGCAATTCAGAGAAAGAAAGAAAGAAAGTGTTGCCCGCATTGGGTCGAACACATCCCTATTAGCCATAATACCAACCAGACACCAGGTCCTAAAAGATTGGTTAAGGAGAGAAGACGCGAACAATGGATTACCCCAAAGGGTGGTATAAGGGGATGAATAGGAGTTTTTCTTTAGATTTTTAGTTATACTAAGCCAGGCTGTATAGGTGTCCCATAAGAGTATATTTGATTTAACCGTCAGGGGTATTAACATTCCTGGGGAGTGAAGGAGTGCGGCCCGTGCATGTGGATGGAACAGAGGTTCTTCTAAGGCAAGGTTCGTGTTGTGATCAGTTCCTATCAGCCAATCAGCTATATATCTGAACAAAGTAGACCATTCAAAATATTTTATATTAGGAACACTAAGCCCTCCCTTATTTTTTGGCAAGTATGTGCGGGCCCGGAACATCCCAGGTTTACAGCCTCTCCAGATAAACTTAGGGAAGATTTGTGTGCAGAGCAATATATCAGCGTTCTTGATTGCAATAGACAATGTTTGTAACAAATATGCTAATTTGGGGACTATTATACTTTTAATGACCACAATCCATTCCAATAGTGAATGTTTTAGATCCTTCCAACAAAATAGTTGAGACTTAATATTATTAATAACAGGCAAAAAAATAATGTTATATAGCACAGAAAGGTCAGGTGGGATATTAATGCCTAAGAATTTTGACCACAAACAAAGAGGACAAATGTGGGTGAGAGGACAGAAAAGAGGGGCCGGCAATTGGAAGTAATTTTGACTTATCAATATTGATGCGATAAGCCGCAAACAAACTAAACGTCTGTACAATCTTTAAGATTGCCGGGATAGTTAGTGATGGTTTTGAGAGAAAAAGAAACATATCCGCGAACAAGGATAATTTGCATTCACAGGCACCCAAAAAATCTTGTCATTGACGCAAGGCTATCGCCATTGGTTCAAGAGCAGCTGCAAATAAAAGGGGCAGAAAAGGACACTCTTGCCTCGTACCCCTTTAATGAGGAATGGCAATGAAAGATATTTGTTAGTAAAGACTTGAGTAGAAGGGGTGGTATTTATGGAGGAGATTACATCAATAAAAGAGAGAGGGATGCCAAATCTCCTAAGAGTCTCAAACAAATGATCCCAGGCAACCATATCAAAGGCATCAAGAGTCAATAGAAATCTGGGATCATCTGCCGGAAAATCACACAAAGATTGCAAAACAGTAAGCACTTCTCTGGTATTAGTAACTGAAGTTCGGCCCCAAACGAAACCGGATTGATCTTGGTGTATGATTGCCGGTTGAATTAATTTAAGATGGTCCACTAACAGTTTGGTAAAAAATTTATAATCCACATTAAGTTGAGATATGGGCCTATACAAGAATGGTAGAAGGAGATCCCTATTTGGTTTTAACAAAACTTTTATAATAGCCAAACTAAAGTGTTGGGGAATGGGCTTCCCTTCCAGTATATATTTAAAGAAATTTGTAGGTGCCTTCACCAAGTGAGGCCAAAGGTGCATATAAAATTCCACACTAAAACCGTTGGGTCCCGGGGGGCCTTCATGGGTTTAATCTTTTTAATGACCAGATCCACTTCTGTAGGAGTAAATGTATGTATTAAACTCTGTGCCTGTGTGTGAGAAAGTTGTGGTAAAGATATATCTTTCCAAAAGGATTGTTTTCGGGTCTCTGATATATGGTCCTGCGCGTAGCGCTTCTAATAGTGATAAAAAAAAACTCTGCTATTATATCCCCTTTATAATGTCTATTTAGTTGTTTATCGTTAAGTGCTGCTATATTGGTATGGCTTCTACCCCCCAAAATTGGAAAGCAATCTGCTACGTTTATCACCATAATGAAAGAAAAGAAATCTACGGACCTGATCAAAGTGCAGTTTACAACCATGGTAGGTGGACTTGTCCGGTGAGGGTAATGTTTTTAATGCCTGCAAACTTTGGGCAGACCTGTAAACAGAATCTTGATGTGACCTATATTTATTCATATAAGATATTATATTGCCACGTAATACTGCTTTCACAGTCTGCCAGAAAAGATTAGGGTTCTAGCATAGATTTACATTTCTGAGGATAGTTTAGGTGGAAAATGCCACTGATAACAATTACGCCGAAGAAACTTCCCCTGTATATCCACCCAGACTGGGACATGTTCTGAAATGGCTATAGGCTATTTAATACCATTGAGGATAGAGAATCAGAGATAAAAAGTAATCTAGTGTAGAGAATGTGTCATGCTTTGCTGAGTGAATAATAGGTTTATTCTAGTTCTGTTGGGTTCCTTACTCTCCAGTTATCTGTTAAATTTAATTGGGAGGATACATACGGTAATCCAATTTTAGGTTGGGAGAATCCATGTACGTGAGGTGGATTTGCTGTCTAAAATGGGGGAAACTACTAGTTTAAAGTCTCCACACAAGTTGTGTATCCGCAAAAGGGAGTAGCCTATTTGTTAGGCAGAGAATTTCCTATCATTATTAGTAGGACCATAAACATTACACAATGTATATCTCGTACCATCCAGCGTAACCTCTGCTATGATGTAACGACCAGAAGGCTCTATGTCTGGAATGGACGGTATGAGGAAAATTTCTACAAATTAATATAGCTACCCCTCGAGTCTTAGTAGTATTATAAGAAGTCAGAACCCTCAGATGCAACATTTTTAACATGTCTTGTTCTGTGGGGGACAAATGAGTAATATCTGCCTTCAATTTGTTAAGGTAAGTCAGATTTCTTCTCCTTTTTATAGGGAAATTGATCCCCCTAACATTCCATGTCCTAAATTTAAGCTGTGATGCCATAATAATTAAAAGGGATAAACTGGGAGCAGCACATAGCAGTCTAAATATATTAAATGCCTGTCCACAGAATAACTACAAGTAAAACAGATTTGATAAGTTAGTACAAAACAATAGGTAATCGGCTGGCATGGATAACGGAATTCCTTAAAATACCTCGTAAACATCATATGGTGATGGTGCAGAAAAAAAAATATTGTCGTCAGTGGGATACTTAGTCATAAACTCCGTAAAAGGACAAGAACGTAACATACTGTAAATACAAAGAAACAATATTAGTAGGCCGTCACAGCCTAATGAATAAACAATTCATTAAGCTTGAAAAGCTAGACGAAGTTTGACATCAGTGAATTGTATAGTAAGTTCAACTTGATAAGCTCTGTCTCTGGTGCTCACCCCTACCTTAACTAACATCTGTAATCTCTCTCTCTCTACTGGTATTTTTCCTTCACTGTTCAAGCATGTAGTGATTACTCCCATTTTGAAAAAACTAAATTCTGACCCTAACTATCTCTCAATCTACCGCCCTACTGTATCTCTCAGCTCCCTTGTCTCTCTAAGCAACTTGAGAGACTTGCCTACACTCTACTCGCACACTTTCTTAACTCACACAACTTATTGGACCCACTTCAGTCAGGCTTCCGTTCCCAACACTCCACAGAGACAGCACTGACTAAAGTGGTTAATGATTTGGTCACTACGAAGTCTAAAGGCCATTACTCACTACTTAGTTTTCTAGATCTATCTGCTGCCTTTGACACTGTTGACCACTCTCTTCTCATACAAACACTGCAATCCCTAGGTCGTAAAGACACAGCCCTTTCTTGGTTCCTATCCTACCTATCTAATTGCTCATTCAGTGTTCGCTTCTCTGAATCTACCTCCTCTTCGCTACCTCTTTCAGTTGGAGTACCGCAAGGCTCAGTCTTAGGTCCTCTGCTTTTCTCAATCTATACCTCATCTCTTGGTAAACTAATCAGCTCTTTTGGATTTCAGTATCATCTGTACGCAGATGATACTCAAGTCTACCTATCCTCCCCTGATTTGTCTCTATCTGTACTGGGCCGTGTCACTCAATGCGTTTCTGCCATTTCATCTTGGATGACATCTCGCCACCTCAAACTTAATATTTCAAAAACAGAGTTAATTATTTTTCCACCAGCCAATAGTAGGTACCAACCTGATATCTCTATCACTGTTGAAAACTCGACAATCAACCCTACCCCACAAGCTCGCTGCCTAGATGTCATCCTTGACTCTGATCTCTCCTTTGTTCCCCACATTCAATCTCTCAAAATCATGTTACATGCATCTAAAAAAACATATCCAAAATACGACCACACCTTACACAAGACACTGCTAAAACTCTAATCCATGCTCTCATTATCTTCCGCATTATTGCAATAGTCTCCTAACTGGTCTTCCCAAAACGAGACTCTCACCACTACAATCCATTCTGAATGCAGCTGCAAGGCTAATCTTCCTCGCTAGATGTTTGTCGTCTGCAGATCCACTTTGTCAGTCCCTCCATTGGTTACCTGTATTCTACCGTATTCAATATAAAATACTTTTACTCACACAAAGGCCATTAACAAAACTACACCAACGTACATCACTTCGCTTATCTCAAAATATCTCCCAACCCGATCTCTTCGCTCTTCACAAGATATGCGTCTCTCATCCACACTCATTACTCACTCCCTCTCATGATTGCAGGACTTTCTTCGGGCTGCACCCACTCTGTGGAATGCCCTACCACGCACAATAAGACTCTCTTCTAGTCTCCAAACCCTAAAGCGTTCCTTAAAAACTCACCTCTTCAGGCAAGCATATAATTTCCAGAACCGCCCACATAACTTTCATAAACTTTCCTATCAAATTGCATCCACCCTGCACAGTCCCCACATATCCTCACATGTCTTCTCATTCTTCACTTTCCCTTCCTCCCGACCCCGGTTCATTAGTGCTGTGTGACCATATCATACAGCCCACCAAGAACCTTTGCAATCTGATGGACAACTGTGCAATAGATGGCACCTATCTTTGTGTATCCATGCCTATTTCCCTATAGATTGCAAGCTTGTGAGCAGGGCCTTCCTACCTCTCTGACTGTTTGTTATTACCTAGTTTTGTTAAATCATTGATATTGCCAATTGTAAAGCGCAATGGAATTTGCTGCACTATATAATAAACTCTTAATAAATAAATAATAAATGCAACCTGTTGGTAGGCAACATCAAGATTAGACCCATGTCACACAAATGTTAACCAAGAGACAACTTAATATGCATGAAAAACAACATTACAAACACCGGTCAGAAGCAAATATCTATAGACTGAATCATACACCAGAATAAACATACTGTAGAGAAATGTAATCTAAGTCAATCATTTTGATCCATTTCTGTGGAGGCTTCTCCATTTACCGTTTCACTGAGGCTTGTGCTGAATCGGCCTCTGTCCTTAGCCCCTTGTGGGGTGAAGAGCCAAAGTCTGGCTGAATACATCAAGGTAAATTTAATTCCAGCTTTGGCTAACTAAGCCAAACAGGAGACATACTGTATTCCTCCTAGCCCTTGAAACCTTGGCTGAGTAATTACTGAAAAAGAAGACGTTGCCCGTCATAATGTAAAGGACATTTCTGTTTTGCAGTAGTCAAGATAAGATCTTTGTGTCTGAAGTTTAGGAATTTGAAAATAACAGGTCGAGGCCATATTGTGTTGGGAGTCTCTTGTAGGCCCAAGCGATGGGCATGTTCAATTTCTAGTGATGATAACTCTGAGGACAAGCCAAGCATTTTCGAGAGTTCCGTTAGGAGAAATTTGGTTTGATCTGGGCCTTTTACAGATACTTTGAGGCCAACCAATCCGAGGTTGTTACATTTTGATCTATTCTCTAAATCAACCTTATTTAATAAATGTGTTTGATTTGAAGATAGCACCAAAACAGTTTCTTTTATATCTCGTGCCATGTCTGCATACAGTATCCATGGTGATGTGGAGTCTGAGATATCATTATAGTCAATTAGAAGGGCTAGAAGAGATTAAACTTCAGCAGAATCAGTAGTTTGATCGGTTTTCTTTCCACCCTCCCTAGCTCATAGTGTTTTGGGGATGGAGGGGCCATACATTTATCCATAATTCATGCAACAAGAAAGTCTCTGTAAGAACAGGTATTCCGCTAATCAATACAAAAAAATTAAGTACAGTAGCTGTGATGGCTTTCAAGAAAGGATTTCACAGCATGTTATATAAGTCTTTCCAACAATCTTGTGGCAATACTACCATCTAGTGTCAGAATTGCACTACAAGATGAAATAAAAATAATAGCAGATATAATGATATTTACAGTCAGGTATATGTTCAAAACAGGTGTTTCAAAACCTCTTGTTCCTAGTGACCTGGCCCACAGAGTCACTGTCTGGGAAGTATGGGCTATATGAATTCTCACAGACTTGGGTGGTTAGGTTGTATTACTGTAAGTGGCTAGTGCTGCAACTATAGGAAATGTCAGCTACTACTGTATACTTGAAAAATTAGAGTGGCATCACTGTGCTCCGCTTGAAAGCAGAGATGGCAGGTAAAGGAAGGAATATTGGTGTGTGCATATGTACTTAAAGGAGCTGTCTCAGGAGAAGCACTTGTATTAAAGTTGGCCGCCACTGCCGCATCTGCTGGTCCTTACAGATCACTTCTCCAGCCAAGACTATACTGCTGCTTTGTCAGTCTCAAAGGAACAAGGTCCCTGGAGGTCATCTAGAGCACCTAAACTATGTGAGGCCTCAACACTCCCCCGATCACAACGCTGTACTGGAGACTGCGGCTTCAGCTCCAGCAACAGGTCTCTGCCGCAGCCACCAAACAACACCATCTGTTGCGGTCTTTAAAGCACGCCCTTACAAATGGGTACTTTGATTTTGTATTGCTAAGTCATTCTGGTCTGATGTCTTAAATGTAATTCCATTTATACTGTTTGCTCTCTACAGGTATGCATCTTAAAAATTCTGAATGAAAGAATTAATGACTGGAAAAAGCTATTTTATTTTAGTATTGCTGTATATACTGTAGTTAGATAGTGAAGATAAATTAATGCTATTCTACCACATACATGGGTATAGGGTATCCTGCAAAATTTTAGCAAATCTGGTTACCATTAGGTTTGCTTCTCACTATTGAACAGTCATATTGTGACTAATGCTGAACAGGGTTCACTATGGTATGCCGGCGGTCGGGCTCCCGGCGACCATCATACCGGCGCCGGGAGCCCGACCGCCGGCTTACCGACAGTGTGGTGAGCGCAAATGAGCCCCTTGCGGGCTCACTGCGCTCGCCACGCTACTGGCACGGTGGCGCGCTACGCTATTTTATTCTCCCTCCAGGGGGGTCGTGGACCCCCACGAGGGAGAATAAGTGTCGGTATGCCAGCTGTCGGGATCCCGGCGCTGGTATACTGTGCGCCGGGATCCCGACAGGCGGCATTCTGAAGACCACCCGCTGAGCATACACGCTACAATTATCTGTCGGATCAAAAATATTGATTGGTCGGGTAAGCCGCATTGTCCAGCATGTCTCTCCGACCTATGAACGTATAGCGCTGTGGTCAGGGTTAGGACCGGTAAGGTGGCCGACCCCGGGGAGGATAGGGTTAGGCAGCGGGGGTGGCTGTGGGGGGGGGGGGGGTGGTTAGGGTTAGGCTGCAGGGGTAGGGGGGTAGTTTTAGGCACCGACACCAGGAGGTTAGGGCTAGGCACTATAGGGGAAGTTAAGGTAAGACTGCTCAAAGGAAGGGTTAGTGGGTTAGGGGACAGGAGCGAACAGTCCCAAATCACCCTTTTCTGCATACAAAACATTGGGATCCTGGCGTCGGTCTTTGCAGTAGTCAGAAGTTTTCATCTGCAGTGTATTTTGCATGACTTATTAAATATATATGTATTTCAGGGTCGTCTCCTCAATCTGAGTTGTTCAACTATTCCTACTTTTGTTCTTTCAATAACTGCAACTACAGAGGTAAGTTGACTGCAAGTTCACTGCACAAAACTCAGTGCAAGAAAAGTAGACATTTCATTGTGAATAACTTTATAATTATGAAGGAATTTAAATATGCCACTGTGCTTCATTTGCTGCTAGCAATACATCACATTTTAGATAAGCAAGCTCACATAGAAGAAGCAAAGTATACACCAGGAGAAGGAGAGTTTCCGCACAGATAAGATCCTTAAATTATATTGCATACATTTGTAGAGTAAAGCATCCCAATATCAACATTAATTCGTATCTAACATTTTAATAGGAGTTTACTGAATATAATTAATATAATGACGTTGTTGGCTCCCTAGAGTCAAGAGTCAGAGAACAATGTATCTAAACACATGAAGAGAAAAGAAGACTGTTATTGTTGGGGTACTTCTTTTCATTAAAATAATATTTTATTGAAATGCATTGAAATTTCAATTCTGTCTAATCCTTTCCGACGGAGAGGATCCGACAGTTCATTATTCAATTTGGCATTTTTGACTACTTTTGTCCCGTTTTCACACATGCCAATCTCACTTTTTAAAGTTGAATTGGCATGGGCGAAAATGGGACAAAACAGGTGGATTGGCAGTATATTCTCCAATCCACCTGTTTTTCGACAATGTCTGAATTTCTGACAAGTAAAAAAAACGGCACTTACATTGAATAGGGCGAAATGAAATTCAGCCCTAAAAAACGGCGAAAAGTGCTGGGAAAAGTGTTGGGTTACATATATTCTTACAGGATTATATGTAACCCAACAAACAACACACAATCACGTGGAGAAATAATATATGCACACATTGAGTATTATTTTTGTATCAGCACTTGGATAGAGTAATTCACATACTCCCAGCGTGTCTAGGCGATGGAGCGCGTCTCTGCCGTGGGCGCGCGCGTCCAGGCAGACAGGGGCGCTGTCTGCACTAGGCGCGCCCGGGCGGGCGCGCCTAGTCACAGGCGGAGCCATGACTAGTGTGACTCCATCTGTATATGGATATACATACATTATACTACTACTGTATGAAGTGAATTTAATATTTCTCTTACGTCCTAGGGGATACTGGGAATCCATTTAGTACCATGGGGTATAGACTGATAATGTCAAATATTACCTTTAAACATAAAGCTATATACTAATACCGTGGAGCCGTTATGGCCGCTAGACCACGCGCACGTGCTACGCACTTTGCACGCTATTTGCGTACAGAGTACGTACACTCAGTATGGAATACACACAGCGAACGCGCACACAGTCGATAACCCTTTAAACCTTAAACACAGATAATTATGCTTACACTCTAAACCTTAATAACTAAGTACTGTAATGATGTAACGATTAAAACCTTTAACAATGTTATACTGTATGAGCGATTAAGATGCTAAGAGAGCCCTTTGCGTAGGAGTGAAAACACAAGACCTAATTTGGATTTAAAAACCTCAACAGCTCTAACCCTGTCGTGGATGGTTTAGAGAAAAGGGGAAAAACACAATACAAGTTATACACTACAAACTAACATCAAAATCTAACACAATAACAGAGAAATAGCGAACAATCGCAAACAAGAGTGAACAAATGAGAACATAAATGGCGAACAAAATGGCTACAGAGAAATATACATACGTGGGGATGATTCGCAAGCGCGTCCTGGATCAAGCCCTCGGCATTCAGAGAGAGAAAGCCTTCAGAGAGAGTGAGTGACTGGCCAGGCAATGGTGGTCTTTATATACACAACATACATTCACAATACAATGGTCCCTATAATCTCATTGTTCATTGGACACAGGAATGTGTCTCCGCATTATAGCAAAGGTCATAGGTGGATTTGAACAGGTGGGCTGTGTCTTTCTCCAACCGCTCAGGTAGGAGGTATCCTCAGGATTCCCACCGCATGTGTAATAAACAGCAAATACAATTAATGTCCATAATCTACTTTTGCACATAACTATACGCAGGAGCGAGCGATCCTTTCCTAACCAACACCGAAATGTTACCCATAAAATACCCTACAGTTGGATACTAGACACCACCGTTCAACCTTTATCTGACCCTTCTTATCATGCAAAGAGGAATCTCTCTGTCCAGGAACCGTTTAAACTAAACATACTCGCTGACATTGTCTAGGGGAATATTATCTACAATATACGCTATTTGGGTTAAATATGCTACTATCGAGTCGCACGCTACATGCTCACAAACTCTACAGTAAATGCGCATACAACGCGCGTGATCGCCGGAGCGATCTTACGCAAATTGCGGATATGTGCATGCACGGTAGACTGAGTGTGCACGCGCAGCAGGCATGTGCATGGGGTTAGTACAAGGCATATGAATCATGATATTTTTGACTTTGACAGTCCACCCTTTGGCAGTCAATAACTGCCACTTATCTAAACAATTAAGCAGAAAAATACATTATACCATGAAATACCTATATATGATTGGGAGGAGAGGAGAAGGTGGGAAATGTATGACCTAGTGGGATAGTAAAAGCATGTGTGTATGAAATTCATGTTTGAGGGGTCATGTATCATCGTGCCGTACATGTTCTAAAATAAGCTTCGAGGTATTGCGAAGTATACATTGAATCCTTCTTATCCCGTATTAAGGGTCTGTAAGTGGGCTAACAAACTCTACCAAGCTCTTTTCGGCTTTAGTTCCAACAAATGGGGTGCACATTAGTTGATGATACATGAAGGGGGAAAATATGTGAGTGCTAATATATGTGCCTATATTACCTGTCGACTATGTGTGTCACTACCTGAAGATCGTAGAGATGAAGATAAGAAACATGCGTTATAAATGCATTCGTATGATAATGTATGTGATTGTCCTTGGATGTCTTGTTGAAGTCTTGTCCGGATTGCTGTATCTTTGCTGTAAGTGGCAAGCAAAGTTTTTCAAGTATCCATAGAAAGTTAAAGTCTCTAAAAGTTCATCAAATGTCTGTGAAAAAGTTCATCAATGGTCTGTATAAAGGGTCATCAAAATCTTCTTCCGAGTGGATGTCTTTTTACCTTGGAGAAAAACAAAGGAGAAACGGGTGAAAGAAACGGACTGTGGAATCACATTTTATCACAGCATTGTCTCGATTGATGGGTCATAAATTAAACCAGTTGTTGTTACAATACCCTCGCTCCTCAAACTCATCAATTTGGTACTGCGCTCGCAATGTATTAAAATCCGAACACATCTGAATATCAAACCAGTCATTATGACAACTCCTAGGATACATAAGAGAAATTTCCCTACAGTAACGATAACATTTTGAGCCCATTCTCCTAAACCTGAGAACCAATTGCGTTGGTTCAACCATGAAACCCAGCCGGTCAGTTCATTACTCACAGAAGTAAGGGTAAGGTTGTGCCTCCTTCGGAACTCCCACTTCAATTGCAAGATATCGTCCATCTTTTGATCTATGACCTCGGTTGGGTCCTCAGTGCTGTTTGTGATATATGTACAGCACTTCACACCATACTGAGTTGCTAGGGTGACACAATACCCGCCTGTCACCGCTGTGATGTAATTGAGAACCATCCTGTGCTGGATCAGTTCCGTTTTGTAAGCTTGCAATTCTCTCCCAGTATACCTGAAGGTGTCATCATACATCTCGGTGATATTGTCTATCAGGTTCGCTAGCGCAGTTATATACCTAAAATTTATAACTCCTCTGGCGGTACGGGTGATATCTAGCGCGAGTAGGAATTGAATCCCGGTGGATTCGTGGATCAAATCAGAGGCTGCATGCTCTGTCCTATCTATAAGGTGTCTCTTTACAATGTGTTCGTAGTGAGTGTGAGTGTAAGGAGCTTGAGCATTGCGGTGAACATCTTTCATTTTATCATGGGTAATGGTCATTACTTCCGGCAACACTCTTCCAATGTAACACAATCCCTCTGAGTTTGGGGCAAGCCACTTATGAAATATGCATCATCGGGAAGGACATATGGGACAGAAAATGACATCACCATATTACAAACCTTCCAGGTGAAAAATCCTATCCCTAACTCTCTCATTTGTCTAGTACACGTATCAGGCTGTATGATATGCGCACAGAATCCTGGTGATACTTCTCCAACTCGCATGGTCCTACTTCCTAGAGTGTACCTACTGAAAATATCTCCCACCGTTGGCTATTTGGCGTATAAGCTCTGAGTCTATGGGCATTCTATCGGCTCTGTGTGAAAATGTCATGGTTCGGTTGTTCCAGGTCACTTCCCAATTCCCCGGCTTTCGGGGATTGGAAATATTAAAACATATTAAGGACCTATCCACATGATATTGGTGGAGCTTCAAACTAGGAGGCCTAGAAATATTAAATTTCTTGCCCACCGGTCTCCCACCCCTTAATTCAAGTACCTCATCTATCGTTAGAGCGTATGGCACTAGTCCTGACTTTCTATGACCTTGAGGTACTTGTGAGCACACCCAGCATTCCGTTTGGTTTAAAACCTTACCCACTAGTGAGTGATAGTCACTCAATGGATGTCGGTCCATGTTGATATTAAGGCTGGACTGACATCTCTGGATGCACCCGTCCTCAACTGTGTTTTCACAATTCCTACAGATACAATTCTCTTCAGCTAACAATCCTTCACAATGTCTCTTAGTACCAGATCGTTTTCTGATACTCGCCTTTGCTTGGTGATTGTGTTGCTCTCGGAATTCTACGAATCCATCCTTGTCATCAGAACCCATTCCAGATCCTTTCTCGACCTCTCTGGTACTCTCACCGAAACAGACTGCTCTGGTCAACAACAGGGTCAACAGGAAAACACAGAATGCAGTCTCTTGGGGCAAGTCCATCTTGCAGGAGGAGAAAGAAAGAGTTGTAATGGGGGTAAAGAAAATAATTAGGAGGGAAAGAAAACTTGGCGCGACAACCGCCTCTGATCTTGTAGTTCTCTGTGCTCAGGTGCCGTGACAACAGTCCTGCCTCTCAGCCTTCCTGGAACAGATACTTCAGTGATATGGTTTCCTCCACACTCTGCTCTTTATCACAGGCTTTCTCTGGGTCAGCGACCTTCTTACAGTGGGACGAGTGGACCCAAGTCTCTCTCTCGGCAACTTTCAATGCTGTCGTGCTGGTCAGTAAGACTTGGTACTGTCCTTCCCAACGGTCAATCAGGCAACCTGAGCGTAAAAAATTCCGAATCATTACATAATCCCCAGGTTCAATGTCATGACAATTACTGTCCGGCAGATCAGGAATCATTAGCTTTAGATTGCTGTTTTGATTCCTCAACTGCTTGCTCATCTTAACCAAATACTTTACAGTTACTTCATTGTTACATTTCAAATCATCCTGGGGGTCAATCATTACATGGGGTTGTCGGCCAAAAAGAATCTCAAAGGGGGACAGATTAAGAGGGGACCTGGGAGTGGTTCTGATGCTGTACAATACAAGTGGCAAAGCTTCTGGCCACAACAATCCAGTTTCAGCCATTACTTTGCTCAACTTGTTCTTAATAGTGCTGTTTACTCTTTCCACTTTCGCACTCGCCTGTGGGCGGTACGGAGTATGCAGCTTACTATTCCCATTAATTTGCACATTACCTGAAAGACTTCACCTGTGAAATGGGTACCCCTATCACTTTCAATTATCTTAGGGATACCATACCTACACACAAATTCCTGCACAATTTTCTTTGCAGTAAACAGCAGTATTTGTGGCAGCGGGGAACGCTTCAACCCAATTTGAAAACACATCAATACAAACCAATACATACTTTAAATTTCTACAAGGTGGCAATTGTATGAAATCAATTTGTATTACCTGAAAAGGGCCGTCCGTTGGCAGGATATGGGATGGTTCTGTTGGTATCGCCTTTTCAATATTCTTCCTCAAGCAGGTGAGGCATGTCATTGCTCTCTTACCTGCATGAGAAGAAAATCCTGGCGCGCCCCAGTAGGCTCTTACCAACTTGCACATACCTTCTTTGCCTAGATGAGTCAGACCATGTGCCGCCTCAGCTAAACTTGGAAGGTATGCTCTGGGTGCCACTGGCTTACCCTGTCCAGAGTCCTGAGGACTCCTGGCCATATCCTTTTGACCTCCAGACTGCCTTTTCCTGTGGGGAACACAAATTTTGCATTTCACTCAATTTCTGTGTGTTGACGGTATCGAATACCATCAGTTGTGTGATGTCTGTCTGTATGGGGGTACAAGCTGCTGATTTAGCAGCTTCGTCTGCCCGGCTGTTACCAAGTGACACTGGGTCTTGGCTGTATGTGTGGGCTTTACACTTGATAACAGCCACTCTGTCAGGTTCCTGTATCGCTGCTAGAAGTCTTTTGATGTGGGTTGCATGTGCCACGGGTGTGCCAGCTGCCGTCATGAAATTTCTGAGGTGCCATAGGGCCCCGAAATCATGTACTACTCCAAAGGCATACCTAGAATCCGTGTAGATATTGGCTGACTTGCCTTTAGCCAATTCACACGCTCTGGTTAGGGTGACCAGTTCAGCAACTTGTGCTGAGTGAGGTGGGCCCAGGGGTCCTGCTTCTATGGTACCTTTGTCATCTACGACTGCGTATCCAGTATACAAGTCTCCCAAGTCCGTCTGTCTATGGCAACTACCGTCAGTGTAAAAAGTAAAATCTACACCTTCCAGTGGGTTGTCACTGATGTCGGGCCTTGCAGTGAAATTTTGGGTCAAATATTCCATACAATCATGTGTGTCAGTGTCTGTACTAAATCCTCCTTCACCATCACTCTCATCCCCCACCCTTTGCGCCTGTCCAGGCACACCTGGGAGATACGTTGCATGATTTAATGTGCTGCATCTCCTTATGGTGATGTTTACAGGGGCCATTAGTGCTAATTCCCCCCTTGTAAACCGTGCAGATGAGACGTGTCTGGTTTGGGCAGAATTCAGTAAGGCTGACACTGCATGAGGTGTATGGATGGTCAGGTTGTGCCCTAACACTACATCTTCGCTTTTACTCACTAACAATGCTATCGCTGCAACACTTCGCAAGCATGTGGGGAGAGATCGTGCTATGGTGTCTAGCTGAGCGCTGTAGTAGGCTACCGGCCTGCTGGCATCACCATGTTTCTGGGTTAAAACACCTGCCGCACACCCAGCACTTTCCGTACCGTACAGTTCAAAGGGTTTCCCATAATCTGGCATACCTAGTGCTGGTGCCTGCGATAGGCACTGTTTGAGTCTCTCAAATGCCAGTTCGGACTCATCTGTGTGCGAAATCCGATCTGGTTTGTTTGATGAGACCAACTCTTGCAAAGGTAAGGCTAGTATGGAAAACCCTGGGATCCAGTTGCGGCAGTACCCACACATTCCTAGGAAAGTGCGAATCTGTTGCTGGGTTTGTGGCAGAGTCATGTCGCGAATCGCCTGTATTCTATCAGCGGTGAGGTGTCTCAGTCCTTGTGTCAAGCAATGTCCCAAATATTTTACCTTGGTCTGGCATAACTGTAACTTATCCTTTGAAACCTTGTGTCCCGTATCAGAAAGATGAAACAAAAGCTGTTTCGTATCTCTCAAGGACGATTCGAGTGAATCAGAACACAGCAGTAAGTCATCTACATACTGTATTAATACTGATCCGCTCTCAGGTTGAAAGGATTGTAAACAATCATGCAAAGCCTGTGAGAAAATACTTGGGGTGTCAATGAAACCTTGTGGTAAGCGAGTCCAGGTGTACTGTACTCCTCTGTATGTGAATGCAAACAAGTATTGGCTGTCAGGGTGCAGAGGGACCGAAAAGAAAGCGGAGCAGAGGTTAATAACAGTGAAAAATTTCGCAGTGGGAGGGATTTGCATAAGGATGACAGCTGGATTTTGCACTACAGGGAATTGGCTCTCAACTATTTTGTTGATCCCCCTTAGATCCTGCACTAGCCTGTAACCCCACCCCCAACTCTTTTTCACAGGGAAGATGGGACTATTGGCAGTGCTGGGCGTCCTAACCAGAATACCCTGTTGTAGCAAGCGCTCTATTACTGGGTAAACTCCTAACTCCACCTCTGGCTTCAGAGGATACTGTGGGATTTTTGGAGCTATCCTACCATCTTTTACTTGAACTACTACAGGAGCTACATTTGCCATTAATCCAGTGTCTTGTCCATCCTTGGTCCAAAGTGACTCCGGTATCTGGGAAATCATTTCCTCTACCTTGGATGGACACCTATCTGTAACAGCAGTGTGTGACATTAACCTTTGTGGGGAGTCTAGCATATCCTGCACTTCCTGAGCGTGATTCTCGGGTATATCTAAGAAAACACCTCCAGGAGTACAATATATGACACACCCCATTTTACACAGTAAATCTCTCCCAAGTAGATTAGTCGGAGCCGATGCAGCTAGCAAAAAGGAGTGCTTGGTCTGCAAAGGCCCTATCGTAATCTCTGCTGGTTTACTTAAAGGGTAGTGTTGTACTACTCCTGTTACTCCCATGGCTGGAATTGTTTTACCAGTGGTCTTCATACCCACCGTTGAATTTAACACTGACTTGGCCGCCCCCGTATCTACAAGGAAAGGTAGTGATCTACCAGTTACATCAATTGTGACCTCGGGTTCACTTCCAAGGCTCGCAATTAATTTCACTGGCTGCAGACTACAGGTGTGGCCCCACCCCTATTGTATGTGGTGACCTCCCTGCAGCGCGCTGGCAGCTACAACATGTGAAGGGGGTAACTGGGAATTTTAGAGACCTGCCAGTCTTTCTTAGGTGGGTACCTCTTTGTCTCCTCTGAATGTGGTTCATAACTTCTCCTCTGCGGTCCCTGATCCCAATTACGTGTGTCATGCTGTTGTCTAGGGGGTTGATATACCTTATGTGGGTTTCCATAGGTGCAGTTTCGTGCAAAATGTCCCTCTCTCTGACAGTTATAACATTTTACCACATACGACTTACCGTCAGGGGTCTGGGGCTTAGGCTGAGGTGGCCTTGTTGTAAGGGCCTGTATACTCACTGCCATTAGCTTATCGCCCTGTGACTCCCTGTGTCTAATGATGTTCCGATCATGCCCGACAGCGGTCTCTCTCAAAGCAGCCACTGACATACCTCTCCAGTTAGGTTGAGTGGTCTGTACCCTTGTTCTCAACACTTCCTTTAAACCGTCCATTAATACAGAAACTGCTACTTCCCTATGGTGCACATTTTCCTCAATGTCTACAATTCCAGTGTATCTAGCCATTTCCTCTAATGCCCTGTGGAAATAGTCAGAAGCAGTTTCTCCTTCTTTTTGTCTAATGGAGAAAATTTTGTTCCATTTGACAACAGTTGGGAAATATACTCCTAACTGCAGATTGATCTGTTTAACATTTTCCTGATTGTATGCATCAGTGAGAGGTTTCTCTTCATCTAACTTACAATCAGTAATGAATTTCAAAGGGTCAATATTAGAGGGCAAACATGCCCGCAGTACTGTCCGCCAATCTTTGTTAGTGGGTTCGGCGGCGTTACCTAGTTCTTTAACGAACCTTTGGCATGCGGCTAGATCTTTCCTGGGATCAGGAAATTCAGACATAATTGTCCTTAATTCTGTCCGGGACCAGGGGCAATGCATTGCAATGTTCCTGACGGGAGTGACTCCCAGAGCGTCAGTGTTTCCATTTGGGACTGCGATCACCCTGACAGGATTAAGTTCAATCACATCACTCTGTGTTTCTTCTACAATGTGGGGTGTAATTGTTTCTGCATAATGTACAGTTCCGTACTTACCCATGGACACGACCTCACCTATCCCTCCACTAGTGGCCTTCGCTACTCCTCTTACTGGTTGGGCCGTGCCCACTGTAGTCTCTTGTATGGTGGCTGCTAAAGAGAGTGCTGATATCGTTGTGGGCTCATCTTCCTGGTCGCAGTCCTGAGAGAAGTTTAGGATGGGGTATAACTTACACGGGTTAGCATTAGCATCAATACACTTATCTACCTTACTCTTATCCTTAATACATTTATTAAGTGCACTTTTATCATATACCAGTATGCCATTCTCTGTAACCATTTTCTCTCCTGTTATGTATGGTGGTGGTGGTGCTGTAGCTATCAGTTTTCTGATAGGGTTGGAACCAGCTGCTTGAGCTAATCCCCTTTGTATCTCACCTTCCTGTTGCCATAACTGTAAATAATCATAATGTCTTATCCGTTGCTTTCCGTTGCTTTTATCAGACATATCCTTCTCCTTAAATTTTGCAAAACCTCAGGATTAAAACTGCCTACCCTAGGGAACTGTTCCCCATTGTTCACAGTCATACGTTCCCACTCATTGCACAAAACCTCTGCATGTGATCCATATTTCTCACACATTATGTACATCGCCGACCCTTTGGGCCGACAAATATCAACGTGAACCCTTGCTGATCGTCCCCTACTTGAGCAACTGGCCCCCATTCTTTGCAGGTATTGCCTTCTCAGCGAACCCTTACAAAAACCAACTTACTCAGTGGTAAGGCGACGGTGAAAGTTCTCCGAGCGCTTTCACCCACTCACGCCCCTATTGGCCAATACACCAAACACTGTGTCCAGTGCCGGTAGTACCCAATCTCTGGTTCTTTTGTAACCTCTATTTACTGAGAGCGTGTGGGAGTATGCTACCCCTCCCAGTAAATATCAGTTGTTGGAGATTTCCTGAGTGAACAGCGAAACTCCCTTAAAATAAAAAAAACCTACACAAATCACGTTTACCTGTACAATTAGCGTCTATGATCCCACAGCAACTTTAGTGGGTATCAAGGTGAAGTAACTAATGTACACAGTAGCGTGCGGTCCAGTCGCACTGCATATAAGTATCTATTACTTATCCGCTTTACGACCAACGGAATCGGTTGTTTAGGCTGCGAAACCTCAGCCGGATCGTATTCTCAATACGGGCCTATATGGGTACTACGCAAACCCCCGGGGCTGCGCTCACTACCTCTGACCTTTCTCAAGTCAGGGTTTTCAGAACTTCATTACTTACCTTAAATGGATTTCTGACTTTCGCCGACCTTTGGTCTGCTGTAATACTAATTGCTCCTTTATACCTTATACAATGTTAACGTGAGATAGCCACTCCCACGCCACCAAGTGTCCACTCTCCGACAGGATCCCGAATTATGGGTTCACAAAAAATAAAACCTTTATTTTTACACTCACTCCTGCTCAGTCATATACACTTTGAT
This sequence comes from Pseudophryne corroboree, assembly GCF_028390025.1. Taxonomy (NCBI): domain Eukaryota; kingdom Metazoa; phylum Chordata; class Amphibia; order Anura; family Myobatrachidae; genus Pseudophryne; species Pseudophryne corroboree. Next base: position 656,874,400 of record NC_086445.1, on the reverse strand, counting down.
TTTTCTGTACAGAAAATTACTTTCATTCAGGTGAAACAGGCTAATCCCAGAGGTGATGCAACAAGAGGAGGATCTTTTAAACTAAAATTTTGGAAACTGAACAAATTTGTGCTATTATCTCGTGGACTAAAACCATGTTATCGTGTGATTTGTATTTACCTTTGCGTTGCGTACGCAATCTCGCACGTGGTCCGGATATGCCCACAGTAACACAAATAACACGCTTCTATAAATGCAAACGATATTTAACTATAATCACTTACCAAGCACCGCACAGTATCTCCTGTATAAACCTTTATAACTGGGTCAGGCTGTGTGCGTGTTTTTACAATTACTCCCTTAAGTATTACTTTTTACTTTTAACTAAATAGCAACAAATTTTCCCAGCACGTGATCAATGCTAATGGCAAACAGAAAGGTAGATATGCGAAAATACACAGATAAAATACAAATGCGTGCGTGTGTTGCGTGTGCTGCGTGCGCAGTTGAAACCAAACAGAAATTTAAACAGATTTAAAAACCAATACAAACAATAGCTTTGCGTTCTTACCTTTCGGATCCGGATCCCACCAGCATCCCTACAAACCAAGCGGAGCAGACGCTTATCTTATCAGCACTACTGTATCCCCGACCACCAAACGGCTAACAGGGGATACTACCTTCCCTCCCTTTGCTGATAGATAAAAGTCTGCCTTGTCCTGCTAGGCTGCGGATAAAAGGAGGACCGGACGAGCCCTCAATTGATAATGTCAAATATTACCTTTAAACATAAAGCTATATACTAATACCATGGAGCCGTTATGGCCGCTAGACCACGCGCACGTGCTACGCACTTTGCACGCTATTTGCGTACAGAGTACCGTACGTGGTACGCACTTGGCGTACACACGCTGCGCTGAGTGTATGGAATACACACAGCGAGCGCACACACAGTCGATAACCCTTTAAACCTTAAACACAGATAATTATGATTACACTCTAAACCTTAATAACCAAGTACTGTAATGATGTAACGATTAAAACCTTTAACAATGTTATACTGTATGAGCGATTAAGATGCTAAGAGAGCCCTTTGCGTAGGAGTGAAAACACAAGACCTGATTTGGATTTAAAAACCACAACCGCTCTAACCCTGTCGTGGATGGTTTAGAGAAAAGGGGAAAAACACAATACAAGTTATACACTACAAACTAACATCAAAATCTAACACAATAACAGAGAAATAGCGAACAATCGCAAACAAGAGTGAACAAATGAGAACATAAATGGCGAACAAAATGGATAACAAAATGGCTACAGAGAAAAATACATACGTGGGGATGATTCGCAAGCGCGTCCTGGATCCAGCCCTCAGCATTCAGAGAGAGAAAGCCTTCAGAGAGAGTGAGTGACTGGCCAGGCAATGGTGGTCTTTATATACACAACATACATTCACAATACAATGGTTCCTATAACCTCATTGTTCATTGGACACAGGAATGTGTCTCCGCATTATAGCAAAGGTCATAGGTGGATTTGAACAGGTGGGCTGTGTCTTTCTCCAACCGCTCAGATGGGAGGTATCCTCAGGGTTCCCACCGCATGTGTAATAAACAGCAAATACAATTAATGTCCATAATCTACTTTTGCACATAACTATACGCAGGAGCGAGCGATCCTTTCCTAACCAACACCGAAATGTTACCCATAAAATACCCTACAGTTGGATACTAGACACCACCGTTCAACCTTTATCTGACCCTTCCTATCATGCAAAGAGGAATCTCTCTGTCCAGGAACCGTTTAAACTAAACATACTCGCTGACATTGTCTAGGGGAATATTATCTACAATATACGCTATTTGGGTTAAATATGCTACTATCGAGTCGCACGCTACATGCTCACAAACTCTACAGTAAATGCGCATACAACGCGCGTGATCGCCGGAGCGATCTTACGCAAATTGCGGATATGTGCACGCACGGTAGACTGAGTGTGCACGCGCAGAGGGCATGTGCATGGGGTTAGTACAAGGCATATGAATCATGATATTTTTCGACTTTGACAAGACCTGGGTCTTCTAGGAGCCTTGGGCACTTTAAGAATTTGATAGTGCGTGCTGGCTCCACCCTCTATGCCCCTCCTAACAGGCTCAGTTTAGAAAATGTGCCCGGAGGAGCCAGTCACGTCTCTGGAAGCTCCTGAAGAGTTTTCTACATTTATTTTATCTGTTTGTTATTTTCAGGCAGGACGTGGGACTTAGGGGAGGGAACGTTCCAACCTCTTGCAGGGTTAATGGTCCCCTTCCCCGCTGACAGGACACTAGCTCCTGAGGAAACGATTTGGAATCCCCACCATGGCGAGCGTACATTCCCGCAGCACACCGCCACCGATAACCGAGCCAGAAGAAAGAAGAGTGGTGAGTACTAAGCCGGCGTACCAGTTAGCGGGTCGCCGGCCATTATGGCGGCATGAGGGTACCGAGACAAACTGCTTCTTCATGGGGCGGCTGGGTCTCTAGACTCAGTACACAGTGCAGACACTCAGCTTCTGAGGGGGCGAACTAAGTCTCAGTACACTATATGTGTACACCGTACCCAGGCTGGCATTACAGACTTAAAAGAGGTGCTGACTCAATTTTAGGCACAAAATTACGTCAGCCAGTATAAAAAAGAGCGGGAAGACAGGGCATCATTGAAGGGGCGGGGCTAAACTATAAGCGGATCCAGAAGCTCACCAGCACCATTTTCCCTCTGCATCGAACACAGATGCTGACTGACAGGAACGCGCAGCTCCTCTGGAGAGACTCCAGATTACCCCCGGGGGTCATAGCAGGGGGGGAGCGATTATTAGTGTACTGAGTCCCTAATCTAGGTACTTAATCTGCGACCAGGCTAAGCTTGGCATTAGTGGTAAGTGCACCGTGTGCTGGCTCCATGCTATCTCTGTGTCTCCCTGGAAGGGCTCTTTGTGGGTTAATTGTGCATTTATCCTTTTCCCGTGTGTGTGTGTGTCACTGTCACAGTATGTCAGGCAAAGAGTGTGCTTCATGTAAAGCACAGTGTTCCTCTTCTCCAGGGGGTTCACTACTACGTACTCAGTGAAGTGTACCTTCCCAGGCTAGCGGGGCAGAGCCAGCATGGCTGGACTCCATTAAGGGAATGATTTCCAATATTTCTACTAAATTGTCCCGCAATGAGAGACACAATCGATGACTGAGTTTATGAAAAGAGACTCAGTACCCAAACCAATGTCTCAGTCCCCTGCCATTTGTACGCAAAAACGTACTTTGGCCTATATCCTGCAGTTTGACGCTGATGATGAAGGGTCAGACATGGAGAAGGGGGGAGTTGGACTCAGAGGTGGAGGAGGCTACACTGTCACAGGGAATAGAGGCTCTCATAGAGGCTATCAGAGAAGTTCTGCATATTCCTGATAAGGTGACAGAGGAGAGCGATGAATCTTATTTTGTGTCAAAGGAACTAAGGGGGTAATTCCAAGTTGATCGCAGCAGGATTTGTGTTAGCAGTTGGGCAAAACCATGTGCACTGCAGGGGAGGCAGATATAACATGTGCAGAAAGAGTTAGATTTGGGTGGGTTATTTTATTTCTGTGCAGGGTAAATACTGGCTGCTTTATTTTTACACTGCAAATTAGATTGCAGATTGAACACACCACACCTAAATCTAACTCTCTCTGCACATGTTAAATCTGCCTCCCCTGCAGTGCACATGGGCCCTCATTCCGAGTTGATCGGTCGGTATTTTTCATCGCATCGCAATGAAAATCCGCTTAGTACGCATGCGCAATATTCGCACTGCGACTGCGCCAAGTAATTTAACAATGAAGATAGTATTTTTACTCACGGCTTTTTCATCGCTCCGGCGATCGTAATGTGATTGACAGGAAATGGGTGTTACTGGGCGGAAACACGGCGTTTTAGGGGCGTGTGGATGAAAACGCTACCGTTTCCGGAAAAAACGCAGGAGTGGCTGGAGAAACGGAGGAGTGTCTGGGCGAACGCTGGGTGTGTTTGTGACGTCAAACCAGGAACGACAAGCACTGAACTGATCGCACAGGCAGAGTAAGTCTGAAGCTACTCTGAAACTGCTAAGTAGTTTGTAATCGCAATATTGCGAATACATCGGTCGCAATTTTAAGAAGCTAAGATACACTCCCAGTAGGCGTAGGCTTAGCGTGTGTAACTCTGCTAAATTCGCCTTGCGACCGATCAACTCGGAATGAGGGCCATGGTTTTGCCCAACTGCTAACAGAAATCCTGCTGCGATCAACTTGGAATTACCCCCTAAATACCCTGTTTGAAGAACCGTGGGTTAATCTTGATAGGAAATTTCAAATCCCTGAAAGGTTGCTATCATCTTTTCCTTTTCCTCCCTAGGATAGGGAAAAATGGGAAAATCCACTGATAGTGGATGCATCAGTATCCAGGCTGTCCCAAAAAACTGTATTGCCTGTCTCGGGTGCAGCCTCCCTGAAAGACATGGTTGATCGTAGAATTGAGACCACACTCAAATCTTTGTATACAGCTGCTGAGGTGGCCCAGAGACCCACTATAGCATGTGACCACCATCGGACTCTAAACTTCAGCGGTGAGTTCAGTACACCTTTTGTTCACACCGGTTCCAGCCGTTATTCTCTGCAGTACTGCCAAGTACCACTTCAACTTCTGTGCTCCTGTGTTTACCCCAGCCTCTGTGCATCATCTGCTGGGCAGTACCTGCTCGTTCTTTACCTCAGCGGTTAGCTGTGGCATACGGACTTTCCAACTCCAGATTTGGCAAGGACTTTAACATCTTGTTCTGCAAAGCCACAGCACGTATTACCCCTGCGTTTCTAGAAACTGTACTGTATATATCTCTGCAAGTCTACTGTTGAAGTCATTACATAACCAAGGTGTCTAAACTGTGTTCAATAAACTGACTTTCATTTTTATAATTCCGTTGTCGTCACACCTTCGGGCAGTTGGTACTAGATCTCCTGTATGTCTTGGAACCCTATTCTACCTTCACGGTTCACTTACACTCCAGCCCCTGCAACTGAGGCCTCCCCAGGTCAGCCCCAGCCCTCAGTTGTGACACAGGTAAGTCCACATATCTTCCTTCTGCAGCTCCCCCAGCCAGGAAGGCTTACTCAAGTTCCAATTTACAGTCCTTTCGTACGGCCAAGATTAAGGGCAAAACCAGAGGTTCTTCTACAGCCACCATAGGCACTAGAGGTAAACCACGCAAACCAGCAACTGCCGGTTCTCAGGAACAGAGCTCAAGCTCTGCTTCCTCAAAGCCTTCAGCATGACGGTGGACCGCAATGCTTGGAGGACTGGCGGTTGGGAGTCCGACTAAAATTCTTCAGTCACATTCGGACAAGTTCGTGCCAGGATCCCTGGGTCACAGATCTTATTTCCCAGGGCTATAGACTGGAGTTCCAGGAGCTCCCATCTCACATATTCTTCAAATCGGGCTTACCAGTTTCGCAAGCGGCAAGTATAACGTTACAGGACGCCATTCAAAAACTGGTACAGATTCAGGTCATTGTTCCAGTTCCATCTCATCTGCAAACAAGGGGTATTATTCCAACTTGTTTGTAGTACCGAAACCGGACAGTTCGGTAAGACCCATTTTGAACCTCAAGTCATTGAACCCGTACTTATGAGTGTTCAAATTCAAGATGGAGTCTCTGAGAGCCATGATCTCAGGTCTGGAGGATGGGGAATTCCTAGTGTCTCTGGATATCAAGAATGCGTACCTTCACATTCCGATCTGGCCGCCTCATCAGGCTTATCTTTGCATTGCAGGACTGTCACTACCAGTTCCAGGCCCTTCCATTTGGTCTCTCCACGGCACCGAGAGTTTTCATCAAAGTGATGGCAGAGATGATGTTTCTACTCTGTAAACAGGGAGTGAACATGATTCCGTACCTTACGATCCGTACAATCTTCTGATAAAGGCATCATCCAGGGAGCGGTTGTTGGATGGCATTGGCCTCTCAACCAGACTACTCCTGTATCACAGGTGGATTCTGAACTTACCAAAATCTCACCTGGAACCGACGCAGAGGCTTCCTTTCCTGGGAATGATACTCAACACAGAGTGTCAGAGAGTGTTCCTTCCCTTGGAGAAGGCTATGGTAATCCAGTCGATGGTTCGGGCTGTCCTGAAGCCAACCCGGATCTCGGTTCATCTGTACATTTGCATTCTGGGGAAAATGGTGGCCTCTTACGGGGCGCTTTAGTACAGAAGGTTTCATGCGAGGCTCTTCCAGCTGGATCTGTTGGACAAATGGTCTGGATCGTGTCTTCACATGCACCGTAGGATCCGTCTGTCTCCAAGAGCCAGGATCTCCCTTCTGTGGTGGCTACAGACTTCTCACCTAGTCGGAGGTCGGGATTCAGAATTGGATTCTGCTAACCACAGACGCAAGCCTTAGAGGTTGGGGAGAAATCACCAAGGGGGTGCAGTTTCAAGAAAGATGGTCAGGTCGGGAAGTTGTCCTTCCAATAAACATCCTGCATCTCGAGGCAATCTGCAATGCCCTTCTGCAGGCCTCATCTCTACTTCGGAATCAGGCCATTCAAGTCCAGTTGGACAATGTTACTGCGGTAACGTACATAAACCGACAGGGAGGAACGAAAAGCAGAGCAGCAATGTCAGAGGTGTCAAGAATTTTCCACTGGGCAGAAAAACACGCCGTGGCGTTGTCAGCGGTCTTCATTCCGGGAGTAGACAACTGAGAAGCAGACTTCCTCAGCAGACATAACCTGCACCCAGGGGAGTGTGGCCTTCCGGTGGTTGACATGTCGGTGTGGATATCCACAGATCGACATGATGGCCTCTCGACTCAACAAGAAGCTCAAGCAGTATTGTTCCATGTCAAGGAGTGGCGGTAGACGCTCTGACAACTCCGTGGGTCTACCAGCTGGTGTACATGTTTCCTCCATTTCCTCTGATCCCAAGAATTCTAAAGAGAATAAAAAGGGAAAGGTTTCAAGCAATACTCATTGCTCCGGACTGGCCGCGAAGGGCATGGTACGCGGATCTTCTCGAGATGCATATCGAAGATCCGTGGCCTCTACCTCTTCGCCAGTATCTTCTGCAACAGGGCCCGTTCGTTTATCAGGACTTACCTCGGCTGCGTTTAACGACATGGAAGTTGAACGGCTGATTCTAGCCAGGAGTGGGATTCCTTGCAAGGTCATCACGACTATGATCCAGACCAGGAAGGGGGTAACGTCTAAACATTACCACCGTATATAGAAGAAGTATGTCTCTTGGTGTGAAAGCAGACAATATTCTATGGTGGAGTTTCATCTGGGACCTCTACTTTTTTGCAGTCGGGAGTGAATGTGGGCCTACAGTATGTCTAAACTCCATTAAGTCCAGATTTCGGCCTTGTCTATTTACTTCCAGAAACAATTGTCTTCTTTCCCTGAGATCCAGACGTTCTTGAATGGTGTTTTGCACATCCAGCCTCCCTTTGTGCCTCCCACGGCACCTTAGGATATCAATTTGGTACTGCACTTCTTTGAATCGGACTGGTTTGAACCTTTAAATGAGGTGGATGTAAAGTCCCTTACGTGGAATACCATCACATTGCTGGCCCTGGATTCAGCAAGACAGGTGTCAGAGCTGGGGACATTGTCTTATAACAGCCCGACTTAATTTTCCATGAGGACAGAGCTGAACTCAGGACTTATCAGCAATATCTTCCTAAGGTGGTGTCCGCGTTTCACATCAACCAACCTATTGTGGTTCCGATTGTTACAGACACCTCTGCTACTTCAAAGTCTTTGGATGTTGTGAGGGCTTTGAAGGTGTACGTAAAGAGGACAGCTCATCACAGGAAATCGGACTCGCTGTTCGTTCTGTTCTGATCCCAATAAAATTGTGTGTCCTGCTTCAAAGCAGTCTATTGCACGCTGGATCAGGCTCACTATCCAGCATGCTTATTCCACGCCAGGATTGCCGGTTCCAAAATCTGTACAGGCCCACTCTACTAGGTCGGTGGGTTCTTCTTGGGCGGCTGCCCGGGGTGTCTCGGCTTTGCAGCTCTGCCGAGCAGCTACTTGGTCAGGTTCAAACACGTTTGCAAAGTTTTACAAGTTTGATACTTTGGCCTCTGAGGACCTTCAGCTTGATCAATCGGTTCTGCAGGAAACTCTGCACTCTCCAACCCGGTTTGGGAGCTTTGGTACTTCCCCATGGGACTCAATGGATTCCCAGTATCCCCTAGGACAGGCATGTCCAAACTGCAGCCCTCCAGCTGTTGAGAAACTACACATCCCAGCATGCCCTGACACAGCATTAGTATTTTCTGACAGCAAAACTGTGTCAGGGCATGCTGGGATGTATAGTTTCACAACAGCTGGAGGGCCATAGTTTGGACATGCCTGCCCTAGGACGTAAGAGAAAATAGGATTTTAATTACCTACTGGTAAATCCTTTTCTTGTTGTCCCTAGAGGATACTGGGCGCCCGCCCGGTGCTTCGTTCTTCCTGCACTTTTACTTAGTTAAGTATTCTGGTTCAGCTGTTGGTTAGCATGGCTTTCCTCTTGTTATGTGTGTTCTGGTTCGTAATCTCACCACTTTGCTTATCTATCCTTCTCTCAAAGTATGTCCATCTCCTCGGGCACAGTTTCCTAGACTGAGTCTAGTAGGAGGGGCATAGAGGATGGAGCCAGTGCACACTATCAAATTCTTCAAGTGCCCAAGGCTCCTAGTGGACCCGTCTATACCCCATGGTACTAAATGGATTCCCAGTATCGCCTACAGACTACGAGAAAAGGATTTACCGGTAGGTAATTAATTAAAATCCTGTTTTTCGCCTCATCAAGCTATGCAGCATATCAAATAAATAAATGCATATTATTTAAACACAGCCAGGTTACAGTGTGATTGCCAGGATACTAAACCATCGATATATGTGAATTAATCTAACCGAGGGCTTATATAAAAATACATTTTATACACACTTTCAAGACAGATTAACCAATCTGTTCCTAAATAGTTAAAGAAATATATATATATATATATATATACATATATGTGTGTGTGTGTGTGTGTGTGTATGTATGTATGTATGTGTATATATATATATATAAGTTAAACATTCTCAATGTGTGTATATATTTTCTCCATGTGATTGTTGGTGTGTTTGTTGGACTGACTATGTGTCACGAACCGATCACTCATCACTTCTTCTCCGTTGCCGGCGCGGTTACTCGCGGTGCTGTGCGGCCGTGTGGGGACGTGGCGTGGTCAGCGACAGAGGTGATGCATTTTCTGGGATCCGGGAGTGCGGGGACGAATTGGCCGAAGGCACCGCTGTGTGTCTGCAGTATAGGAGGTGGCCATTTTGGAGACCAAATGAGCACTTGTGAAACACCTGTGGGTAAGTGTTAGTCAATCCACTGCTGCCTTTAAGTAGGCTGGGATTATGTTACTCTGAGCCAGTGCTTTGTTGTTTCTACTCTATGCCTTAGCTCTGTGCTCTCTCCGTGATATCCTGTGTAGTTCCAGTGGTCCTGATATTGCCTCCGCTCCCAGGGGTCTGCCTGCAGCCTTCACCGCAAGAGAACCACCAGCTCCCTGCTGTGTTGTCGGTTAATAGCTCTCCAACTAGCAACAAGTGGATTTCCTGAGCCCTGTGAGAGGTTTCCCTGTTTCTTCAGTGACTGCCTGCTGTAATCACACAGTCTTTGGAAGTTCTACTTAATCCTGGTTCTCGTTCTCTCATCATCCAGTTTAACTCATTCCTCACCATTGTCATTTGCTGCAGCTTCACAACCTGCAAGTATTATTGTATCTTCATTGTTGCTTCATTCAAGGACAATTCATCACTGCCTTCCAGTTTAAGCTTCAGTACAAGTCTCTTCATTTATTCATTTATGTCTACAATATCCAGTTAACACTCCTTACAGTATGGCACCAATCATTGCTTCATTTGGACTACTCTTAATTCATTCTCAAGCCTGCTTAAACTCAGTTGTATGAACATTTCTTCAATGCATCTATAATACTGTTCCTGCTTGTCATTATGCCATCCATTGCAGTACGTCAGTTTACATACGATAACTAATGATTGTCATTTAACTCATTATTGGAATTGTTGTCCTTAATAAATATATGAAATGGAGCTTTCTTCGTCCTCCGTTTTCAGCATACTCCAGCACTTACACCTTTGGTTGGTCCAGGGTTAATGGATTCACAAAAACAGTAAGCACTGGCCCCATGGATTCGTAGAAGGCGGTGCTACGGCAAACATCCTTTCCCGTCTGGAAAATCAGGAGTCCATACAGACACAAATAGTTTAGTTTATGCAAACTATGGCAGATCGTCTGGAGGTTCTTCATACGACTATAAAGACACCACAAGTTCCAGCTCCAGTGGTCTCGGCTTCAGAAACGGTTTCTCCATTGACGGTGCCTGTGTCTCATCTGCAGTTACCTTCACCAAGTAAGTTTGTCAGAACCCTAAAGCTTCGCAGAGGATTTATGAACCAATGCGAGATCCAGTTCGAACTGTTGTCTGCTAGTTTTCCATTAGCCCATTATAAGATCGCATATATTATTGCCCTCCTGATCGGTCAGGCCTTGGAGTGGGCGTCACCACTGTGGGAGAGGGGAGATCCTATTCTCTCTAATTATAAAGAGTTTGTCTCATCCTTCCGGAAAATCTTCGATGAACCAGGTAGAACCACCTCTGCATCTTTGGAGGGTCTCCGTCTACGTCAAGGTTTACGTCCTGTTAGTCAATATATTATTCAGTTTCGCACATTGTCTTCAGAGTTAAACTGGAATGAGGAGGCCTTGGTCACGGCATTTTGGAATGGACTCTCAGAAAGAATCGTGGATGATTTAACCATTCGTGATGTGCCAACCAAGCTGGATGAATTAATTTCCATCTGCAATAAACTTGATCTACACTACAGAGAGCGATGTTTAGAGAAATACAAGGCCGAGCGATTTAGTCCGTGCTGTCATCCCAGACCTCAACAAGATTCCTCTTCATCTCAGTCTCCTGTGACGACAGAAGAGCCTATGCAGATCAGGCGCTCTCGCCTCACGGAGGAGGAACGAATTCGTCATCGACAGGGTAACCTCTGCATGTACTTCGGGTTCTCTGAACATTTCACTAAGTCTTGCAAACTCCGTCCGGGAAACTCTCGGTCCTAGCTTATTCAAGAGAGGTTAAGATAGGAGTTACTTTGGAATCACGTTCTGGGAAGGAGCCAACTTTGCCTTTTCGTTTAGAAGTTCCCAGTTCTACAGTTAACATTTCAGCTCTCTTAGATTCCGGTGCAGCCGAGAACTTCATCACCTCAGCCTTTGTCATACACTCTAAAGTTCAAACTGTGCCTCTGGAAGGAGTAGTTTCTGTAACAGCAGTGGATGGAAATCGAATTCCAGATTACTCATCGAAACGAAAGTTGGTGTGCTCCATTCCGAATAAATTCCCTTCCTCGTGTTTCCTAAAGCCTCTCATGATGTGATACTTGGATTACCTTGGCTGCAGAAACATAATCCACAATTCAGCTGGCAACTCATGGACATTCTTTCGTGCGGTGTATCTTGTACCAAGGACTGTTTAGCTGCAGTTAAACCCCTCCGGTCAGTCGGTGTTCCCGAGTTACCTTCAGTCTATCAATCCTTTGTGGATGTCTTCAGTAAACAAGCAGCTGACTCGCCCCCTCATCGCAAATGGGACTGTCCAATCGATTTGGTGCCAGGCAAAACACCTCCTAGGGGGGTGAATTTATCTGCTGTCCATTCCAGAGACTCAAGCTATGTCTGATTATATACAAGAGAATTTATCCAAAGGATTTATTAGACCATCTTCTTCACCTGCAGGAACCGGATTCTTCTTCGTTAAGAAGAATGACGGTGGCTTACAACCATGCATAGATTATCGCAGACTTAATGAGATCACTGTGAAGAACAGGTACCCACTGCCGTTAATTCCAGAATTATTCGACCGGGTAAAGGGAGCTACAGTGTTTACGAAATTAGATCTTCGTGGTGCCTACAATTTCATTTGTATCCGTGCAGGGGATGAATGGAAGACTGCCTTTAATACCCGGAATGGGCATTACGAATATCTTGTAATGCCTTTTGGTCTTTATAATGCTCCTGTATTTTTCAAAAGCTATGTGAATGAAGTTGGAGAAGTGTACATTTGAAGTATCTTCTATACTGTTCCTTGGATATATCATTTCTGGAACAGAGCTATGTATGGATCCTGTAAATGTACAAGCTATCCGAGACTGGTCCACTCCTACGACTCTCAAGGGGATTTAGCGATTCCATGGCTTTGCTAATTTTTATAGGAAATTAATTAAGAATTACTCTACGTTGGCCGCTCCCATCACAGCCCTGACTCGCAAGGGAGCAAATCCTACGAACTGGTCTTCTGAAGCAATCAAAGCCTTCTCCGATTTGAAGCAAGCTTTTGTATCAGCTTCCATTCTTCGACAGCCAGATTTAAACCGTCCCTTTCTAGTGGAGGTAGAAGCATCTACGGAAGCAGTGGGACCTGTGTTGTCAGAAGTCTTTGAAGATAAAATATACATTATGGTAAGAACTTAATGTTGATAACGGTATTTCTCCTAAGTCCACAGGATAACAATGGGGTATGATGGAGCGACAGCGGATTGGCACCAAATGATCACAAGCTTTCAGTCCTCCCAGGATGCAACGGTCTCGTCCATAAATCCCCGCCCACTGGCTCAGGCAAATCAGTTGTATTCCAAAGCATTTAGGCAGGAGCATCATGTAGAGCCCTAATCAGGCGAGAAGAACACACATGCACACCCTTCTGTACAAGAAGGAAGAGGTTTAGTGAGCAGAAAGATCCTCAAATCAGGTGCGTCAGGGTGGGATCCCTGTGGAATTAGAGATATACCGTTATTTATGGTAAGTTCTTACCATAACACATATTTCTTCAGCAGGGTCCACAGGTTATCCAGAGGATAACAGTAGGATTTCCCAAAGCAATTTAGTGGTGGGGACGCTCCTGTTTAGACAGGAGAACCTTTCGCCCGAATTCAGCGTCATGAGAGACAAAAGTATATAAAGAATAATGTCTAATGAATGTGTTAATGGAAGACCATGTGGCTGCCTTACATATCTGTTCTGCTGAAGCGCCATTTTGTGCTGCCCATGAAGGATCTGCCTTACGAGTAGAGAGAGCAGAGACATTATCCGGAACAGGGAGATCAGCTCGAGAATATGCTTCTGAAATCGTCATTCGAAGCCATCTTGCCAGCATCTGTTTAGTAGCAGGCCATCCTCTCTTGTGAAATCCGTAGAGAATGAAGAGAGAATCTGTTTTTCTGATGGCACTGGTACGATCCACGTAGATCCTTAATGCCCGGACTATGTCCAGCGACGCATCTCCCGCAGAAAGTCCTGATACCTGAAAAGCCGGGACTACAATTTCTTCATTAACGTGGAATTTAGCCACCACCTTTGGAAGATACCCAGATCTAGTTCTTAGAACTGCTTTATCTGGATAAAAAGTCAGAAAAGGAGAACAATAAGACAGCGCTCTTAAATCTGATACTCTTCTAGCTGATGCCATAGTCAGTAGAAAAAGAACTTTAGCTGTCAACCATTTAAGATCAAAGTGGTTCAAATGGAGCAACTTGAAGGGCTTTCAGGACTATATTTATGTCCCAAGGCACTGTAGGAGGAACAAAGGGAGGTTGAATGTGCAGCATTCCCTGAATTAAAGTACGCACATCCTGTAAATTGGAAATTTTCTTTTGCAACCATACAGTCAATGCTGATACTTGTACTCTCAAGGAAGCCACCTACAAACCTTTATCCATTCCTGCCTGAAGGAAATTTAAGACCCTAGAAATTTTAAAGATTTCAGGTCTATGTTTCTTTCACTGCACCAATGAATATAGGCCTGCCATATTCAGTGATAAATGCGAGCTGAGGAGGGTTTCCTTGCTCTGATCATTGTTTGAACTACCTGTTGTGAGAATCCTCTTGACTTCAGGATAGAGGTTTCAAGAGCCACGCCGTCAACGATAGTCGATCCAGATGCCTGTGGTAACAAGGACCCTGCATTAGTAGATTTGGACGTTGAGGGAGCAGAAGTGGAGTCTCCATCGACATTCTCTGCAGATCTGTGTACCAATGCCTTCTGGGCCAAGACGAAGCTATTAGAATCATGGCACCCTTTGCTTCTTTTATCTTCCTCACCACCCTGGGTAGCAGGATGATCGGAGGAAACAGATACGCCAGATGAAAATCCCATTTCACTGACAGGGCATCAGCAAGGATCGCTCCAGGATCCTTTGTTCTTGACCAGTTCACGGGTACTTTGTTGTTCAGATGGGATGCAATGAGATCTATCTCTGGCGAACCCCACTTGTCTACTAGAGTCTGAAAGACTTCCGGATGTAGAGGCCATATGCTTGCTTGAATGGCGTGTTGACTGAAAATGTCTGCTTCCCAGTTTAGGACTCCCGAAATGAATACTGCAGACAATGCTGGAAGATGGAGTTCTGCCCATTTTAGTATGTGACTTACCTCCTTCATTGCTGTTTGACTGCGTGTTCCTCCCTGATGGTTGAGGTACGCTACCGCCGTTGCATTGTCCGAGCGGATCTGGACTGGTCTTCCTTGAAGAGTGTCCTTTGCCTGAATCAGTGCCATGTATATGGCCCGAAGTTCTAACAGATTTATAAGCAGGCAACTTTCTTCTGTGGTCTATTGTCCCTGGAAACATAATCTTCCGGACACTGCTCCCCAGCCCTGAAAACTGGCATATGTTGTCAGGATATCCCAATCTGATATCCAAAAGGGTCTCCCTTTGTTTAGATGGGATGGTTGTAGCCACCAGGCTAATTACTTTCTTACCTTGTGTGAAAGTACCATAGTCTGTTTCTTTATTGTCTGATGTATTCCATTCCATCTGGCCAGAATCCGATGCTGCAGAGGTCTTGAGTGGAATTGTGCATACTCCACCATGTCGAATGTTGACACCATCAAACCCATCAGTCGCATCGCTGTATGGATTGATATTGTTTGACTGTGTAACAACTCCTGAGTCCTTGACTGTACCTTGGCTATCTTGTCCCGAGGTAAAAATATTTTCTGCAGACTTGAATCCAGTACAGCCCCCAAGTGAGTCATCCGTTGTGACGGAACTAGAGGCGATGTTGCCCAATTTATGAGCCATCTGTGCCTCTGCAGACATGTTATTGTCTGTTGGAGATGATCCAAGAGCATTTCCTGTGATTGTGCTAGAATTAACAGGTCATCGAGGTATGGAAAAAGTCTTATCCCCTGATTGCGAAGATAAGCTGCCATAACCACCATGATTCTGGTAAACACTCTGGGTGCCGTGGCTAACCCAAAAGGTAATGCCTGGAACTGAAAATGCTGCTGGAGGATAGCGTACCTGAGATAGCATTGATGGGACAGTGCTATAGGAACATGTAGGTAAACATCCTTATTATCCAGTGTTACCATATAATCCCCTGGTTCCATGGCCAAAACTATGGAGCGTAACATCTCCATGTGAAACCGTGGTACCCAAATGTATTTGCTTAGCATTTTGAGATTAAGAATTGGGCGGAATTACCCATTTGGCTTCTGAACCAAAAATAGGTTGGCGTAAAACCCCTGTCCCCGTTGTGCAGGGGGTACTGGAATGATTACTCCTGAGTGAAGCAATTTCTGAACTGCTTCTTGCAAAGCCCTGGCCTTCGTCTCTACCCGAGATGGGCTGGTGCAGAAGAACCTTCGAGGATGATGCTTCTTCAAGGGAAAAACATAACCCAGAGATACCACTTCTTGCACCCAGGCATCTGTTGTAGACTGCTGCCATATCTGTGCAAACTGAAGAAGTCGGCCCCATACCATAGGGTCTCCCAGGAGGAGCCCTGCACCATCAAACCGATGGCTTATTCTCTGGTTTTGAGGCTGGCATTCTGGTAGCCCGTTGCTTTTTCGCCTTACCAAATTTATTGTATTGGGGCTGCTTACTGATCACTTTTTCCTTTTGCTTTTCCTTGTGACCCAAAGGGCCAAAAAGTGGGACCCCTACGTTTGGGGTTATATGTGGAAGGAAATTTTACCTTTTCGGAGTCTGCTTCTGACTCCAGAATATATGTCAATTCTTTACCAAACAGAATGTTTCCAGTAAAAGGCAAAGGGGGTAATTCCAAGTTGATCGCAGCAGGAATTTAGTTAGCAACTGGGCAAAACCATGGGGGTAATTCCAAGTTGATCGCAGCAGGAAATTTTTTAGCAGTTGGGCAAAACCATGTGCACTGCAGGGGGGGGGGGGCAGATATAACATTTGCAGAGAGAGTTAGATTTGGGTGTGGTGAGTTCAATCTGCAATCTAAATTGCAGTGTAAAAATGAAGCAGCCAGTATTTACCCTGCACAGAAACAAAATAATCCACCCAAATCTAACTCTCTCTGCAAAGGTTATATCTGCCCCCCTCCCCCTGCAGTGCACATGGTTTTGCCCAATTGCTTAAAAAATTCCTGCTGCGATCAACTTGGAATTACCCCCCATGTGCACTGCAGGGGAGGCAGATTTAACATGTGCAGAGAGAGTTAGATTTGGGTGTGGTGTGTTCAATCTGAAATCTAATTTGCAGTGTAAAAGTAAAGCAGCCAGTATTTACCCTGCACAGAAATAAAATAACCCACCCAAATCTAACTCTTTCTGCAAATGTTATATCTGCCTCCCTGCAGTGCACATGGTTTTGCCCAATTGCTAACTAAATTCCTGCTGCGATCAACTTGGAATTACCCCCAAAGATTCCAGAACCATCTTAGATTCTGAATCAGCTTTCCATGTACGTAACCAAAGTGCTCTGCGAGCAGCTATTGTTGAAGCGGATGCCCTGGAGGCGATTGTGCCCATATCTAATGCTGCTTCTTCCAAGAATATTGCAGCCTGTTTTATGTGAGCTATATAGGATTCTTGCTCCCTTGAATGTGCTGAAAGACCGTCTTCCAGTACCTCTATCCAGGCAGCAACTGCTTTTGCCATCCAAGCTGAAGCCATGGCTGGCCTTATGACTGCCCCAGACAGAGAAAATATGCTTTTCAGAAGACCATCCACTCTCCTATCCGTGACATTATCCAATGACGTTGATGGCAAAGGCAATATAGAGCTTCACACTAATCGAATGACATTTGTATCTACTTTGGGAGCTGTTTCCCATTTTAAATAGTCCCAAGCTGGAAAAGGATAATTGGAATCCCATCTTTTGGGAATTCTATATTTTTTGCTGGGTGTAGCCCAAGCCTCTTCTATGATTTCTGTAAGCTGGTCTGACCCTGGAAACTCATTCTTGCCTGCTTTGGGCCATTTAAATACAGGTGTCTTAGTTTTTAACACAGACTCTGCTGAATCCTCTAAGGATAGAATGGCCTTTATTTCTCTAATTAGCTCAGCTATAGCCACTGAGCTGAGACCTTCTACTTGTTTTCGTATACCAAAGTAGAGTATATAGAGCTTTCATCGTCCGATGAATCATCCTTTGTAGCCTGTGAAGTTGACGGTTTACTTGCACTTGGTTTATCAGCTTGTCTTTTAGGAGAAGCTGGTGAGGGAAATTATATACCGTAAGTAGGGAGCTGCATGTATGGGTTATTAGTGTACCCCCCATTCCTGGTAGCGAAGCTGTAGGAATTACCCGTTCAGCTATACTGGGCAAGGTCTGTGCAAACATTGCCCAAGGTGGATCTGTCTGTACCTAACGTTGAACTGGGATCTGCCTTGTAATCTGCTGAAATGCAAAACAATTTGCACATAAACCATCCTGTCAGAGGCGTCACTAGGGTTGGTGTCACCCGGTGTGGTAACTCATGGTGTCACCCCCCACGTACTTCCTCCCATATTATACCACACGGAATCTTGGCGGGGGGTGGTGACGGGGCGTCGATGCACCGTTTCAGGGGCGTGGTCCGGACAACGCAGACGTTTCTGGACCATATGTGGGGCAGGCTGCAGTGGCTGCATGACAGCACACGCAGCCGTTGCGACCCAAAAGATGGCGGCCAGGCGACTGCCTTTACAGCTAGGCTGCGGAGGGAGAGGGCTACCCTTAAAATGCGAGCGCATCTATGTATAGCAATGCGCTCGCATATCAGCGGGGGGGGGCGGACTTGGCATGTGGGGTGCCCTTAACCTGTGCTGGGGAGCCCCCCCACATGCTAGAGAAAGCAGTTGTAGTTTTGCTACTTTTAGCAAAACTACTACTGATGCTGAATTAGGCCCAAAATCCATTGATATGTCAACAGTCATGGATGAGTGCATACACACGCACCCGCTAGCGACCCAAATATTAAAGCAAAAATTACGGGTAGCTGGAGCACTGCTTCCCACTACCCCTTATTATTCCCCCTTACTGCTCTGGGCAGTGGGAGCATCACTCTCCCGCTGTCTGCGTCCACAATTGAGGCGTTCTATTTCTGTCTGTGTAGTGGGAGCGTGCTACGGTACGCTCTGCTGCTCCAAACTGGCAGCTGAAACGACTGACAGCCAGCCAGGGAGTGACAGCAGCAGCCAGCAGGAGACTCCAAGTTCAATGAACTGCACACTGCATTACAGGTCCTCCCTATTGTAATGCAGCGGCAGCACTACAGAATGCAGTCTCCTCCCACTTCTCCCTCCCAGTATTGCTAGCGGCGCTGGCGGGCATGGTAACATCACGAAGACTGATGTCATAGCCAGTGCCAGATTAAGGTTCACATGGGCCTGGAGCTGAAATTCATGAAAGGCCTATTGTGTGCTGCCGCAGGGGATGTGACTAGTGATGTGGGGGGCATGACCAGTGGTGTGGTGTGGTGGTGTGATCTGCATCATGGGTTGTATCAAGAGCCTTCCTTTAATTGCCCTGCCCCTACACACTTCCATCCTGCAGCTTGGCATATTTGCGTCAATCACGACTAGGGTGCACGTGTGCGTCTAAGTACAAGCACCCATAGGAATACATGAGCAGCGTACTAAACCGCAGCTCAGCTGGTGAAATGTGGTGTCATGTGGTGACATGTGGGGATAATAAGAATTTACTCACCGGTAATTCTATTTCTCGTAGTCCGTAGTGGATGCTGGGGACTCCGTCAGGACCATGGGGAATAGCGGCTCCGCAGGAGACAGGGCACAAAATTTAAAAGTTTGACCACTAGGTGGTGTGTACTGGCTCCTCCCCCTATGACCCTCCTCCAAGCCTCAGTTAGGATACTGTGCCCGGACGAGCGTACACAATAAGGAAGGATTTTGAATCCCGGGTAAGACTCATACCAGCCACACCAATCACACCGTACAACTTGTGATCTGAACCCAGTTAACAGTATGATAACGTAGGAGCCTCTGAAAAGATGGCTCACAACAATAAACAACCCGATTTTTTTGTAACAATAACTATGTACAAGTATTGCAGACAATCCGCACTTGGGATGGGCGCCCAGCATCCACTACGGACTACGAGAAATAGAATTACCGGTGAGTAAATTCTTATTTTCTCTGACGTCCTAGTGGATGCTGGGGACTCCGTCAGGACCATGGGGATTATACCAAAGCTCCCAAACGGGCGGGAGAGTGCGGATGACTCTGCAGCACCGAATGAGAGAACTCCAGGTCCTCCTTAGCCAGGGTATCAAATTTGTAGAATTTTACAAACGTGTTCTCCCCTGACCACGTAGCTGCTCGGCAGAGTTGTAATGCCGAGACCCCTCGGGCAGCCGCCCAAGATGAGCCCACCTTCCTTGTGGAGTGGGCATTGACAGATTTAGGCTGTGGCAGGCCTGCCACAGAATGTGCCAGTTGAATTGTGCTACAAATCCAACGAGCAATCGTCTGCTTAGAAGCAGGAGCACCCAGCTTGTTGGGTGCATACAGTATAAACAGCGAGTCAGATTTTCTGACTCCAGCCGTCCTTGAAATATATATTTTCAATGCACTGACAACGTCCAGCAACTTGGAATCCTCCAAATCGCTAGTAGCCGCAGGCACCACAATAGGCTGGTTCAGGTGAAACGCTGATACCACCTTAGGCAGAAAATGAGGACGCGTCCTCAATTCTGCCCTGTCCGAATGGAAAATCAGATATGGGCTTTTATACGATAAAGCCGCCAATTCTGACACTCTCCTGGCTGAAGCCAGGGCCAGTAGCATGGTTACTTTCCATGTAAGATATTTCAAATCTACCGATTTGAGTGGCTCAAACCAATGGGATTTGAGAAAATCCAAAACTACATTGAGATCCCACGGTGCCACTGGGGGCACAACCGGGGGCTGTATATGTAGTACTCCTTTTACAAAAGTCTGGACTTCAGGAACTGAAGCCAATTCTTTCTGGAAGAAAATCGACAGGGCCGAAATTTGAACCTTAATAGACCCTAATTTGAGGCCCATAGATAATCCTGTTTGCAGGAAATGTAGGAATCGACCCAGTTGAAATTCCTCTGTCGGGGCCTTCCTGGCCTCACACCATGCAACATATTTTCTCCAAATGCGGTGATAATGTTGTGCAGTCACCTCCTTCCTGGCTTTGACCAGGGTAGGGATGACCTCTTCCGGAATGCCTTTTTCCCTTAGGATCCGGCGTTCAACCGCCATGCCGTCAAACGCAGCCGCGGTTATAAATCTCAGTACCTTGGGTATGAGAGGCAGAGGAGGGAACACATACACTGACTGGTACACCCATGGTGTTACCAGAGCGTCCACAGCTATTGCCTGAGGGTCTCTTGACCTGGCGCAATACCTGTCCAGTTTTTTGTTGAGGCGGGACGCCATCATGTCCACCATTGGTCTTTCCCAATGGACTACAATCATGTGGAAGACTTCTGGATGAAGTCCCCACTCTCCCGGGTGAAGATCGTGTCTGCTGAGGAAGTCTGCTTCCCAGTTGTCCACTCCCGGGATGAACACTGCTGACAGTGCTATCACATGATTTTCCGCCCAGCGAAGAATCCTTGCAGCTTCTGCCATTGCCCTCCTGCTTCTTGTGCCGCCCTGTCTGTTTACGTGGGCGACTGCCGTGATGTTGTCCGACTGGATCAACACCGGCTGACCCTGAAGCAGAGGTTTTGCCAGGCTTAGAGCATTGTAGATTGCTCTTAGTTCCAGTATATTTATGTGAAGAGACGTTTCCAGGCTTGACCACACGCCCTGGAAGTTTCTTCCTTGTGTGACCGCTCCCCAGCCTCTCAGGCTGGCATCCGTGGTCACTAGGACCCAGTTCTGTATGCCGAATCTGCGGCCCTCTAACAGATGAGCACTCTGCAACCACCATAGCAGAGAGACCCTTGTCCTTGTCGACAATTCTATCCGCTGATGCATCTGCAGATGCGATCCGGACCATTTGTCTAGCAGATCCCACTGAAAAATTCGTGCATGGAATCTGCCGAATGGAATCGCTTCGTAAGAAGCCACCATTTTTCCCAGGACTCTTGTGCATTGATGCACAGACACTGTCCCTGATTTTAGGAGGTTCCTGACGAGTTCGGATAACTCCCTGGCTTTCTCCTCCGGAAGAAATACCTTTTTCTGAACAGTGTCCAGAATCATCCCTAGGAACAACAGACGTGTCGTCGGGATCAGTTGGGATTTTGGAAAATTCAGAATCCACCCGTGCTGTTGGAGCACTACTTGAGTTAGTGCTACTCCGACCTCCAGCTGTTCTCTGGATCTTGCCCTTATCAGGAGATCGTCCAAGTAAGGGATAATTAATACGCCTTCTCTTCGAAGAAGGATCATCATTTCGGCCATTACCTTGGTAAAGACCCTGGGTGCCGTGGACAATCCAAACGGCAGCGTCTGAAACTGATAATGACAGTTTTGTACCACGAACCTGAGGTACCCTTGGTGTGAAGGGCAAATTGGGACATGAAGGTAAGCATCCTTGATGTCCAAGGACACCATAAAATCCCCTTCTTCCAGATTCGCTATCACTGCTCTGAGTGACTCCATCTTGAACTTGAATTTTTGTATGTACAGGTTCAGAGATTTCAGATTTAGAATAGGTCTTACCGAGCCGTCCGGCTTCGGTACCACAAATAGCGTGGAGTAATACCCCTTTCCCTGTTGTAGAAGGGGTACCTTGATTATCACCTGCTGAGAATACAGCTTGTGAATGGCTTCCAATACCGTCGCCCTGTCTGAGGGAGACGTTGGCAAAGCAGATTTTAGGAACCGGCGAGGGGGAGACTTCTCGAATTCCAACCTGTAACCCTGAGATACTACCTGCAGGATCCAGGGGTCCACCTGCGAGTGAGCCCACTGTGCGCTGAAATTCTTGAGGCGACCCCCCACCGCCCCTGAGTCCGCTTGTAAGGTCCCAGCGTCATGCTGAGGCCTTTGCAGAAGCCGGGGAGGACTTCTGCTCCTGGGAAGGGGCTGCTTGCTGCAGTCTCTTACCCTTTCCTTTGCCTCTGGGCAAATATGAATGTCCTTTTGCTCGCTTGTTCTTATAGGAACGAAAGGACTGCGGCTGAAAAGACTGCGTCTTTTTCTGCTGGGAGGGGACTTGAGGTAAAAAGGTGGACTTCCCGGCTGTTGCCGTGGCTACCAAATCCGATAGACCGACCCCAAATAATTCCTCCCCTTTATACGGCAATACTTCCATATGCCGTTTGGAATCCGCATCGCCTGACCACTGTCGTGTCCATAGACTTCTTCTGGCAGATATGGACATCGCACTTACTCTTGATGCCAGAGTGCAGATATCCCTCTGTGCATCTCGCATATAAAGGAATGCATCCTTGAATTGCTCTATAGTCAATAAAATACTGTCCCTATCCAGGGTATCAATATTTTCAGTCAGGGAATCCGACCAAGCCACCCCAGCACTGCACATCCAGGCTGAGGCGATTGCTGGTCGCAGTATAACACCAGTATGTGTGTATATACTTTTTAGAGTATTTTCCAGCCTCCTATCAGCTGGATCCTTGAGGGCGGCCGTATCAGGAGACGGTAACGCCACTTGTTTGGATAAACGTGTGAGCGCCTTGTCCACCCTAGGGGGTGTTTCCCAGCGCGCCCTAACCTCTGGCGGGAAAGGGTATAACGCCAATAACTTCTTTGAAATTAGCAGTTTTTTATCAGGGGTAACCCACGCTTCATCACACACGTCATTAATTCCTTTGATTCAGGAAAAACTACAGGTAGTTTTTTCAGACCCCACATAATACCCCTTTTTGTGGTACTTGCAGTATCAGAGATATGCAAAGCCTCCTTCATTGCCGTGATCATATAACGTGTGGCCCTACTGGAAAATACGTTCGTTTCTTCACCGTCGACACTAGATTCGGTGTCCGTGTCTGGGTCTGTGTCGACCGACTGAGGCAAAGGGCGTTTTACAGCCCCTGACGGTGTTTGAGACGCCTGTACAGGTACTAACTGGTTTGCCGGTCGTCTCATGTCGTCAACCGACTTTTGCAGCGTGCTGACATTATCACGTAATTCCATAAACAAAGCCATCCATTCCGGTGTCGACTCCCTAGGGGGTGACATCACCATTACCGGCAATTGCTCCGCCTCCACACCAACATCGTCCTCATACATGTCGACACACACGTACCGACACACAGCAGACACACAGGGAATGCTCTGATAGAAGACAGGACCCCACTAGCCCTTTGGGGAGACAGAGGGAGAGTTTGCCAGCACACACCAAAGCGCTATAATTATATAGGAACAACCTTATATAAGTGTTGTTTCCTTATAGCTGCTTAAATATATATAATATCGCCAAAAAATGCCCCCCCTCTCTGTTTTTTACCCTGTTTCTGTAGTGCAGTGCAGGGGAGAGCCTGGGAGCCTTCCTAGCAGCGGAGCTGTGTAGGAAAATGGCGCTGTGTGCTGAGGAGATAGGCCCCGCCCCCTATTCCGGCGGGCTCTTCTCCCGGTTTTTC
The DNA here is from genome assembly GCF_028390025.1 of Pseudophryne corroboree. Lineage (NCBI taxonomy): Eukaryota > Metazoa > Chordata > Amphibia > Anura > Myobatrachidae > Pseudophryne > Pseudophryne corroboree. The sequence goes on along the minus strand of NC_086445.1, from coordinate 656,850,509 downwards.
TGAGACCTGGCAGGGGTGAAATACATCCATATAGCCTCATGGACTATATGTGATGTATTCTTTTTAGCCAGAAAGGTATTAACATTGCTGCCCAGGGCGCCCCCCCCAGCGCCCTGCACCCTCAGTGACCGCCGGTGTGAAGTGTGCCTGAGCGCAATGGCGCACAGCTGCAGTGCTGTGCGCTACCTCATGAAGACTGAAAAGCCTTCAGCCGCCGGTTTCTGGACCTCTTCTTACTTCGGCAACTGCAAGGGGGTCGGCGGCGCGGCTCCGGTGACCCATCCAGGCTGTACCTGTGATCGTCCCTCTGGAGCTAGTGTCCAGTAGCCTAAGAAGCAAATCCATCCTGCACGCAGGTGAGTTCACTTCTTCTCCCCTAGGTCCCTCGTTGCAGTGAGCCTGTTGCCAGCAGGACTCACTGAAAATAATAAAACTATCAAAACTTTTACTCTAAGCAGCTCTTTATGAGAGCCACCTAGATTGCACCCTGCTCGGACGGGCACAAAAACCTAACTGAGGCTTGGAGGAGGATCATAGGGGGAGGAGCCAGTACACACCACCTAGTGGTCAAACTTTTAAATTTTGTGCCCTGTCTCCTGCGGAGCCGCTATTCCCCATGGTCCTGACGGAGTCTCCAGCATCCACTAGGACGTCAGAGAAATGGGGTATCATGTATTGAAATGTGGTGTCATGTGGTGACATGTGGGGATATGGGGTATCATGTATTGAAATGTGGTGTCATGTGGTGACATGTGGGGATATGGGGTATCATGTATTGAAATGTGGTGACATGTGGGGATATGGGGTATCATGTATTGAAATGTGGTGTCATGTGGTGACATGTGGGGATATGGGGTATCATGTATTGAAATGTGGTGTCATGTGGTGTTGTGGTGAAATGTGGCATCTTGGTGGTGACATGTGGGGATATGTGGTATCATGTGGTGTCTTAGAGGTGGCATTAGATGTACTTGGTGGTGGCACTGATTAATCTCCCCTACACAGCAACCGCAAACATATCCCTGTCCAAGAACCCATTACTGAAGCACTCCATCCACGTACATCCATTACCCCATCTCTCCCCAATTCATTATCAATCCCTCCTCCCAACACCCATTAGCACATTCATCCACCAACCCTTTCAGCTCCCATAAAGCTTCCCTCACAGCAGCACCCACACTACACTCACACAGCACCCATACTACGCTCACACAGCAGCACCCATACTACGTTCACACAGCACCCATACTACGTTCACACAGCACCCATACTACGCTCACACAGCACCCATACTACGCTCACACACATACTACGCTCACACAGCAGCACCCATACTACGCTCACACAGCACCCATACTACGCTCACACAGCAGCACCCATACTACGCTCAAACAGCACCCATACTACGCTCACACACATACTACGCTCACACAGCAGCACCCACTCTATGCTCACACAGCACCCATACTACGCTCACACAGCAGCACCCATACTACTCACACAGCACCCATACTACGCTCACACAGCAGCACCCATACTACACTCACACAGCACCCATACTACGCTCACACAGCAGCACCCATACTACGCTCACACAGCACCCATACTACGCTCACACAGCAGCACCCATACTATGCTCACACAGCACCCATACTACGCTCACACAGCAGCACCCATACTACTCACACAGCACCCATACTACGCTCACACAGCAGCACCCATACTACACTCACACAGCACCCATACTACGCTCACACAGCAGCACCCATACTACACTCACACAGCACCCATACTACGCTCACACAGCAGCACCCACTCTACGCTCACACAGCACCCATACTACGCTCACACAGCAGCACCCACTCTACGCTCACACAGCAGCACTCATACTTCACTCACACAGCAGCACCCATACTACGCTCACACAGCAGCATCCATACTACGCTCACACAGCAGCATCCATACTACGCTCACACAGCAGCATCCATACTACGCTCACACAGCAGCATCCATACTACGCTCACACAGCAGCACCCATACTACGCTCACACAGCAGCACCCATACTACTCTCACACAGCGGCACCCATACTACGCTCACACAGCACCCATACTACGCTCACACAGCAGCACCCATACTACACTCACACAGCAGCACCCATACTACGCTCACACACCAGCACCCATACTACGCTCACACAGCGGCACCCATACTACTCACACAGCGGTACCCATACTACACTCACACAGCGGCACCCATACTACGCTCACACAGCGGCACCCATACTACGCTCACACAGCACCCATACTACACTCACACATCGGCACCCATACTACGCTCACACAGCACCCATACTACACTCACACCGGCACCCATACTACGCTCACACAGCACCCATACTACACAGCACCCATACTACTCTTACACAGCACCCACACTTCATTCACACAGCACCCATACTACACTCACACAGCAGCACCCATACTACACAGCACCCATACTACACTCACACATCGGCACCCATACTACACAGCACCCATACTACACTCACACAGCTGCACCCATACTACGCTCACACAGCACCCATACTACACTCACACATTGGCACCCATACTACTCTCACATAGCACCCATACTACATTCACACAGTGGCACCCATACTATGCTCACACAGCACTCATACTACAGTCACAAGCGGCACCCATACTACATTAACACAGCCCCAATTAGCTCCCCCCCCCACCTAACACTCAGTAACCCAACAATTTCTACATCCCAATGCCCATTAACACATTCAGCCTCATACACACACACCTCATAAATCGATTCTGCTAATCATGGAGCATTTATAGAAGTTACCTGGCTGGCATCATGCAGCCCATCACCAGCAGCTCCTTCCTCCTGTAGTATAGTGTGGGAGGCGGAGCTTGTGTGTGTCAGGCTCAGGACCCGAGTGAGGAGAGAGTGTCCGGACTCTGGAGGAAAGGGGAGGGTCGGCCACTGCACTGCCTGCACGGCTCTGTACTGCGCTGCCTGCTGATCTCACTAAACAGGTGAGAGTGTCGGACTTTAGGAGGCGGGGCCTGGAAGGAGGGGGTATGGTCTCAGCCGTGGACCAGTGTTTCTCATGTCAGGGGATGGGGGTGCGTGTGAGTGCGCGGCTCGTTTTGGTGTCACCCTATTGAAGGGTGACACCCGGGTGCGGGCCGCACCCCCCGCACCCACCTCATGACGCCACTGCATCCTGTACCAGATCCTGAGAGGATAATACAGTTTTGCAAGACAAACATGATATGAGTGTTGGTGTTACTGTGAGTGTACTACACAATTTGTGACTGTAATCAGCTTAACCTTCTAAAGTGATATCAATCTGACCCTACCCATGCACCAGCATTGAGGACCAGAAGAAACAACTGACAAACATATATTAAAGTCAGCAATCACACTAGCAGTCAGACACATGTTATATATTAGTCATATGAGCACATAATCAACTACAAACACATTTAAAGTATGTAGGAGTACATATTACTGAATTCTGTTTTATACAGATCTTAAAGTATTCAGACGCAATGCGAAGAAAACCACAGTAATGTACACAGACTCATATTCAATAGGCATTTAAATGTAACTATTCATACTGACAAAAGTAGATACAAATTTAGTGCTTTATAACCCGTACTCAGTAGAGTGGGATACAGGGAGACTCACCTCACTTCCAAGATCGATCAATACGTTAGCGAACGCTGAGTGGATCCTGATGCTTCTAGTGTACACTTCTAGTGTACACTGCCACTCTGGGAACTCTTAACTGGACACCGACGCACTGTGCATACAGACGCACCGGTCATACAGACGCCTGCGACCGGGTCTCTTTGCGGTAGCTCTTAGTGAACACAGACGCAGCGGCCCATGCTGCGTCCGAGAACCCTCGTGGTAGCGTCTGAGACAGAAGTGAGGCAACAGTTCATGGCGGTAGACTTGCAGAAACTGGTCATGTACTGAGGGGGAGGGGCGACCAGGAGAGCATCTAACTCCCCGCCACTGACATCAACCCTAGGGATCGCAGCCTCATACTAATCCTGATGCCTTATGATCCCTAAGGCCTAGCGCTGGAGCACCCGTGGTGGCGGCGCATTAGCTACTGTTTGGTAGTCTCCTCCCAATACAGTGTGGCTGTGTCCGTATTCCCCCACTACGTGGAACCAATGCCTTACCTTTTCCCCGTGCTCTGGTCACAGCCTGGTAACGTCTGCTCGACCTGCTAGTATATCCGACACAGACGCCCGCCAAGACAGCACTGTACGCATGGATAAGCGTTGTTGCGACCCGGCGGAGAGTTGTTGGAGCGACTCTTTCCAATATGCGTTTAAGATGCTGTTAAGAAAGATCGCTCAAAAACATAGTAAGACTATAAAAATAAAATAAGAAAGCTTAGGGCTGCCAAGAACAGCAGCCCTCTGACCATGGTCCAGCTCCTGCCGCACCAAACAAAACAAAAAACTGATTTGCCTGAGCCAGTGGGCGGGGATATATGGACGAGCCCGTTGCATCCTGGGAGGACTGAAAGCTTGTGATCATTTGGTGCCAATCAGCTGTCGCTCCATCATATCCCATTGTTATCCTGTGGATAACCTGTGGACCCTGCCAGAGAAAAAGTCCATCCCTGCGGATATTTCTCCCGTAAGTTTCTGCCGGCTGAACGTAATTATGCTATTGGGGAGCAGGAATTAACTGCCATCAAATTGGCGTTTGAGGAGTGGAGATACCTTTTAGAGGGAGTACAACACCCCAACACAGTATATGCTGATCATAAGAATCTTCTTTATCTGCAGTCTTCTCAGTGTTTGAATCCACGACAACCTCGATGGGCTCTTTTCTTCACCCGATTTAATTTTAAGCTCACCTATCGTCCAGGGTCTCAAAACAAAAAAGCAGATGCCCTTTCTTGGTCCTTCAATTCTTCTGAATCAAATGATGCTACTACGAATCAAGCCATTGTGAGTCCTACCTCCTTTTTAATGACTCGTACTTCTCCGGTCCTGGTTCCTCCGCCTGGCAAAACCTTTGTCGCCATAAATGACTACTAACTTGGCCTCACTTTTCACCCTTCATGGGTCATCCTGGGGTCCTAAAGACTCAAATGTATACAACAGTCTTACTGGTGGCCATGTCTTAAAGCTGATGTTCAAGAGTTTATAGCAGAATGTTCTCAATGTGCCCAACATAAGCCCAAGGGGTTCTCCTCCAGGTCTGCTACATCTGTTATCTATACCCAAACAACTGTGGACTCATATCTCAATGGATTTTGTGAACGATTTACCTCCATCAAAAGGGCGGAAAACCATTTAGGTGATAGTGGATCGATTTTCGAAAATGGCGCATTTCATTCCGTTAACTGGATTACCAACAGCCTCTTTACTAGCCAGATTATTCATTTCTGAGATCTTTAAGTTGCATGACCTTCCTCGAGATCTCACATTACTTTTCCAAGCGCTAATGAATTTATGTGTACATACACACAAGTACATGTAATTAGAGTGCCAATATTTTAGTACATATACCGAGCAGCTGTGTCTGTGTACACACAGCTAATAGTAATGGCAACTTCAGTCACCTATACTAGAGGAAAAACACAATTTTACTAATGACTTACTGTGCTAATAAAAATTCAGGTGCATAAATAAACAAGTACACACACTTCACTAGTTGATTTAAATATCTTTATAACTCTTAATCAAAAAAGCTTATATATAAATGAATTGACAAACATTTAATATCATTTAAAATTGATTAATTAACGGCATCCAATGCTGTATAAGAAAAATAAAAAATAATAGGTGACTTTTGTTGTATAAATACGACACAGCAGCAAACAACAAGCGTCTTCAATTGGGATCAGTATGAAATACCTCCAATCAAAATCCCGACGGTCGAAATCCCGACAGCAATTGACCGACGGTCAAAATCCCGACAAGGTCAAAATCCCGACATGGACAAAATACCGACAAGGTCCAAATACCGACATGTAAAATGCCAACAGGTCAAAATACCGAAATGCGTTTTTATTGATTTTTGTGTGTATGTCGACATGGACACCATATAAGTGTACCGCGTCCCCTCGCATGGCTCGCGCTTCGGGCACGGTGCCTCGCTGCGCTCGGCACACTATTATATTCCCCCTCCAGGTCCACTGTGTTTCAGATGTATTAAATGAAGACAAACACTGCATGCTAGTTCCAAGTAGTCATGTTGAACAAGGCAGGTTGGACAGGAAGTCACACCCCCATAACAAGCAGCTACATCTATATAACTCACATGGCAACACTAGGTTAGATTAACATTACACAAACATCTTCCTTTTTTTTTTTTTTGTATGCTGCAGGTATAACATAACTAACAATGCTAACAATGTCCTCCATTACTTTGTTTATTTTGAAACTATAAATCAAGTCTGTCAGGTGGCCGTGAATGACGGCCAC